>NC_136514.1:11803690-11806190 GCF_053919585.1 Euprymna scolopes | reverse complement strand
AGGCTGATGTTATTGTACTAAGCGACGGACAGATTTTTTATATATCGTATTCACTGGATTCAACAATGTTCTTCAGATTAGAAAATACGATTTTCACAGCAGTGGTCTTACACAGTATTTCTGGCCTTTCCTATGTCTCTCTCTCTCTCTCTCTCTCTCTATCTCTATCTCTCTCTCAGTATATACAGTAGCGTCTAAAACTAAGGGACACAATTTTAAAACCTAATATTTGTTAGAAATACCAACTGTAAAAACCTGAAATTTTTCAAACTTGTAGTCGTTACCATCCATAATAACATACTTAAATTTGAATCATTTGCAAAGGACAGAAAAAGAATTATTAGAATTAATTATTTGTTTTCAAAGTAGGAACGTCCAAAAGTAAGGGACAAAATTGAAAAACACAACGTGAACAGTATGCTATATTCAAGTTGTTTGAGTTCCTCGAAAGAATAAGTCTTACTTAGTCATTTGTAAACGTTGCATCAGCCGACACTATGGCGAAACGCCATAAACTTGATTACTCTATGAGACAAGCTATTGTGAAGCTACACAAGGAAAAGCACAACAATTAGAGATATTTCAGAGACAGTGAAAGGTTCCAAGATTGTCGTAAGCAGGGTTGCTGAATCCAACAATGATACTGACAAAATAGTGGTTTTAAAACCGGCAGACCCCACAAAACTTCGGCAAGAGAAGATCGAATAAGGTAGTTTATGTCATTAAAGGACCGTTTTAAGTCTTGCACAGAAATTAAAAGGGTTACGAATAGTACCTGCTGTGTTTATATATCAAGACAGACTTTCTAGACGACTGCAAAAAATAGGGCTGTTTAATCGAACCCCAGGGAAGAAACCACTTGTTAGTTCAAAGAATAAGTAGAATAGATTAGAGTTTTCAAACAGGTATGTAATTTGGACATAATAAAATTAAGCAACACTATTTTTTAGTGATGAAAGCAAGTTTAATTTATTTGGAAATGATGGGAAAAAACAATGTAAAAAGACGTATTCGTGAAAGATTAATGCAAAATATACTAAGAAAATTGTCAAGTTAAGGGGCGGATACGTCATGGTATTTAGAATGTTTGCTAGCCAAGGTACAGCGCTGCTTGTCCGGTTACAAACTCGTGTAAACGCGCAGATCTATAAAAAATCATATCGTGCCAATCATACAGAGTTCAGAAGGCAGCGGGTGTAATGAGTTATCTTAGCGAGTAAGATTTCGAAATTGTGGATTGGCCACCGATTTAAGTCCTGACTTAAATCCAATAGAAAAGCTTTGGAATACATTAGGAGTGAAAGTTATGCAAAGAAATTCCACTAACACGGAGGATTTGTGAGTGAAGCATTCAGATGAATGATCTAAAATTAGAATCGAGGATTGCCGGGAACTGGTTCGTTCTTGTCGTCAAATATGTGCAGCTGTCATTTAGTAAATATTGATTGTACATGCATTTTTAGTGTTTTTTTAGCTGTTTATATTGTATTCCTCAATTTTGTCCCTTAGTTTGGAACGTTCCTATGTTGAAAACAAATAACTATTATAATTCTTTTTCTTTCCTTTGCAAATGATTCAAATTTTGGTATGTTATTATGGACGATAACGACTTGTAAAAATTTAAGGTTTTCACAGTTGTTATTTCTAACAAATATTAGGTTTTAAAAATGTGTCCCTTAGTTTTGGACGCTACTATATATATATATATATATATATATATATATATATATATATATATATACTGCTGATCAAAAATGTAAGACCACTTAAAAGTCTTTAAAAGGAAACCTTTTTTAAGGATAGATTTTAAACTCTTCCGACTTAAAGTTACTAATATTATAATCTAAAAAGTTATAGAAACAAAAAGGTACATTCCAAAAATTTTATTTAAAAATTTGCATTTTTATTAAATTAGGCTTTTTACACATAATCAAAATTATAACACGTAATATTAATTGTTTGATTTATGGTAATTTTCATGTTTTTAGTTCAGTTAGAGCTTAGTAATCACTGTGTAAAGTGTTACCATGCCTAAAGCAAGAAAACTAACCGAAGTTGAGTGCACGCGAATTCTAGGATTCCATTAACAAGGTTTGTCACAGCGAGCGATAGTAGCTAAGGTAAATCACAGTATAACTGTTATTTGCAACTTTCTAAAGAACACTGAGAATTATGGAAAAGCAAAATTCTTTGGAAGCCCCACCCCCCCAAAAAATCTCCTGCATTGAGTAGGAGAATCAGACGGGTTTTTATGAATGACAGAGGACTTTCTTCTAGTCAAATTGAGACGGTTACAGATGATGATTGCAGTCTAATAACCATCAGACGACACTTACCACAAAAAGGCATGGTAAATAAAAAGCGTAAAAAAATCCCTCGATAGCTTCCACGCCACAAAGTGGATCTCTTACGATTTGTTCAGGAATACCAAACCAGGAATACCAGGACGTTTAGAAGTGGGAGAAACTCTTGTTTTCTGATGAGAAAAAATTCAATTTAG
>NC_136514.1:11413690-11801190 GCF_053919585.1 Euprymna scolopes | reverse complement strand
CTTAACGCCTGGATAAGACGGTTAAAGTTCGTGCAAAAACTAAGTTAAAAAAATATTAGAAATAAAACTCGTTGGCCCTAATTCGCCCGCAATCAAGTTGATGATTTGTAAAAATGAATCTATTTACTTAAAGAAATAAATCTATTTTATAAGACATGTAATTTCTTTTTACCTAATATATAAAGGAACACTATTTTTACCTTATATAGAAGGGAACTTTGTTTTACCTAATATATAAGGGAACATTTTTTTTTGCCTAATATATAAGGAAACATTTGATTTACCTAATATATAAGGGAACTTTTTTTTTACCTAATATATGAGGGAACATTTTTACCTAATATATAAGGGAACATCTTTTTACCTAATATATAAGGGAACATCTTTTTACCTAATATATAAGGGAACATTTTTTTTTACCTAATATATAAGGGAACATTTTGTTTACCTTATATATAAGGGAACATTTCTTTACCTAATATAAGGGAACATTTTTTACCTACTATATAAGGGAACATCTTTTTTACCTAATATATAAGGGAACATTTTTTACCTAATATATAAGGGAACATTTTTTTACCTAATAAATAAGGGAACATCTTTTTACCTAATATATAACGGACATACTTTATTAGCGCATCAGTTTAAGGGAAACGACTCAATGCCTCTTTATTTTTAATTTTCATTTTTTATGATACTTACTGAATTCTTTATGACTGATCCCATAGTCCGCATTGTTATCCATTTACCCAAAGCAGGACTCTCACAAAGCCCATTAGCTTCATGAACGACCGGAAGCCATTAAAAGCAAACATTCTCGTCATTGACGCTTAGTTTGCTTTGTAAAAAATAAAAAAGGGGGAAAAACAAAAACAAAATAAAACGATTTCTACTCGTATTATTTTATTTTTAGCTTTTGAAACAATCATTTTATGTTTCTTTTTATTTTCTTGTAGGCGTTTGCCATATTCTGTGGCCTCGGTATCAACAATGCATTACTCTACGCCCAGGTTTCTATAGCAGCTGCCAAGCAACAAGTAGCCTTGGAGGTAATATAAACCAAAACACAATGCTTTTCTCTTCATTTGTCCCTTGTTGAAAGCTTATTTTTTTATTTATCGAAGCAATCTCGACGTCCGAAGTAGTTGACCATGAAAAAACAGCCACCTAAATCTGGCTATTGAATGATTATTATGCGAAGAATCGATATACAATTCTAAAGATATAATTTTAATAGAAAAATAGGCATATATATATATATATGCATGCGTATGTATATTTATATATATGTGCATATATATACATATGCATATATATACACATATATGCATATATATGTGCATATATATGCATATATATGTGCATATACATGCATATATATACATATATATATGTGCATATATGCATATATATACATATATATATGCATATATGTATATATATGCATATATATGCATATGTATATATATATGCATATATATGCATATGTATATATATGCATATATATACAGATATATATATATATATATATATGTATATGTGTGTGTGTGCGTTGGGAAGATAATCCATATTGGAATCGGGAATTGAAAAAATCGAAACTGTTTGAAGTACGGTATCGGAATCGGAAAATTGAGACAACTTTATGATGCCAAATACGAGTTTTTATTATTTGTTTTTAATTCGATCGTGTTTAAACCAAACATTTCCATTGCTGTTATTAATAATAAAATAATCAATATTCATCGATTTAAACTAAAACCTATAGATCACCCATACAAGCAGGTTTTTATCTTGAGAAAATATATGCATAGTTCACATTTTTTTTTTTACGGTAATCTGGAAAAATAACAACTTTACGGTTAAATAATTAGTGATTTCTTTAGAATCGAAATCAGCAGGTGTATAGAAATTGAGAATTTCGTAACAAATCAGTAATTGTATCGGAATCAAGAATATATATATATATATATATATATATATATATATATATATATATATATATATAAGTTTAAAGCGATATGTACAAAGTTTTTTATGTGAATTCTTCTAATATTTTGTCTCATAGTCGTAATTTTTTCACCCTCACGTAAGTAATAATTTTTATTTTTGATCCTCTTAAATTTTTTTAATGATGTGTGTTGAAAGCTAGTGGGAAAAAGAAAAAAACGGACTTTACCGGTAATTTTATTTTATTTCATCTATTAATTCGTACTTTTCTTTCGACTTTTTTTTTTCTCGAATGTTTTCAAAAAATGAGATTAGCAGCAAAAACACATGCTTATCTTTACTTACATATTGGCATTTTTTCCTCTGGGGAGAAGAGTCTTTCATTGAAACTCCCTGGAATAAGGAACCGGTCACCTTTATTTCATATACTTTGTTTTGAATAAAACACTGTAAATCTAATTTTACAATAACCTGATTTTTCTAATTATCTGAGGACAAAAATACGAATCTACCAGGCCCTCGTCCGCTCAATACTTTTGTATGGATGTGAGACCTGGCCCATACGGAAAGCGGATCTGCGACGCGTAGAAGTTTTCGACCACTACAATCTCCGCCGCATTCTACATGTCCGTCCCTTGGATTTCGTCGCCAACAAAGAAGTTCGGCGTCGCTGCAATCTCCAGGCAATTACTGACCTACTGCGGGCCCGACGCCTTCGATGGTTCGGCCATGCCTCTCGCTGTGATGCGGGGGTCTTTATCCACGAGGCTATCTCCCAACGTCCTCTACCCGGCTGGAAAAAACGTGTCGGTGGCCAGCTAAGAACGTGGCTCGGAACTATCAAAGCCGACGCTGAGCTTATTTCGGGCCCGCTCATCTATGGCCTGTCTCGTTGGAGACGTGACTGGCTATTGCTCACTCGGGATCTTGCCTCTGATCGCCGGGCTTGGGCCGCAGTGGTACGAGATGTGCATCTTCATGAAGCCGACTCAACTCCTCCAGGGTGAATGTCGTTTCAAGTACAAGTAAGTACAATATATATATATATATATATATATATATATATATATATTTGGTAAAACTGATAATTAGTAAAATCTTGCAGAGAATGCTCAATACTATTGCAGAGCAAATATGTGTTTTATTTTTTATTACTGTTTTATCTGTTTGGTTACATGTGTTTCCGATGTTGGACCATGTTTATGATCCGACAGTTTCGTCAGGCCTCGCAGAAATGGTCTATATATATATATATATATATATATATATATATATATATATATATACTTAAATATCCTCCAAACCTTGAAACCGACGGTACCAACGACTTATAACAGCAAAAGTTTCTGTAAACAAAATCTTAATATATATATATATATATATATATATATATATATAAGAAAGGAAGAGAGAGAGTAGCAGAGAAGGGCAGAGACAAAGACAGATAGATAGAGAGAGAGAGAGAGAGAGAGAGAGAGAGAGAGAGAGAGAGAGAGAGAGAGGACTACTGACGCAACTGGTTGTGTGCAGTTTAGCTTAGTCTGTTATCGTTTGGAGGCATACACCATCTGCAAAAACGGAAGTGTCACCCAATTAGCGCCTTGTCAACATCTCCACAATTCGCCGACTGACCGCTTCAGTAGAATGCTTTATTTAAATGATGAGTAATATTCGTTAAACAATTAGGTTTCATTTACGCTTAGCGAGTTTTGATGCAGAATTCGACCGGTTTGACAGACCGTTTGCGCGTCAAGGCGCCTGTAACGTTATTCGATAATAAAGCGGCTCAACTTCATATCCGGATTGACGATGGACAATAAACCATCTTATAGGATTAAATACGTTTTATTTATTTAGTGAAGTTTATCTTGGACTGACAAGTGCGAATTATGATGGTATAAAATCAGTATTCAGGGATAATGACCGATACAATAAAATGTGGCATAATTGTAATTACAAGTAGTAGGCGTATTAGTAGTACTAATAGTAGTAGTTGTTGTTGTACTTGTATTAGTAGTATTATTACTTACTCGCTAGAAGTAGTCAAAGAGGTTATCATCAAAGTTTCTCTTTGAAAACAACATGTGGTGTTCTATGGAATCTGAGTGAAAACAAGTCTTCCCAGATTTCTAGCACTTTCTAATTTTTTCGATAACCTTTGCTGATGAATTTGTGTTTTCACAAGAGCCACTAACCATTGATTTCTCGTGGTAGAAACCATTGATCTTCACTGGAAATTCCCAGTCAGTTTCGTATTCATCCAGCTGGTCGCTGGCTATTGCTTTTTTACCTTGATTTTGCAATCCGTCTTGACCCTCTTCAACTCCTTGGTATGGTGTCTATTTTTGATGTGGATGTGTAGGAGAGTAACTTGCAATTATAGTTCCAGTTTTCCTGCTTCCATGTTCTGTAGCATTTTCTATATGTTCGGCTTACGCCCGTAACTCATGCGTATTAGTTTTTCCATTCAAACGCTTTTCCTTAATATTTCAGCCGTTTGCATTATTGTTATCCGTTGCACTTCCCAGTCACATTTCTTATATGTGCATACTCAATAACACCGACCCAAAGATAACCTTAAGAAAATGGTGGCAATTAGAAAGATATACAGGGTGGAACGATAAAATTATCACCTTAGAAAAGACAACATCGTATCATTTCCGTTTGATAAAAATAGTTTTTCTTTTTTGTTGCAGACCATCTACTTGTTAACCAGTTGTGTACAACTCCCAAAAGCGATGGGAGTTTCCTATCTTGTCTGAAAGTGACGTAATGCTCAATGAGCGAGATCGGAGATGCGCCGTTGTACAACTAATGCTCTCTACCGATCCAAGTTATGAAAACAGGACCATTGCCAACACCCTTAAAATACAAATCCGGACAGTTCGATGCTTAAGAGCACAGTTCTCCGAAGTTTCTGGCCAAGGTTTGGCGTGGCTTCAAGTGAGAACCATACCATGCCACCTAACATCTTTGAAGTCGGCTTGAAAGTCAACACGAAATCGTACCTGAATGTACTGAAGAGTATGGTGATCCCCTAATGCAATTAGTTGGCCGCTGGCAGGCCCTGAGTGTGGCAGCAGGTTTCAGTGCCGACTTACAAGTTCATAGAGACACAGGTTTGGCTTAAGGAGTGCTACGACTTTGTATCCTTCTTCCGCTGGTCACCATACTCCCCCGATCTGAACCCGCTGGACTACTCCGTTTAGTCATACGTCAAGAACATCACCAACATAACCCCTCACAATAGTAACGCTAGCCTGATCAGTTCGATCCGCCGAGTATTCGCCGAGCTCCTGCTGGAAAAACATACTCCCAATTCCGAACTCGTATCGAGGCGGCGATAGAAACTGAAGGCAGCTACATTGAATAGATGTCAGCTCTACCACATAATATAACAAGCTGAATTGATGTTTTCAATAAAGCTCTAGTGTGGTTTTCATTAGAGCAACACATTTTTATTTTCACCCTATAGAAGGGCTATTATCATTATTGAAATTACCATGTCGAACACACCAAAGAACAATGTATCTGATTAAAACCTTTAAGCTTAATTCAAGTTAGTGATTGATAGGTTGCTGGAACGGAATAGCGATTTGTTCGTTACTAAAAATAACGACTTGGGCAGAATTGATAGGGAAAAGATGCGAATGAATACAGGAACGTATGAACCTATACGAACATGCCCGCTTCGAAAACTGCTTAAAACAGATTAAAGTGGTTGATCCGAAGTTGCAGAAATAGTTTTAGTGGAAAAGAAAGATGGTATCAAGAGATTATGTATATGTTTTGGGCATTAAAATAATCACCATAGTTTCAATGTGATATACCTGAAAAGAAAAACATAATATTTGTGCGGATTTCTTGTTACGCTTTATAGACACGATTGAAAACAATGATGATCTTCCAGTACAAATAGATAATAAATATGATTTGGTAAGTTCGAGCAACTCGAATCTCTTCGAGTCGAAAGAGTTTGCATCATATCAGAATGCTAGTAACACATCGATAACGTTTTTTTTTTTTACAAAGGTATCACCACATTATCAAGGCCAAGAGATCACTCAAGGATAAGGGTTAAAGAGTGTACAGTAGAAATTGGACCATATAGTAATCATTAGTAATGAAAATTCGGTAAATATTTTAACTTATAAGGAACGGCTCATCAAGAATTTGTTTACGTTAGACTTGAAGAGAACCATATTGTTGTCAGCCGGAAAGTAGAAAAACGAAAGAAAATTCCACAGGGGTGTAGTTCTAAGAAAGAAACTTTGTTCATGGAATCTACGTTTAGGTTTAGGCAAAGATAAAGAGTGGGGGAAATTATTGATAGTGTTTTCAGCTAGATGAGTGTTTCTTGTGAAAGTTTGGCGAGGGGGGACCATAGACTGAAGCTCAGTCGAACACTTTCCATGAAAATAACGATACATCAGAGACAAACTCGCAACATCTCTTCTGTGAGATAGAGGTTGCAAGGAAGAGAAAATGACATCTCCTACGAGGCTACGAAATCTATTTTGAACTCTATCAAGGCAGGACAAGTCCTTTCTAGCAGCTCCTGCCCAGATGTGGCAACAGTATTCCATCCTTGGACGTACCTGGCTCTTATATCGATAGAGAATTGCATCAGCAGCGAGATATCTACTGGATCGACAGAAAGATTCCACCATTTTTCCAGCGGGCTTGGCAACGGATTTGATGTACCTGTTCCATTTAAGATCAGGGGTAATGGTCAAGCCCAGAAGCTTGTCAAAACTTGAGGCCTCCTGAAGACGAGAGCCATTCATTTCAATCGATGCCAGATGTCGATCAGAATGTTGATGTAAAGAGAAGCTTGGTTTTAGATGCATTAAAAGTAACCAGCCACTCCTTTCATATATTATTAGAGAAGAAGTTGATAAGGATATTGTGGACTTGAACATGCAAATATAAATTATAGAACTGCTAGGTATAGGAACTTAGATATTGTGAACACACACACACACAAACTTTAGGTTAGCAGAGAGCAAAGAAAATACCATGTCGAACTTTGACATACACATTGACCTCTGATGAAACAAAAAAAAAATGCCCTGTCGGATTTTGACACACATGTTAACTTCTGATGGACAAAGAAAGAATTTATCAATAAAAGGAAGAGGTCTGACGAACAAAGAGAACAGAGAGAAAGAAAAACGCAGCGAGAAGCTTTACGTTGTGGTTTGTCAACCCAAACCTCACCTACTGCCACCCTTGTCGACACGTCCGACTACCACTACACCCAAAATAATAATTAAATAAAAACAGTTTTGTTATGAAACCGGCTCTGTGTTTGATTGTCATAACGGCTGGAACAAGCTAAAGTGTATATATTCATTTAGCAGCGCGCATCTTTGTAGAATTTCAACAAAGAGTATTATGCACACGTGAGCGATAAACTGATAAATCGTTACAGAGAGACAGACAATAGAACACAACGTCTAAAACAGTAGGAAAGACATACGTGTTCATGAACAGAAAAGTTTATTACTTGTCTCAACCAGCCGAGGAATTACTGATCAGATAATCGTCGCATCTTAAGGAAAGCGCACTAGTTACATACCATGTCGGCAATAGTCATATATGCGTGGAGATGTTCACGCAATTAGACCAAACTGTTTCTGATCCTGTTTACTTTAAAAGATAGTAGTGTATTCCGTGCCAAGCTAGAAATTTGAGGACACAGCAAGCTCAAATACAGGCGTCGACATCACATGAATATTTAGGCGATGATTCTAATGTTCCCTTGTTAAGGCGACGTATCGCGACATGTGGTATGATGTAACGAGGTGTTTTAGCATCGATGCGGATAGTCTCGTAATTAAGACACTTTCAGATTTTATAGATAAAAGTAGGGTTGACACAGAAGAACATGAAGGATAGCACTGAGGCTCGTAAAATTAACAAAAATTATTAGAAGAGCTAATATTTGGAATATCCACCGCAAAAGAATCAGGTCCCGTTAAAATGATAACTAGTCTTCTAGTTGAGCTACCCCTCAATGCTAAAATTTAGAAAAAACATTTTATTTTCATTTTGGGGCAGACAATAAATAACATATGCGAGATATATTAGCAGCTTACCGTTTCAAACATCGGAT
The DNA here is from genome assembly GCF_053919585.1 of Euprymna scolopes. Classification (NCBI taxonomy): domain Eukaryota; kingdom Metazoa; phylum Mollusca; class Cephalopoda; order Sepiida; family Sepiolidae; genus Euprymna; species Euprymna scolopes. The sequence goes on along the minus strand of NC_136514.1, from coordinate 11,793,125 downwards.
GTTGAAATGGCGAATTAATTTTTTTTTAACAAGTCCGAAATTAAACTTGTATAGGAGAACATATAGGACCGTTGATTCTCATTTACACGGTGCTTATTTGGAAAACTGACGCGCGATTACCGCCAATAATCGAAGGTCTTGTATCCGGCTGTCTTTTGGGAAAAATGTCTGCATAGAACTGACAAAAGATTGAAATGCATTTTGTTCTATTCTTATACTTGCACAATGACTAATGTTTTTTTTATTGTTTTTGTTTTGTTTTTCTGTTTCGTATCAAGGGCGATATAGAGTAAAAAATGTACCACGATTAATGTAGTACAGCAAATGACAAGAGTGTTAAATAATCGGGGATCATACAGATGCTAGAAAAATAAAGATGAGCATTAAAGTAACCAAAAGTCCCTGATGATGCGAAAAGGTGTGAGTGGAAAATACTAGTCCAGATTCTGACCTATGACAATGTTAGAAACGGCAACGTTTAAAAAAAAAATGAAAAATAATGCGAAATTGTAATAAAAGCAAATGTTTTTAACTTGAGAAAGGGAGACTGCGCTTACTGAGAGATGCGTATTGTCGCCTTCAATCCGCCATCCTCATCTCTCCGCGTCAATCATACGTCCAAATATCAAATAAACGGCATTGTTTTGATACACCGAATTTGTCATCTATTTGATACCCATAGCATATTTCCGAGAGGCGTCGTTGTCGTTATAATTACAGATAAAAAAGATTAATAAAACGAGTATACACCCGCACACATGAAAAATGCGCAGAGCTTACTTTTATTTATACATTATAAAATACTCGTTATCCAAACAAGCGTGTTCCACATAAGGCACGTGTGAACCTACTTCAAACCTCATATGAACTGCATGTATTTTTTTTATAAAAATATGTATTTCTAAAATATTTAATTATATAAAATATTGAATTATATAAATATTTATTTATATGAAATAGTTATTTAAAAAGATATATTTTATATAAAATATTAATTTATATCAAATATTTTTATATGAAATAGTTATATATAAAAACATTTGTTCACATGAAAAATAAATTCACATAAAATACTATATATGAAATATTTATGTATAAAACGTTTTTATATGAACATATTTATTAAAATAATATATTACTTTATATAAAAACTAGCAGGCCGACTGGTGTTGCCCGGTCGTACAATACAAAAGGTTTAATTGATGCGAAAATTGAGGGATGTGCATTAGAGTATTATGTTTTTCTAAACAGTTCACTTCTTGTAAGGAAAAAAAATACTCGAGCTTAGATCGAAACCAAAACCTAATGACACTAAGTCAAGTACGATAACCATTGGGCCAGCATGACACGGTATGTGAGTGGCGTTTTTTTTAAATGCTTATTCTTAACATAATACATCTATCATGTGCACTATTCATGCATGCACACTCGTGAAAAAAGTTGACGACCAGTTAAGAATCAGATAACCGGCACGTACATAAATGTTAAATTTGGACTCCTTAGCAGTTTTTTTTCGGATGAATGCTTTATATACCAAATTTGAATTGCTAAATCCTGCACGTAACTTTGCTTTGTTTAACTTTTAATTAAATATTTGATGTTTTACTGATTATGCTTCATTCATCTGTTTTTCTTTATTAGTTTAATTATTTTTCTATAACCTCAATACAAAAGATAAATTTCATAAAAAATATTCGTTAATTACATTATGCTTCATTAAATCTATTTAATAAAAGATACAGTTAGTATCCACAAACCTATTGCATATACGTCGAAAAACTAGGATTCGAAAATTGCAAATTAATAACACCAATTATTATTATACTGTTAATAATATATAGATCTGAATAGTAAATATACAAAGAGCCGTCTTTGCATCTTACTTGACTTCTATATCTACAGTATTTAAATATCCTACTTGTAGCATTGATAAGTAAGTTTTCCGTGATTATATAAGTGAAAATGAGTTAAAAGTATCGTTCTCATTCATGTAGATTTTAATAATCTCTTTATAATCGTAAATAACATTAAATATTTTGCATTAAACAAATCAAAGTATAGGCCAGAAACACTCGCAGACATGCAAACACTTGTCTGAAAGATTAATTTATACCGGTATAATTAATTTGTTCTCCAAAGTGGCGTTTGAAATGATAACTTAAACCGTTTAAGTTTTTATAATAAACAAAGTCATGTTTACATGTTTTAATACGATTTGTGTAATTATATTTTATGAATATATATATATATATATATATATATATAGAGAGAGAGAGAGAGAGAGAGAGGGAGAGAAATAGATAGAGATAGATAGATGCATAAATACATACATGCATACATATATACATACACAGATGTTATTTGTTTTTTTTTGCGATACAAGTTTTGAAATGAAGTACATGTGAAACAGCATATGTATAATTTTTTAAATATAATTATCCACTGATACGTGTTTCGTTGTCTCCTCTCTCTCTCCCTCCGCCCCCTCTCTCTCGCTCTCTCTCTCGCTATATATATATATATATACATATATATATATGTATATATATACCTATATATATATATGTATGTATATATATATATATATATATATATATATATATATATATATATATATATATATATATATACCTACTAGACTACGCGTGACCCGTTCCGTCAGTATGTTATATTAGCTATGGATTTAATGTATGAGCGTGACACTTGTGACGTAAAGAAAATAGTGTCTTGTGACATAACAGACATATTTCTTGGAAAGTATATTAAGAGGAAAAAAATATACATAGATTCTATGAGTCGTTCTGTTTATTGTGTTGTGTGTGTGTTTTTTTAAATAAACTTACCGCCATTGAATTATAACTGGTGTGTCATACTTATGCACTAAACAAATACCATAATACTTACAGTTTAATTCAAAATATCATATATCTTTTAATTTAAACGCGAAAAAGTCCAATTGGGAAGCTGAAAACATACACAGCAAAACAATACGTTTTATTGTCGCGTTGACCATTTATTTGTAACGCATATTAAACAAAAACATATTTTCGAGGTTATTCATTTATATCGGTAGTGTAGAAGAAAATGTATGAATGTTTTTTTAAGAAAGGTGTCTTTAAAATGGAGAATAAATAAAAATTTGAAGGCAGTGGAAAAATCGCCATTATAAACTGCTCTTATGGTTGACAACGGGTTAAAATAGATTTATTTGTAAGAAAATTGCATTAAAATAACTTAAACGTATGGTTCTGCGATTTGTGAGCACCTCATAAATAACCATGCGTGTGCCAGGAATTTCACTGCTGACATGTTTACGATCTTGAGCAAGTCGAACTCGCCCTTTCATTTAAAAATTCTAGAAACTATTTTTTATTAAGTCTTTGAGATCTTTTTTTTTTTGCAAGCAAAAAGAAAATGTTTTTAGACTTAATTTAGTTTCTATGTAATTTATACCCCGTTTATTTTTCGCTTTTTTAAAAAAATGTTTTTTCTTTCCCCGCCATATTCACGACGTTTTTTAAATCGTATTTTCCTCGATTTAGCTCTGTTGAGCGAGGAACGAAACCTGGTAAGCTAACCTATATTTTCATTTTTTTATTTTTTTAATTATCATGTTTACTGGTTTGTATAATAAATAATAATATAAATATAAATAGTAGTATTCAAAATCAAGTGATTTCTACTGAATAAAAAATGACTGATATTGTACTTTGTGACAAAGTCATATATATATATATATATATATATATATATATATATATATTAGCATGGGTGCCCGGCATTGCCCGGGTATTTGAAGGCGTATGTTAAGCAGAAAAAAAGCGGTCAATTTTTTTAAACTTTGACCCCTATTATGACCCCTTAACATTTTTTGTTTTGGGCTCGAATCGAGTTATTAAGTTAGAGCCATATAACGTATATCTGAAATTTCAAGTGATTAGACCCAAAATTGTCGGAGAAGTTTGGTAGAGTTCTCAAAGGTCAAATCATTGAACTTTGACCCCCTTAATCGCGATTTGACCTTTGAGAGCTCGGAAATTTTTAGTTACCAATATATAAATGTATGTATGTATGTCTGTTCGCATGTCTACCTTACACTTTTAATAGAGGCGACGGATTTTACCAAGATCAGTATCGTTTTAAAGTTCGACCTTTCATACAACAAATATCGAAAAATTGGCTGAAAACATTTATATCTTCCCCTTCAACTAGGCACTTTTCTACAGGGAGGGGTCACTTTGTTCGCCGATATTTTTTAATAGTGATGTCAATTTTTAGTCTACAGACTCAAAATTTGATATACATGGTACTGACTTTTGGGGAAATCGATGTGATCGGGTTTTGGCCAGAAATTTGGCGATTAAGAGGTCAAAGTTCAATGATTTGGCTTTTGAGAACTCTACCAAACTCCTCCAACAATTTTGGGTCTACGCACTTGAAATTTTAGGTATAGGTTTTTTGGACATGGATCTAACGTAATAACTTGATTTGAGCCCAAAACAGTAAATTTTAAAGAGTCATAAAAGGGGTCAAAGTTAAAAAAACAAATTGACCTCTGCGGTCTCTACCAAATTACTCAGACAATTTCTGGTCTAAATATTTGAAATTTTACATAAAGGGTATTCAGAGATAGGGCAAGCTTTTTCATCAGTTTGGGTCGAAAATTTTTAGTTACCAATATATTAATGTATGTATGTATGTATGTATGTATGTTTGCATGTCTGCCTTAAACTTTCAATAGTGGCGACGGATTTTACTAAGATCAGTATCGTTTTAAAGTTTGACCTTTTATACAACAAATATCGAAAAATTGGCTGAAAACATTAATATCTTCCCCTTCAACTAGGCACTTTTCTACAGGGGGGGGTCACTTTTTTCGCCGATATTTTTAAAAGTTATCCTCTCCTTTAGATCGTCCAGCCTTAATTTAAAAACAAAACGTCACTTATGGTTTGGCGGTGGTCGTAACAGCATAAACGTTAGGTTTTACACCGTTCTTTTCCTCCTTTGCGGTACGGGATCGAGCCTGCTTTCCTACTACCACTTTTTTTTTTGCTCAACATACACATTCAAACACCGGGCGCCAATGCTAGTATATATATATATATATATATATATATATATATATATATATATATATATATATATATATATAACGATGTATGCAAGCTTAATTATAAATGAAAAATATAGAGACGAACAACGCGCAGGAAAAGAAAGGGTTTGTCTTATTTTTACATCTTGAAATTATTATGTATTTTCATCAGTGTTTATGCCTTTTCCTAGTCTTTCAAACTATCCGCTATTTTTATAATTTTACTGGTCGGGAAATGAAAGGTATATCTCAAGGAAATAATCACGTCACACCAATGACTGGATAAAGAAACTTATTGATGTAAAATCAATGGCTGAGAACCTGATATCAAATATTCTTTTTCATAGATGACTTATAAATTGAAGCGTATAATTAGTAATAATGTATCCCTTTCCAATTCGAAGTATGTCACGAGAAAAGGGAGATTTGTAGTCGATGAAGCAGTATATATGTTGAAATTCAAAATTCGAAATTACTTGATACATATGCTAATAGTTGCATAGGGTATTGTTGCACTAGCCTCTCCCTCTTGGATAGATTACGAAAAAGTGTCATCAACCAAATAGGTCTCACCTTGTCAACTAAGCTAGAACCGCTGTCCCATCGCCGCGATATTGCATCGCTGTGCCATTTTCACAAGTATTTTAATGGAATGTGCTCTGATGAACTCATTGCACTTGTGCCCCCCTCGACGTACATTTCCACGGTAAAACCGCTTAGCAACAAAACCAGACCCTTTCCATTTTGAGGTCCCTAAATGCCAGAAAGCATTCTTATCTAAAGCTTTTTTTTCTTTTGAAGAGCTAGACATTAGAATTCCCTTCCTGCTACATGTTTCCCCGATCGTACTAATATGCAGAAGTTCAAATGTTACGTAAACCAACTTGTTGCTAATCTCTCATAGGCATCGTCCCAAATAGTAGCTACATACGTATAAGTGAGGATATACCTTGTTAGGGCTGAACGCGAGTAAAACAAAACAAAAAATAAACAAATGTATGGCAAAGCCGTTATTCGTTGTCTTTTTATGATAAGGAATCAACGACTAAAACGCAGATGAATACCTTCCATTGAAATAACGATATAGGAGAAAATGTGTGACTAGCAACGTCTCTACTGTAGTTTAGAAAAGAAAATAGAGATCCGCTAATCGATTTGGAAGTCGGTCTTGAAAAAAAAAAGAATGTTCAGTGCATTAGCTTCCTATATATAATTGTATTATTTCATCGTTGGGCATATTTTTTGTGTCATAGTAAAAAAAAAGATGATCAAACACGGAGATAGACAAACCGATGGACACACCAGGATCTGACATTGGATACAGACTCCGTTCACTGTTATGTTTTAAAGTCGACTTATTAATTATAAATTAAATGCAATGTTTCATAATTAATGTTTTAAGTTCTAAGAAATTCAATTTGATTTTTAGCATAGGCCAAATATTGAATATATTTGAAGATAATTTTGATAATAATTAATTTTTAATTAATTTATAAGTTCATTTCCTCTTTTCTACTTCATGCAGAGTAGAACGATAAAATTGTCCCCCGAAAGAAAATAACACTGCGAGTTTATTTTAAGACTTTGCACGGAAAAATAAATTCAAGTAACTTGATTATGTAGTAGAGCTGACATCTCTTCAATGTAGCCACCTTTAGCCTAAATGACTGCGCCGATACCGGTCCGGAACTTGCAGCATGCCTTTTCTACTACTGCCGACGAGAGCTGTGTGAATATTCGCCCGGTGGCTGCGAACAGGCTGGCTTTGGTTTTTTTGTGAGGTCATGCTGATGATGCTCTTGGCATGTGACCAAAAAGTAGTCCAGCGGGTTAAGATTGAAAGAAGAGGTGAGTCAGTAAAAGAAGAGTGCAAAGTCGTAGCACTGCTTTCTGAAACCAAACCTGGGTCTTTTTGGACTTTTCGGCATGGAGTCCTGCTGCCAAACCCAGTGTTTGCCAGCGGTCATTTGATTGCACCAGGGGATCACCGCACTTTTCAGCACATCCTGGTACGCTTTTTTTTTTGTCCAATTTATTGTGCGTTAGATTTCATTTTATAATTGTGTGTCAAGAGGTATTATATGTCATCCCATAGTGAAGGAAACACCATAAATATATCGATATAAGATATAACAAAGTAGTAAATACAATTACTGAATTCATACATACCAGATACGAAAACGGTTCCTATGACGCAGGAGCTTAGGTGAAGACTTGAAATATTTTGAAATTACACCGCTCCAGTAAGTATCTGGCATAAATTTTAATCTTTATCAACTATATATATATATATATATATATATGTACAAAGTTGAAGTATTGTTTTCATATCTGAGGAGATGTCAAACACATAACGCTTTCCTATCTTGACCGACTATAACACTGAAATCGAGGAGGTGTGGTTGATATGTATTGTTCTCTTCTCATCGGCTCACCTACTAAATAAACAATTCGCTGGAAGAAGTCATCGAAGAGATCCAACTAAAGTGAGCTCTAATATCTGGCTTCACATAGTAAGCGAAACATTCACAACAGTCATGTTTGCTATCAGTTTAACATATTTAGCCACACTGAAGAGCCGTGACACCGCGAAACTTTGGATGAGCTCATATATAAACAGGACGTACTGAAATAACGATAATTATTATCGGTAACGTTTAGCTCATCAAACATCTCCAGGGTTCCGTTTTTTCTAAATAATATACACTGTTTTCTGTATTATTTCGTAAAAGTGTGCTTATTTTTAGCCAAGACCTCGTGCCAGAAATGAATTAACGTCGTTCTTTTTAAACGCAATCAAAAATAGATAGAAAAAGAAGCACGTGCGATTTTCTAGAACATGCGGGAAAGGGTACAAACCGAAAACGTGGCTTTCAACTTCACACATAAATGCAATTCTAAGGACAATAGCATTTGCAACCTTCTGCAATCCTATTCCTAATAACTAATTAAAATATACCAGAGCGCATTGCGCGCGTTGACGCCTAATGCGCGACTTTATTCTTATGGGCTACCTTAACACCCACCTGACATAAAAGGATATAAAAACTCCCCATATTATTTAAAGCGGTGATACAAGTTAAGATATTTACAGTGATAGCGTAAAAACACGTATGCAAATTAGTTGGAGTGTGCGGGCTTGCGTTGCAAGAAAAAGCGAAAAAACACAGCACGTGGTCGACGGAAGAAGCAAATTGCATTCACGGAAAATGGACGTGTAAAGTCGAATACGAGAAATGGCTGGTTACGGCCGGTGTGTGGTTGAGCAGAAAAAAAGGAGAGCTGGATGAGATGGACGTGTGACACTGTGGTGGCGGGGAGAGATTTTTCAGCTAGTGTCGAGACAGCGGAATTTTGTTAATCGCATGGCAGACGAAACAAACAGTTAGAAAAAACAAACAGATATTGTAAGTGTAATGTACGCCTGTTTTCTAAAATAGAAAAATTGCCGGCACGGAGTTTTTTTTTTTTTCATCTCCATTTTGATGAAATACTAAAGTAAAATGCAACGCCACGTAACGTTATAACAAATCTGACAAAATTATCGTTCTATAGGCGATAGTTTCACCTTAGAAATATTACTTTTACGCCCTCTAATGGCAAAAAAATGAATCCATAAGGTAGTCGATAACTTCAACAATTAAGCATTCTGAAATAATTTTCCCTCAAACAATTGTTAATTTACGAAATACAACTTGAAAATATCGACCATTGGTATACAAAATAAAGAGATTGATGTTGGAATAGAATAATTTACAAAACAACCTTATTTTAAGAACGAGTTTCTAAATAATGTAATTGCTATTTTAAAGACTATTCTTAACATTATAAATGTATACGTGTGCATAGTTTTACTTTACTTATAACTAGCGGGACCTGTGGAAATTCCACAGCGGCATTTTTCATATGTAATATATTGTTGCTGGTCATTCTGTGTGCATTTTGTTTAGCATAAAGGAATGGCCAATCAAATTAGTCTAGCCCTTTTATTAAAAGTGTATTGTCGCTTTACTAAAATCATAACTTTAATATATTTCCTAGGCTGATTATTTCATTACAAACACACCGGTCGTTTAACTCACATTTCATCATTTCTCATAATTATTGAATATGTTACTATGTTCGACAATAATTTATCATAATTTTAACCCACATTATCGCCTCTCCCCTTACTAAAATAAAAAAAAATTGATATATTGTATGTGCTGATTATTTCATAAAAACACAACTATCAATTAACATACATTTAGTCATTTTTCATAATTCTTGGATATGGTACTAATTTCGAAATTATTTGTCATGATTTAAACTTACCATATCGCACACCTTACTAAAAGAATAACTTTGATATATTATCTAGACAGATTATTGCATTACAAACACACCAATCAATTAACTTATACTTCATAATTTTTCATCATTCTTGGATATGTTACTAATCTCGACAATCATTTTTATAAGTTAAACACCCCTTTATAGCTTCCGCCCTTACTAAAATAATAACTTTGATATATTGTCTGGGCTGATTTTTCATTACGACACACCACTCAATTAACTAACCTTTTATCAGTTTTCATGTTGGATATGTTACTAATTTCGACGATTTTTATCATTTTAAACGACATCGTCGCCCCTTACTAAAATAATAATTTTCATATATTTTCTGGGCTGATTATTTAATTGCAAACAGACTAATACATTAAATCACATACCATTTTTTATCATTCTTGGATATGTTACTAATTTCGACAATCATTTTTCATAATTTAAACCATCCTTATCGCCCTCTCTTACTAACATAATAACTTTAATATATTGTCTGGGCTGATTATGTTATTATAAACACACCAATCAATTAACTCACATGTTTCGTAATTCTTGGATATGTTACCAATTTCGACTAATTACCGCGTTCTTTTACTAAAAAATAACCTTGATATATTGTCTGGACTGATTAGTTCATTAAAAACAAAACTATGTATTAACTCACATTTCATCAATTTTTATAATTCTCGGATATGTTGCTAATTTCGACAATAACTTTTTTTATATTTTTATCACACATTATTAACCACCTACTACCAAAATAATAAATTTGACATATTATCTGGGCTGATTATTTCATTTAAAACACACCAATAAATTTTATCATTTTTTTTATAATTCTTGGATATGTTACTAATGTCGACAATCATTTTTTTATCATTTTAACCCACATCATCGCCCCCTTTACTAAAATAATACCTTTGGTATATTGTCTGGCTGATTATATCATTGCAAACTCATTAATGCATTAAATCACATATTGTCATTTTTCATAATTCTTGGTTATGTTTATAATTTCGACAATTATTTTTCATAATTTAAACCACCCTTATCGCCCTATCTTACTAACATAATAACTTTTATATATTGTCTGGGCTGAATGTTTTATTATAAACACACCAATTAATTAACTCACATTTCATCATGTTTTGTAATTCTAGGATATATTACTAATTCCGACAATAATTTATCATAATTTAAACACACCTTATCACCCTCTCTTAGTGAAATATAACTTTGATATATATACAGTGCTGATTATTTTATTACAAACCAACCAATCAATTAACTCACATTTCATCATTTTCATAATTCTGGGATATGTTACTAATTTCGACAGACATTTTTATTATTAAAAAAAACAACATTATGCCCCCCTCCTACTTATATAAGGACTTTCATATATTTTCTGGGCTTATTATTTCTTAACAAAAACACCAATTATGTAACTCACATTTTATCACTTTTCATACTTCTTGGATATGTTACTAATTTCGACAGTAATTTTCATAAATTTAACCCACTATGTCACTCCCCTTTGCTAAAATAATAACTTTGATATATTGCCTGGGCTGATTATTTCATTACAAACATATCAATCAATTCCGGGTATTCTCATAGTATATATGTTCCACCTATCTTATTCAATCCAAGGTGACCCCACATATTCTGCTAGTATATATCTTTCACCTATCTCATTCGATGTCGGGCGACACTGGGTATTCTGCTATTATATGTTTTCCACCTATCTCATTCAATACTGGATGACGCTTTCTGGTAATATATATTTGCCCTTATCTCATTCCAACCCGGGACTGACTTCATGTCCGGCAGTCCATTATTAACTTTATATCCCCAACCCACTGCTAAAAACATACATAAAATAATGTAATGTCTAAATAGTAAACTGCTTCAGCCCTTTCCGGGACTGACTTCATGTCGCCCACTCCACTGTTATAAATATACATTAAATGAAGTAATGTTTAATGTGTAAACGGTTTCAGCCATTTCCGGGACTGATTTTATATCCTCTACACTACTATTAAAAACATACATGAAATAAAGTACTGTTTAAATCGTAAACGGTTTAAGTCATTTCCGGGACTGACTTCATATCCCCCACTGTTTAAAATATACTTGAAATAAAATAATGTTTAAATCATAAACTGTTTCAGCAGCTTTTCGAAATTAATACATAAAAACATTTACACGGTTAGGGATTTAGGCAACCATTACTTCAACATGAATTTCTGAGTGTAGTATCAGTCTCAGCATTTCAGTGACTTACCCCCCCCCATTTTTTGGTTTCGGTTAATGGAGGAGATCCTTCATTACTGATACAATTTTTATTTTTTTTTACTGACCAGAGGGCCCCGTTTTGGGAGCTGGTTTCCCCTAAATGTTTCACCGACCTCATTTCTAACTCTGCCGTTGTGGAGAGGCAAGTAAACAAAAAAAAAAATCAGAAAGAACATTTTTCAGGGCATCTTATAATTAATCAGAAGAGACGTTTGCAGAGCATTTTATAATTAATCAGAAGGCACATTTCCAGGACATTTTGTAATTAAATCAGAAATTATTTTTCCCAGTTACTTTTGTAATATTAAAACATTGTTACATTAAATATAGTACCTATTTACAATGCTTCCCCACGGGATAGATTTAGACACTGCGGTGTTTTTTTTTACGTGGAGAAAAGGAAAACAATCTTAGTCGTAAAAGATTTCTCCTGCACTGAGAGAGAAGAAATTGAAATGTAGCATCTGGAGAAAGATACTACACTTTGATCTTGGTCAAAAGACCAAGAACAACACATCATTTTTATTAGCTTTGCCTCAACAATGACACCAATTTTTTTCTTTGTTTTTCATAACAATTAAACGACCCGGATGTAAGCGTGACACACAAAAGACCACACACGCTATCGTATTAATATATAGATGATCTGATCGTTTATGCTTTTAGCAATATATGATGTATGAAGTAGATTGGTTCACTGTAAAAATAGGGCCAGATATTATTAATAGTAACACTACTATTAATATTAATTACTACTAATAATGGCAAATTTGAAGATTAAGGCTTATAATAAAGCATTAGATAGATCACGATACAGAGGAGAAATAAAATATATTAAAAATAAAAATAAGATATAAAGAGAAAAGAAGGAATCAAAACCGAAACACTTACATGTTATTTCATATTATATGGCAACAGGAAAATCTAATTGAATAAAATAGGATAAAAAATAAAAGTTGTTAAAATAATTTTAAAGAAAACAATAGAACAACCTCTCAAAATAATAACAGAAATAAAAATTTAACAACCATAGGCGTAGAAATTGCATTTGGTTTACTCCGCCTCATGACGCACGCATAAAAAATAATTTGCAGAAGAGATCTTTTCAAATTATTGACAAAAATTTTCTAAAGGAAACTAATATTTTAAAAGGATAAGTAAACAAACTTACGTATAGAGACAAACTCAGTAAATGTTTCCGTGACATTTGTTGGGCGGATTTCTATATTATATATTTTTAACTCATTATCGACACTCCATAAATGTGACCTTATGAAGTCGACTATTTTTTTCTTGTTATAATGTAATGATCGACTATAATTATTTTTTCGAACCGAATAAAGGTTCGAGAATAAGTAGACCATATGTAACAGATTAGCCGATATTGATAAAAACCTTAGTTTCACCTCTACTAGTATAAATAACAATTAAAAAAAATATTTTTTTAAGAGATGTTTAAATTAGTATGACGTGAGATATGCCAGCACTTCTCAAATGTCCTGATTTTCCGTTGTGAAAATGCCATTTTTATATATTTATTCATTTTCCGTTTTTACTGTTGCCTTATTTACCGTAGCTATTTGTCTCCTGATATGTTGTCCCTTTCCATTTTTATTCCTTTCATTTTTATCGAGCGCTTAAATATGTATTTTATATCTATAATAAAGTAATGTTGTTTTTCACGACTGCATTCAGAAATAATACAAAAATAACCTATAGTTTAATATGATAACTTTTTACTCATTCCAATTACCCTTAAGGCTCATACGTTTATCCATAAATTTAGCATTTTTCGTTCAGTATGTCTGATATATTCCAGATTTTGTTATTTTTGTCCAGTTATTTCTCTTAGTAGTGAAAGAAATTACGATATATTTTTAAAAATAGATTTTTAAATATATCCTAATTTTTGTTGTTTTATTTTGGTTAATTCTGATTTAATTCATGCATCTATTACTAATACACAGAAGATTTTCATATTGAAAAACTAATTAACAAAATGTGTCATCATTTTTTTTTTTATAAAGCGAGGTTCCGTTGAGTTAAACTGACAAATGACTCCAGATTTCTTTAACTTTCTCCCCCGTTTGTCCACGAACAGGAAATTATTTTGCATCATCGCAACAGCCGTTTTCAACTAAGTTTTCGTCGTTACCCACCGTTAATTTTCCGTGGAATTTATTATGCAAATTATTGACAATCAGCAATAAGATGGTAACCATGGAGATTACATCTCCACGGCTCCGTCAGCAGCAATTAAAACGCTGAATAAATTATAGGCGGTCTTCACTTTTTTCCTGGAAACTAATTAACTTGTAATCCCAGGGTGGATATTGTAGGAATGTATAACACCAGCTTTAGAAGACAAAATTCAATATGGCGTCTATGAACGTTTCTCCAAGTTAAATTTACAATCACTTAATTTGTTAAATAACTTTCATAAATGGCGTTATATAACAATTTATTTGCAAAACAATAACAGCTTTTACATGGCATGCGCAATCACCTACCGTGCAACAAATGTTTTTAAACTTTATTTCTATAGAGATATTTAATTTCCAGTATAACGGAAATTCGAAGATATGAAATGCGACTTTTGTCCTCATAAAAATGCATAATCATTAATTTAATTTTATTATACTGTCTACAGCTTCGTTTCTACTTCTTTTGTCTTAACCTTTCGTTCTGACTCTTTCCAGATCGTCAAGAAAATACCAATGCGTTACCGCATATACATACTAAAAGCCATTCAAGGATAACTGTTTAGAAGATGGATAAGTTCTCTTAGTTTATTTATGATCATTATAAGAACAGACTATTTCTACAAGCAACATTGGATACAATCTATATTATTCCGACGGCTGTTATCATCTTGGTTTTTTTTTAGCAACATCCTAACCTTCAATTTTCTTCCGGTACGTTTAGTCGCATTCGTGAATCGTTCTGAATTTCACACCAAGATATTCATTTAGTCCATGTGTGTAGGTTACTCTAGGTTTATCCGTTATGATATGATTGAAAGGTAAACCAATTCGTAATTATATACTTAATATCGTCTGCACCGAAAAGTGGATATTTAAAATCTACAATATTCCTATAAGAACTGATTATAACTGGGTACTTTCGTCCGTTTCGCTGCGGATTCTACGAGAAATGTCTCTCAAGTTATCTTCCATATAAGAGGAGTCGTTAGAACAAACGAAATGATATTATTATAATTATTATTATTATTATTATTATTATTATTATTATTATTATTATTATTATTATTGGCTCACATGGAGCTTTCACACAAGTCAACAAACGATCTGATTAGAAACCTGTGATGTTCTCTGGAAGCTGAGTGACAACACGTCTCCCCAGACGTCCAGCTCTCTCCACCTCCTTCGATAGCATTTGAAAATGAATTTGCATCATCGCAACAGTCGCTTACCATTGATTTTTCGCTGATAGTGGCCATTGGTTTATACTGGAATTTGAGTGGCACTCAGCCTCCCCAAGGTCCCAGTTCTCTTTGCGCTTGCCCAGCCGAGGTCTGGTTGGCGCTCGCTCCTCGGTCTTTCAGTCCTTATTGGCCCTTCTCGGCCCTTTGGTATCAATTTATTTTGGGGGGGATCGGTAACGAAACAATGGGGGGGGGCGTCAAGAATTTCTCATTGAGAATAACCTGTGGTGTTCCCTGGAATCTGTCTTTCCAGATCTCAAGTGCGCTCCACCTTTTTCGATAACTTTTTCAAATCAGTTTGCGTTATCACAATAGCCATTAAGTCAAGTATCATGCTACAATTGTGTTCTTCATGATAATATAGCAACAAATAAAAAATAAAAGCAATTTACATTTGAAATAAATAGATGCTCCATATACAGAGTGGAACGATAAAAGTGTCGCCCTAAAAAGCAACACTACAGATTTATTTTAAAACTTTTATTTATAACGTCAATTCAGGTAAGTTGGTTATGTAGTAGAGCTGACATCTATCCAATTTAGCCGTCTTCAGCCTAAATCATCGCCTCGGTTGGTGCGAGTCGGCTAGCTTTGACGTTGTGGGAGTTCATGTTTGTGATGTTTGCGGCGTATAATCAAACGAAGTAGTCCAACGTGTACAGGTCGGGAGAAGTGGGCCAGTGAGAGAAGGGTACCGAGTCGTCACTCCTTCTGAAGCGAAGCCTGAGTCTCTTTGGACTTGTGGGTCGGCGCCGTGTCCAACTGGCTTACCCAAGATCTGCTTGCGGCCACCTAATTACAACAGGGAATCACCACACTCTTCAGCACATCCAGGTACACTTTCGTGTTGACTTTCAAGCCGACTTCAAGGATATCAGGTGGCATGATGTAGCCCTAACTTGAACTCACACTAAAGAACATAACTGTGATCGATGACTTTGTTTTCATTACCATGTTCTATGTTATTTGTGGCAATTCAGCGATGCATTTTTTCGATTCTGGCAATGGTCTTGTTGTTATAACTTGAATCAGTAGAGAGCATGAGTTATACAGTGGTGCATCTCTGATCTCGCTCGTTGAACATTGTGTCACGTTCAAGCATGATAGAAGGCGCCTATCGCTTTCGGCATTTGTAATAAACTAACCAGCTAGTAGACGCTCTGCAACAAAAACAAAAAAGACAGTTGTTTACCAAAAGGGAATGAAACAATATCATATTTTCTGGGGCGACACTTTTATCGTCCCCCCCTTAATCTTCTACAATGATTCTTCTATGCTTCTTTCATTATATCTCTCGTACACATTCTTCATTTTGCTTCTCGTTCTATCGCTCTATTTCTTTCATTCTATTATTCTGTTTCATGCCCTCTTTATGCATGAAATAAAAAAAATCATATATATTACAGATACATATACATAGTATTTTTGTAAAAAATAACTCGTTGATAAGGAAAGATACACAAGAATTTACTCATTTTCGGAAAGTTTTTCTTTTATTAGTCAGAACGTTGCGTACAATTGATTCAGCTCCCGGTGTTTGCATATGAGAATATAATTATTTATTAATTTATATCCTGCACAACATTGGGATTCATGAGCGCATAGAAAACCACTATTACAAAAGTTTTAATACCCACAAATAAGACCATTCCAATTCCAAGTATTTATTTTTTTATAAACAACGTATATATATATATATATATATATATATATATATATATATATATATATATATATATATATATATATATATATATATATACTAGCAGGACTCGTTAAATGGCGTTGCCCAGTAGGATATGATCACCCCTCGTAAAAAAATAAAATACGGTTGTTGTTTGTGGCCACTGACGTCGATAGCCAATTGCGGACAGTGGTGGTCATGGCGATTGTGACCGAAATATAAAATAACAAGTAAGGGAATGCATGTGAATGAGGTGGGGCTAATGTAAAAATTTACCCCACTACACAATGTAAAAACAAGTTAAAAAATAAAATGCAAAGTTAACGTGTGTACAATCTAGCAAAATAGGTAAAATCACAACTTTCTGTAGCCAATGTAATTTACTTCCAAACTCAACCCTAGTTATCTGTATTTAAAAGAAAACGATCAGGGCGTTATTGGGGGAGATGTGGATATATGCATATTTTCACAATCGAGAAAAATCATTGAACATCACCATTTTCCTAAGTTTTCGGTTGCACTGAAACAAAAAAAACGTTTCCAATTACTGGCAAAGCGTAGTTTCTAAGATATGAGGAAATGTTAGTTTAAAAAATATTGGTGATCACCTTCGTGTAATATTTTTATGTAAAATGAGCATCCACTTTATGACCAGCTGTTTAAGTAGGTGGTGCTGCAATGTAGAATGAACTCAATTAAACGTATACTGAGCACCACACGTCGAACGCCTCACCCCACTCAAAAGAAACAAATATTAGATGTTTACAGTTGCTGGAGAGGACGGTGAGACAATCAACTTTGCCGAAAAAAAATATTTAAAAACACATTCTTAATGATTTTATATAGAATGGCGAAAATTATTTTTGGAATCCAAAATAATACATTTTAGCATAACAACTTCTTTGTCTGAAAGAGGGTGTGGAATGCACAGTTTGTAAATCGAATCAAATAATGTATTTTAAAATAGACTTACTCTTAAAATGGAAAATTGTGTGCGTGAGTATGGGTATGTGTTTATGCTAATTTGTGTGTATGAGTGTTTGAGTGTGCGTGCGCACACGTGTGTGTGTGTGTGTGTGTGTGTGTGTGTGATAGAGAGAGAGAGGGAGAGAGGGAGAGAGAGAAAGAGAGAGAATGATGTAGCCATATTAAATATGATAAATCGTTCGGTAATGTAGGCAGGAATAGCATTCTAGAATAATGGAATCTCCCGAGCGCAGCCAACAGAAATTGGCAGATGATTCAAGGGGGGGGGCATTAGTAATTATGTATAGGGAGAAAGAAAAGTCATATTTAGTCTATTTATGGAATAAGCAGTTAAAAGCGGTGAAATTCGAACATCGTAGAAATATGAAAAATAGTACACGGTGTATAGTGGTAGCGGTGGTTGGATCTGATAGCGAGAAAGAACAGTAGAAACTTCTTCTATAGATGTGGCGATCGTGATTATGTTTCTCCTAGGATGAAGCATAAGATTTAATTTTAACGAATAAATGTGTATAAAACGACGGAGTTAAGTTACATAAAACGGGGGTTGAAGGTTAAGACATAATACATTGTGGGTGGCATATGTTATAAGAACCTACGGGAATTTGGTGCAGAGGGGAATTTCTAAAATGAAAATATTACATACAGTAAAGATATATATATATATATATATATAACTTTTCAAACGGTATTTTTAAATTGAAAATATTTGCTCAGCAATGCAGTAATAACTGGACTTTCGTAGTAGATGGTAGTTAATTTCTTTTCAATCGTGATTTTTTGTATTATTCTACTTCCGGTAGTACGGGTTTAAGTTGTTAGCTTCGTAGCAAGTTTTATTTGATTATGTAGCAAGTGGAATTTGAAAAACAACATTATCGTCATTTTTTTCTATTGCGAATTAGTCAACCGTAATATATAAAAAATAATCAATAGAAGAGGATTCTATAATAATGCATACGCAATTTACATAAATTAAAATATTATGTCTAAGCAACGAGCTAGTATACATCAATATATTTAGCAAAATCGAATAGCGCAATGCTTAGAAGCACATAGTGTGATTTCGGCGGTCGGGGTTCGATCCTGGCTTGAGGTAGTTGGTTTTCTAGCCGCAGTGATGAGTTGTGAAACAGCGAAATAGTACTGTATGTGGATCACTCTCTTTCTCTCTCTCTCTCTCTATATATATATATATATACATATATATATACACAGTTAGCCGTGTATATAATAAATAAAAAAAATACTGAAGTACACACAATTATCTGTTTTTTAAACATCAAGCATACTGTCTATCAGATTCAATTATTTCGGAGAATTGGAAAAAATATTAGGGTAATTTATCAAAATGTATTTCTGTTTCTTATATTGTTTAAATAATTTCCGAATAAAAAAAAAATATTGAATTAATAGAAATTATATATATATATATATATATATATATATATATATACGAGTATGTATATCTGCGTATATGAATACCTTCCTGCATATATATGTGTGCGTATATATATATATATATATATATATATATATATATATATATACCGTTACAAATATGTTGTTTTTTTTTCATAAGAATTGATTCCTTATTTTAAAACGTATTTCAATTTTCCATGATAGCAGATGTAAATTAATACTTTATTGTGAAAACAAAAAAATCACTCAATTCGGAATTATAAAAGCATATTAGATTTTTCTTGGAATTGTACGCACTCTCTAATCTTACAGACAGTTACATATTCACGAGAAGTTAAACTTTTCTGATATCGAGACACTATAATGATATATATATATATATATATATATATATATATATATATATATATATATATTTCTCACAGAAAAGAGGTTGGGTGCCTGTCTCTATTTTATCGTTTTTTTTTCATGGCAGGTGCTCGTCTGAGCTCCAATCTATGGTCCTCCCTCACCAAACATCCATGAGAAACAATCGTTTGGCTGTAAAGACTATTAATAATTTCCCCCACTCTTATCTTTGCCTAAGCCGAAACTTAGATTCCATTAACAAAGCTTCTTTCTAAGAATTGTACACCTGTGGAACTGTCTTTCCAGCTGACTACAATATGGCCGTTTTCAAGTCCAATGTAAACAAGTTCTTGATTAGCCGTTCCCATTAAGTAATCTAATTTACCAAATTAACACTTTTAACGATTACTATGATAGTGTCCTTTTGAGCACTGTACACTCTTTAACCCTCGAGTGGCCTCTGGGCTTTGATAATGTTGATTTCTTTGTAAATATATATATATCATGTTCGACTTATATATATATATATATACATATATATATATATATATATATATACAGTGATGATCATATTTATTGGCACGATAAAATAAAAGTTAAATTTTGTCTAAAAAATTCTAAAAAAGGGATTAAATTAAAGAAAATAACAAAGTATATTATGTATTTTTAACTGGCCTTTCCGATGCAGCAATCGGATTTTAGAAAAAATAAATAACAAAGGAACAACAAACATAATTGCAAAAAACCCTTGTTCAAAATTATTGGCACGGCTTTGTTTTTCTTTTAGTATCAGTATAATATCAATCAATTTCCGGTTTACGTGCTTTCTGAACTTTTTTATAGCCATATTACGCTTGTTTAACGCTAATTCAGTGAATAATTTTTTTCAGATAATTTTTAGATAGCGATTTATTTAAACTATTATAAGTGACTAAATTATAATTTTCAATCGCCATGGTTAAAACTAAGGAACACAGCGAAGACGTCAGGAAGCTTGTTGTAGCATGCCATACCAATGGGGAGGGCTATGATAAGATTTCAAAGAAGCTAAACCTTCCCAAATCCACTGTTAGAGCCATAATAAACAAGTTCAAATCGCAAGGCCACGTTATGAGTTTAGAGGGTAGAGGGAGAAAAAGGATTCTTTCCCCAAGAGATGAACGGAAAATTGTTCGACAAGTAAAACAAAACCCAAGGATCTCTGTTGGGGAGATTGTTGATGAACAGAGCACCTCTGGAGTGAATGTATCTCGACATACAGTTGGTAGAGTTTTGAAGAGAGCTGGTTTAAAAGCATGTCGTCCGAGAAAGACTCCCTTATTGAAGCCTATGCACCTGAAAGCAAGGCTAGCCTTTGCAAAACGTCATATTGATAAAGATGTTGCATTCTGGAAACGTGTTCTATGGACTGACGAAACGAAAATAGAGTTATTTGGCCATAATAAAGTGTCTTATATTTACAGAAAATCTGGCAAAGCTTTCCTGCCTAAGAACACCATACCCACAGTGAAGCACGGTGGAGGCAGTTTGATGTTTTGGGGATCCTTTGCTGCTTCTGGACCAGGGCGACTTGTTAAGGTCACAGGTAGCATAAAAAAGGAAGATTATGTTAAAATATTGGATGAAAACCTGAAAGACTCTGCTAAAGAGCTCTCACTTGGTCGTCGTTGGTGGTTCATGCAAGATAATGACCCAAAGCATTCGGCTAAACTGACTAAGAAATGGCTTGAGGACAATCATATTAATGTTTTGGAGTGGCCATCACAAAGCCCAGACCTTAATCCAATTGAAAATTTATGGAGAACATTAAAATTGAGGGTAATGCAAAGGAAGCCTAAGAATCTTATTCAATTGGAGGATTATTGTCAGGAAGAGTGGGCTAAAATTACTACTGAAGAGTGCAACAACTTGGTTGTAAACTATGAAAAGCGACTGAGGAAGGTAATCAAGGCCAAAGGCTATACAATTGATTATTAAATAAATCGTGCCAATAATTTTAAACAAGGGTTTTTTGCAATTATGTGTGTTGTTCCTTTGTTATTTATTTTTTCTAAAATCCGATTGCTGCATCGGAAAGGCCAGTTAAAAATACATAATATACTTTGTTATTTTCTTTAATTTAATCCCTTTTTTAGAATTTTTTAGACAAAATTTAACTTTTATTTTACCGTGCCAATAAATATGATCATCACTGTGTGTGTGTGTGTGTGTATATATATATATATATATATATATATATATATATATATATATATATATATATATATATATATATTGTCTGTATCTCTATCTCTCTCTCTCTATATATATATATATTCTGTGTTAGTCAGTAGACTTCTTCGCGGGTTGGGCGTTTCTCACTTAGCAGAATGCTTGCTTCGCATGCAAGAGGCTCGGATTTCTAATCCTGGTTTCGGATTTGTCTTACTGGTAAGCCCAAATGAGGAAAAAACTCGAGTCTTGGACTTCCGGTTTGTTGGCTGTCATAACTCTTATAATCTCTGACCATATTTAGCTGTGGAAATAATTATATAATCTCTTAAATTCTCTCTCTCTCTCTCTCTCTCTCTTTCCCTCTCTCTTTATATATATATATATATATATATATATATATATATATACGAAGTATTAGGTGTGCGACTATGACGATTATTAATATGCCATATTTTTAGTATAAGCGACTTCTGAATACGCGACGTCTCAATATATCACAGATTCAAATAAAAAAAAATTTGTTTAACTTCTCTCTGTGAGTTTATTATAATTAAAAATTAAGATTATAAAAACATATCTATTATTTGGATTTTTCTTATCTTCAGAGTCATTTACACAATGTTTCAGTCGATGTCCGAAAGGACCCGTGGCGCAGTGGTTAGAGTATTCGAAAAAATAAAATCAATTGTAAAATGATATTCTCCTGGAAGTTAAAGGTTCATTTCTCACTATGAGCAACCGAAAAATACAATTACGAATTACTTATCAAGTTATGGCTAACGAAATAAAAGCAAGTTTCTCCGCGAAATATATAAATGGTTATGTTCGAAATTCCGTCCAAATTTCCGAGTTTGACACAAGCTTTTCCTAGTTCGACAAAATACACATGAAGACGATTGAAGGTTACATCGAGCGAAACGTTGTGTAAATGGCGTCAACGTTATTTCCACAGTTTTTATTTTTTGGTTGCTCGCTCTCTCGCTGGCTTTGTACATTAATTTTTATACCAATAAAACATACATTTTACGGCGTCAACACTACACATAACAGTTTTTTATTCCCTCTTTTTCTCTTTTAATATTTCTGTTTTCTATCTCTTTCTCTCTCTCTTTCTCTCTCTCTTATTCTTCTTGTTCGATCGCTTTTTACATCTCTACAGCAGTTTTTATTTTCTCGTTCGGTGGCTTGCTTTGTACATTTCTTTTTATAGCGAAAAAAAATGTCACAGCGTCAACAATACCTAAAACATTTTTTTATTTCCTATCTTTCTCTCTTTCGCTCGCTTTTTATATTTCTTCTAATGTCGAAAAAAGACATTTTCCGGCGTTACGAATACATACGACAGTTTTTTTCTCACCTCTCTCTCTCTCTCTCTCTCTCTCTATCTATCTCTATCTCTTTCTCTTTCCCTTTCTGTATATATTCTTCCTAACTCTCTCTCTCTCTCTCACACACACATACACACGCACACTGCTTCTAACTCTCTCGATCGCTCTTCTCTCACTCTGATTATATGCCATGAGAATAACGGTCCGCAAATACATATATTTACTGTTGTGTTTATTAATAAACTAACGGATATTTTTCTATAATAAAAATTAATAAGTTTCCCACACTAATTCTTTCTTGAACAATGAATTTTGTCTTTTTTGTGGAGGTTGGTTTCATTTACACAAATTGAACCACAGCATCGTGTGGCCGGCTACGGCTTATATGCACACACACACACACACACACACACACACACACACACACACACACACACACACACACACACACATAAACACACAAATCTATTGTTTAAACCTTTTTAACTATATAAAGTAAGAAAACAAAATAGTCTCTAGGCTAATGCTAGAAAATCTCCTTGGTTAATGAGCCAATTAATTCTTTGTAATTCGTGTTTCATTTTGCTTAAAAACATTACACTTGTTCTAATATCATTGCAGGAATCGTCAGTTGTTAACATGAGAAATTGTTTCAACGACATAAAAACAAACTCAGAATTTTATCTAATAGAAAACTATATGTACACTAAGTCTCAAAGAAAAGAAAAAAGAAAATAATCAGACGCACCGATAGAAAGCGCTTGTTTAGAATATGGTTGAAACAAAACTTTTGGGCACAATTGTGTACAACATGCCGATTGGAATAAAAAAAGGCTTCTCAGCGAATCTAAAAAATATCCAGAAAGGTCGGAAAATAAATAACTCTGTCGTGTTGAAATCAGATGTGCTTGAATATATTATATATATATATATATATATATATATATATATATATATATATATATATAATAGGACAACAATAGGAAAACAAGAGTATGAAATGAAGACACAAAACTATATATAGGTAGATATAGAATGGATCATTTATGTAATAATGGAATACAGGCAAAATTTGGGGGATAGAAGGGAATCTTTATGCCAGGGCATTTCGAAGCGTATTGCTTCTCATCAGAAGAGTAGAGAAGGTGCTAGGTAGCATGGGGGAGATACGGCATCTAGCGTAAGGTTGATTTAAAAATTATTTAAAATCAGCTTATTATATTTACACTAAGCCCTCCGCCAGTAGTGTTTACATTAAATCTTTTAAATATACCGAAAATATAACCTCAGAAAAGCTTCCCAATTCAACCCAACCCACCCCCCGTCACACATACAGTTTTATCCCTATCACTATCCTACCCCCTCCGACTACCAGCTAAGCGTTCCATCTAGATGCTAATAATTCTAATGATAATATAACCTAGATTTGAATACAGTTGAACTAGTCCTGCATTGGGTAATTTCCATCACAGGAGTTTTTTGCCAGCCAAATAAGGAGGAATAAGAATTCACCAAACTAAAACATCTACGGAAGACTACCCCAAAAAATATTTGGAGAAATATGGAAATTCAAAGGACTGCTATAAACTATACTTCTGGTATCTCTTGGAGATTAAAACTACTACATAAAGTAGTTATGGCGATTCGATGGACCTGTACCTCGTGTTCATAAATGAGAAAGTGTGTATTCAACTTTCTAGACTGGCCTGTCTATATAAACATAAATTTGATGGCCTTTATAATCGAACTTCAAGAAATTTAAAGTTTTAAGGTGAACGCTTGAAACTACCGTTCCTAGTGAAGCAAATCCAAGGGCCTTTTGTTCACCGAACTCTTACGCTTTCCCGGCATATTATACATCTATTTTTTTAATACGGATATATGTATGTGCATACGTATATATATATATATATATATATATATATATATATATATGTATATTCTCTATTTTACTTCATTTTGTACGAGTCCACTTACCCGTCACTCCTCAACCCCATTTCCTGCTATTCTACCCCCCAACACTTGTTTGTATCCCTTTCTTTTATGCACCCCTAATAATTTAGTATTAACAGCATTTACATTATTATTATTATTATTATATTATTGGTGATAGCGGTGGTGATGTTGGAGGTAGTAGTAGAAGTATTGTTACTAATGCCTGTATTATTATCATTATTATTATTGCACTGTTTTTAACGCTATTACTATTGTTATTATTATTATTGTTTTTATCATCATTATTAATATTATTATAATCATCATTATAATTGAAATCATTATTATCACCTCCGTCATTTCTACCATAATTGCTACCATTATCTCCATCTTCACAATAATTTTGAATTTAATTTTATCACAACTATTGGTAACATTATAATTAATGTTTAATTTTCATGTTTACTTTTAATTTTGCTTTTATTTTATTTTTGCGTAATATTAATTTTTTATATTCAATTTTACATCTAATTTATTTTCAACTTTATTATTACTACTATTATTATAATTGTCATTACTATTATCTTCCGTACTATTATAATTATCCTACTATTATTTGGTATATTTTTACCACTCTCATAAGTAGCTATGGTTTCCTTACTCCCCCATTTTAGCATCAATATGTATACTTAACCTTTGACATCAAGTTATACGCACTCAGAGTCATTGCCACCCTAACCTCTGACCGCCCCCTTATGACCATACTCCCTATATCATAACAGTAGAAACTTATAAACATATTTGCGCTTATTACCTTTCAGTTTTACAACCTTACATACCCCCCCAAATGAATCAAAATTACCCACTGCATAGAAAATAGACACCCCACAAACCGTTAAAATAAATTACCACACAGCAACAATAAACCATAATACATATACCCAATAATCTCAATACTATGTTAAAGACCATATATATACTTATATATCATACTATATATAATAAGCTTCTCCTTACTTATTTAGAATTCAATAAAGCTTATCCCAACATTCTATAATTCCTCCTAATCTTTTTCATCCCGAATGAACCTTACGCTAGACGCCGCATCTCTCCCATGCTACCTAGCACCTTCTCTACTCTTCTGATGAGAAGCAATAGGCTTCGAAATGCCCTGGCATAAAGAGTCCCTTCTATCCCCTAAATTCCATTATTCAATAAATGATCCAGCTTATATCTACCTATATATAGTTTTGTGTTTTCATTCCATACTCTTGTTGTCCTATGGTATAAGCTCCAATAATTATTGTTGAGCTTGGCAGTATCCGGATAAGTCTCCTTTTGTGGAATCGATCTTTCTCCTTTCCTTTTACATTAAGTTATATATATATATATATATATATATATATATATATATATATATATATATGCATTTATAAATATTAAATTGAGCTTATAAAATTACCGAAATATTCATTTCAATAGACAACATTCAACTGTAAAAACTTACTTCTTAAAGAGGCGGAAATAATTATAATTAGTTCATACATACATACATACATACATACATACATACATACATACATACATACATACATACATACGCATATATATATATGTATATATACATATATATATATGCATATATATACATATATATACATATGTATATATGTATATATACGTATATACATATATTCATGATTATATATCACACACATATATATATATATATATATATATATATAGATCTATACACACATGCATACATATATATACATACATATATACACATAAATGCACACCCACACACACGCATATATATATATATATATATATATATATATACTTATTCCCACCCTAACTTAGGCTATCACTATTTCTCTCCTGTTCCCCCCCCACACATTAATTTATCCAATTTTTTTCTTTTTTCCGTTCTTACTTTGCCATCTGAATCTCTTTACCTTATTTTTTTTCTATTCAAATATCGCCTCTCTTTCTCCTACTCCAAAACTCAATCTCTTATTCACCCTTGTGTTTTTTTGTATCCCCTCCTTATTTCGCTTTATATTTCTTTTAATTTTAATTTTCAACCACTTGTCTTTGACGTTAATTTGCCAAGCTATGATTATTCTGAAATTTTACACGGACGAATAGAATGAATTCAAAACACACAGAATAAAAATATAACAGCATAACTACATTCTCAGAATAATAATCAAACTAAAATAAAAAGAAAGACACAATAAACCCATCAGAAACCGAAAAAAGCACGTGTTTTTAAAACAGCTTTTAGATCCATTTGATTGGTCTTCTCTTCCATCTGTGAACCAAATAAAAATATTCACGTTTCAACAAGCTTAAGTGTTTCTCCGTTGTCACACCAAGATTCAAATGAGGTTAAAATAACCGGAAGTTCGAGACATGCGTCCACTCAGCGCGTTTAGAGATGAGACTATTATTTTAAACATGTCTGTGACAAAAGGTCTAACAAAGATAACATATTAAAGAGATGCGTCCACACAGATGTAGTAGCATTGCCCCTAGCTTAGACGTTTGTTGCGCCTTAAAATAGTCTAAGAGCTATGTTAGGAAATGATTAATACACACGACATTAATGATCAAAAGAACATTTTTACCTGTAAAAATTTACGGTAGGTTTTAAGTGATTTCATGTGAGCAAGTTTTCTTTTGAAAAAGTTAGTCGTCATATTGCAGAAATTATCCTAGTCACAAGACTTACAAAGATTTGATGCAAATATCTGCATATATATATATATATATATATATATATATATATATATATATATATATATATATATATATATATATGTGTGTGTGTGTGTGTGTATAAATATATATATACACACATATACATACATAAATATATATACATATATACACCCACACACACATATATATATATATATACACACACACACACACACACACACACACACACACACACACATATATATATATATTCTTTTACTATGATAATTAAATACCTACAGACACTAGTGTTTCATATTTTGGAAATCTTCAGTGCAGGGTGTCACGATTGACACCAGTCGAACGATTCGAACCCCGCAACACGAGACATCTCTGGCTCGATTAGCGAAGACCGTATCAATTCGGCTACCATTAAGCGCGTTAAATAGCGTTGAATTTAAAAATTTTAATTTTAAATGTTCATTTACGTCAGTCAGACAGTGATCTAATCGATATACAATGATCTATTTATAAGAGCTAAATTGACCGACTTTAATTCAACTGAAAGTGCTGAACGATAAGAAACGAATTTCATAAAAGGGTCGTCATATATATATATATATATATATATATATATATATATATATATATATATATACTGGCTATATATATATATATATTATTACTGGCTATATATATATATATATATATATATATATATATATATATATATATATATATAGCCAGTAGAGTTTAGTTTCCTAGAAGTACTTCCAATGAAACAACATGTGTCTACCAAAAAGTGCTCAATGAGTGAACAGAGCAGGTATATTAAATTTATTTATACAAACATTGATGGCTACATATATGCATACATGTTTCTGTAATCACCTTCGTCGGGGGATTACGTCTTCAGGCCAAGAATTATCGTCGAGAACTGATATTTCAAACAAAAGTATTTTCTTATTTCGTTTACACAGTTAGAATGTAACATGGGCGGGGGTTATGAGCGGGGAGAGGACAAGTGAGAGCTTTGAAGATAATAAACATCCTTTTTCTATTCCCTTTTTAAGTTTATCTATCCCATCTTTTGGTTTTTATGGCATAAGGTACTTGAGAATTTAGTATTTTTTGTCTTGCGGTCCGTAAATTAAAACCTTCCTTATAGCAATTAAGTAATGACCGGTGTCTTTCAATCCACACACACACACACACACACACACACACACACACACACACACACACACACACACACACACACACACACACACACACACTAGAAGCAAACATACGCTTATACCTATACTCAGGAGCGGATATACACTGTTCATTGTATTTTACTAACACACATGCACTGAAAACAGGCCATAACTATAACGAAACAAGAATAAAATTAAAATAAAAATGAATTAAATAAAAAAATAAAATAAAATAAAATAAACGTAAAATAAAATAAAATAAAAAAATGAATAAACAAATAAACAAACAAAAAATAAAAATAAACATAAACTCCTCATGCATACATATATATAAATACAAATATAAACACCCACACTGTCTTACACCCGTGTATATATATATATACACATATATACACACATATACACATACATAGACATATAATGCTCACATACAGTTATAACATGTTTACATCTATACCTACATACGCAGTTATATCAATGCACGGACCATCAAACACAGACATCCATGCACACA
Organism: Euprymna scolopes; assembly: GCF_053919585.1. Taxonomy (NCBI): domain Eukaryota; kingdom Metazoa; phylum Mollusca; class Cephalopoda; order Sepiida; family Sepiolidae; genus Euprymna; species Euprymna scolopes. Next base: position 11,763,618 of record NC_136514.1, on the reverse strand, counting down.
CCTGGATACCATATATTATGACTGTTATTATATCAAAACTAATATTAATCCCACTAACAATCCTAATAATAATAATTCTTATAATATTGATAATATTAATTACCCCACCAATATCAATAATAATAACAATAATAAGACTGTCGATTGGGAACTTTAAAACCTGTGGACCCTAACAGGATACACGTCTCAATAATATATATATATATATATATATATATATATATATATATACATACATACATACACATATACATATCCATCCATACATACATATATATACATGCACACGCATACCAGCATACGCACAATATATATACACACAGTCAGACTATCTGCAGGCGCAGACACACATCCCCATCCATACGTGTCCCCAAATCTCCACAGATTTATACGGGACACATATACATATAGATATCAATATAGACTCACGTGTATACCTGCATATATATACACACACATGGACACACACATACCTGCGCACTCACAACACATAAAACACAGCAATACATGCATAAATACAAAAACCTTTTTTAATAATAAGGTGCCTTTTTACCTTTGGTAGTGTGGTAACCCCTTTATATATGAAACAGCGTATTATTATAGTTTACACGGGCGTATATATACATACATAACATACACACATATATAACTAGACACCCATACATTATTGTAATATACATTATTACAATCATCATATACGAGACAGCCTATGTTAATAGTTCATATATATATATATATATATATATATATACATATATATATATATATATATATATACAAAAACATGAAATGCAAGGCACACTCGCATGCACATCCATATACATATACACACCCACACATAAATCAGAACCGACACATTAAAACACACACACGCACGCGCATACAAACACACACAGACATAACACCCCTATCTCTAATACAACACACTGAACAATACCAACCCTACTTAACCTCGAAACCAACAACACTAGGAAACACCTAGAACCATAGTATAATATCTGTTCCAATACCTCGCTCCCTCCTCAATTAGTGGAGGAGAAATCCATCATGACTGACACAACTATCATCCCTTCTATCATCCCCCTCCGATACCATACACCTCCAATTGGCCACTCCCCTCTGGGGAACAAGATCTTCCCCACACTATGAACCGATCCTGGGTCTGGCCATACCCACATGGGGAGACAAATAAATAGAAACATTAAAAAATCCCCTATACATATTTTTAAATACACCCCTCTATCTAAACAAACATAATATAAGAATACCCGAAAAGACTGAAACGAAAAATCACAATACTAAAATCCAAGAATCCAAAAAAATAGATATCAAAATAGAATGAAAGCACCCCTACCCTTATTTCAGAAGAGCTGGTTCTCCCCCCTCCCCACACATACACATTAGTATTGGATCATAGTCACTTTTAAATATTGAACATTCCAATGAATAGTAGACACTTACACGCTTCCACCCCTTGGAAACACTTCAAATGAACTACGAAAATGCTATTTTTACATCTCCAACACATTTGAAAATAATTTCTGACGAGGACGTTAAAAACGATTTCAATGATTTAAAAACATATATATATATATATATATATATACACACACACATATATATATATACATATACATACACATACACATATATACATACACACATACACATATACACATATATACATACACATACATACACACATACATACATAAATGCACTTATACATACATATTTACACAAAGTATAGACATATATATATGTACACCGCCACCAAATGATACATCTAAAATAGAAATAGAAATGAACTCATTCACTGCATAATTCTTATATATATATATATATATATATATATATATATATGCATACGTAAATATATATAAAAAGAAGTTTGTTTTTACTATAAACTTTTAAAGCAAATCATACGCAAGTATAAATCATGTAGAATATCTGGTTGAATATAATTGCACGTAATAATTAACTAAAAATGATGATCTCATAAGAAAATGAAAAAAAACTTATAGAGAATTATTTAAAATGAATGTTTAAAAGAATATGCAAATTAGCTGGATCTTCTGCAGATGAATGAAATTCCAGTACTCATATATAACACAGTTGTATTTTCTTTTTAATAAATAGAAAAAAAGGTGTTTTATATGAATATCAATACACATAAAATACCATTTATAAGACTATATATATAGATAAAAACATTTTTAAGTCAATTGTTAATGGGATATCCAGGAGGATGCTAGACATTAACTTGCTATCTCAGGCATTCCAACTGAGAGCTTTTTTAAGATCATTTATTTTTTGTTTGTATCTATTATATTTGCCAGATAGTTTTTGTAATTGGTTTTATGCGATGAAGATTTTGCTGAGATTCAAATTCATTTTCATGTCATCTATATGAACTTAGTATTTTGTTATCATTTCCGCTAGGATCATTGTGTACAAAAACTGTTAATAAGGTTCCTTCTTTTTTTTTCTTTTTTTCTTTATCATCCCTTTACCGCATACATAGCTGAAATCTGTTTATGAAGCTTACTGTTTTATTCACGTCTTTCCGCGTACAACAGTGTAAAAGAATTCAGCATAAAGTCTGTGCCGCCATCTTTTTTTTTCTTTTTTTTTTCTGCTATGGTGGGATATTTATCCAAATGCGAGACCCTTATCCGCTATTTCAGCGACTCCAGTTGAGAGATATTTTTTAAGATTCTTACAATCATTTTTATGATGTTGCTTGTATTTCTTTCTTGCATTTGCTTATCCTAGTATGCTCGTCTTTGTTTTTTATTCGTTTTTCTTCCGAGTTCGGTTGTGCTTGTAATTACTGTATAATGAAAATATTCCATAATATTATTATCTTTTTCATCTATAGCCAGGGTGTTAGTAAGTGTTTGTATGTGGGTACGTATGTGTTGAGAGGAGTCAATTCAGTAAAATTGTTTACGTCACTTTTGTTTTTTAAATTTCTTATTTATTCTTGATGTTGTTTTAGCTGAAGATAGCATACTCTACCGAATGGCCTACATTCACTTGCTATCATACATTCTAATAAGATTTGATGATTGTAAACGTCCCTTTAGCTACCATTTTGTGTATACCTCTTGCGCTTAGTTAATAGGGTATTTTCGCCAGGTTGATTTCAGTGTAATGCTATCGTTTGTAAGTGTGTGAGTGTGAGTAACTTATATAGTACTGTGTGTGTTGTTTGTCAGTATGCGGAAACATAATGGCGTCTATTAAAAAGCAGAGAACATTTGCGTACTCTGACCTCAAGTTTGAGCGTAATATCATGGTAAAGAATGCAATGTTTTATTATTGCATTCATCTATTTAATGTATTTATTCATGTTCTGTCCCAACTTTTTATCTGGTGAAATGACGCCAAATTTCTCTTTATTTTTAATCTACTTCACTAATCCTTTTCTGATGAGAAGCGTTAGGATTTAAAATGACTGGGTATTAAGAATGTTTATAACCAGTTTTCTATTGATGTTTCCCTTAAATGAACTGAAAACCAAATTGATATATACCTATATTTACTTTATATTGTCTTAAATTTTATTGCACACACACACACATATATATAGATATAGATAGATAAATAGATAGATAGATAGATAGTCATCCACATACAATACTGTTTCGTTGTTTCACAGCTCTTCGTTACAGCTAGCTCAAGCTAGTGTTGCATATGGGTACATATTTGGGACACATTGACGGGGACTCAGAACAGATAGCGATGATAATGAGTCAGACATTTATATCAGACTGGGATGCTGCTTGGGGACTTCCTATTATCATGATATGGTGCAACAGTTCTTATACACATATAAAAGGGGAGGAGATACTTTATTATGATGATGCTGGGGACATATAATGCTTGGAAGGGTTGTACAAAGTTCGTTATAAGATGACGATAAACACATTTACCTTTTCTGTTGTAAGAAATGACGACACGAGACAAACAGTTACAAACATAGTTGGTTTCTTTATTCTTCAACCGGCCGATTGGTAACGTCATGAATTCAACTTGGATCTACATGGACTATTTTCCCCCCTTCGCTTCTAAGGGGCTCTCCTCTCCAACTGACTCTTTCTAATCAACTCCTGATTTTAAACTCTTGACTGACAACTCACTTCTAACTTCGAACCCTTAGATTCCTACACTGAGAAATCTCCTTTATACATGACGTCAGAAGTGTATTTACAAACGTGACTAATTTTCACGTGGCTTGATATATGTTTGTTCTTTTTTTTTTTTTACACAGTGATCACCACTTATCAAGGCCCGGAAGCCACTCAGGGATAAGGGTTATTGCAAGTACATTAAGTTAGTGAGGAGATTTGCTGAAGTGTTTACTTAAGGGGGCGGTTCATTAGGAATTTGTTAACATTGGACTTGAAGACATCCAAATTGTAGTCCGGAGGGAAGCAGGCAGACGGAACAGAGTTCCACAGGCGTGCAGTTCTAAGAAAGAAGCTTTGTTCATGGAATCCGCGTTTTGATTTAGGCACAGATATAGAGTGGGGGAAATTTTTCACAGTGGATTCAGCTAGACGGGTGTTTCTCGTGAAAGATTGGCGAGGGGGGACCAGAGATTGGAGTTCAGACGAGCATCTGCCATGGAAATAACGATAAAACAAGGACAGGCTCGCAACGTCTCTTCTGTGGGAGAGAGGTTGCAGGGTAGAGAAAAGGGCATCCCCCACTAAGCCACGAAGTCTATTTTGTACTCTGTCAAGGCAGGATAGGCTGTTTTTAGCAGCTCCTGCCCAGATATGGCAACAGTATTCAATCCTTGGACGTACTTGGCTTTTATATAGATAGAGAATTGCATCAGCAGTGAGATATCTTCTGGAGCGGTAGAAGGATCCCACCATCTTTCCAGCGACCTTGGCAACAGACTTGATGTACGTGTTCCATTTCAGATCAGGAGTAAAGGTCAAACCCAGAAGCTTGTCAAAACACGGAGCCTCACCCAGACGAGAGCCATCCATCACAATTGATGCCAAACATACTTTTGGCAAACAAAAGAATCCCCAATTCTAATTCTAACGTATTTTTAAACAATATATTTTTTATTTGCATTGCCCATTCTTTTAACTGGCATATTTAATATTCAGATTTCTAAAAGAATGGGCAATCGACTTTTTTCCGATATAAACAATATTTAACTATTTCTAATAGAATGAATAATGGATTTACTTTCTAACATTCTATTTTCCATTATTATCTTAAACACTGCGTACAGGGTTCGATTCTAGCGTTATCCCTATATCATTTTCACTTATCTAGTATGTCTTCTTACTTACACGACAAGAGACAGCTCTTTCATGTAACAACAGATTCAAAACCCGCCCGCCCAAACGACAGTCGGAGTTTCTAACCGTTGCGCTATTCGCCTGCTGCTATGCAGGTGGTGAATTAACAATGTTTTGACATTGTCAATTTGTTTACAGAAATAGCATCGCTTAACACGCTGATGGTAATTTGTATATCACTTCCCAATATGCTCAACCCAAGTCAGGAAGCATTACATTCATCCACATAGGGTACTGTTTCGCTGTTTCACAGCTCATCAGTGGTGCTAGAAAAGCAACTAACTCAAGCCAGGATCGAGACCCGACAGCCCAAATGACAGTCAGAGCTTCGTTTATATATATATATATATATATATATATATATATATATATGTGTGTGTGTGTGTGTGTGTGTGTGTGTGTGTGTGTATATTTAGTAATGTGATTGATAATTTAAAATTCATATAAGAATTAAAAATTAAAAATCTGTTTCATGGGAAGGAACAACAAAAAAGTCAATAATTTGTACGATCGTTTCGGAAACGGTGTTTTTATTGTGATAGATATTAAGCCATTAATATTAAACAAAATCTCCTCATCAGCAAAAGTATTGGGTGTTGTTTTTTAATATGTAAAAGACACCATAAGTAAACCTAGCAATTTTTAAGCAAGACAGATGTATCTTTTAATTGTTCCCCTTTTGAAAACCGTAATTATCGTCAAAGCAGTCATTTGGATGTTGATTGTAGCTTAGCTTCCTTCTTATGAAACAGATTTTTAATTTTTAATTCTAATTTGAATTTTAAATTATTAATCAAATTACTAAATATTAAAGTAGCTCTAGGATATTTTCCTATCGAGCTTATTATATATCTGAATTTCAACGAGCACTGTTCTTTTCTTGTATTTTAATTTAATTAGTAATTTTACTATCACATTAAAATACACTCTGCTCTTTAGGCTTCTGTTCTAACCCCTATATATATATATATATATATATATATATATATATATATATATATATATATAAAATATATAAAAAGAGATGGCGAATGTAAATGGAATTTCTCACAAAGCACTCAATCTGTATACTCCTTTAAATTTGTTTTTTTTTCTTGTGTATTGATAAAAAATACTCCTTTCTATTCATATAACAATACAAATTTCTTATACAGTGTAACCCTGATATAGGATACTCCTTATCCCGGTCATACAACTCTCTTGTATCCGAGTTTCTTAAATCCGGGTTATCCTGCACATTAACACAGGCTCTAATTGTGGACCAGAGAAAATCTCTCATATATCTGTTTTCTTATATCCAGGCTACTCTGTATATGGATTGTTGAATTGCATTCATCTGTAAAAGATCTAGATAATTATAATATTCTTCTAAATATTCATTTTAATTAATTCCCTATTATCTTTCCATTTTCTAATTGGATGATCATTTTTAATTAACTATTACGTGTAATTATATTCATGCAGATATTCTACATGATTTATACTTGCGTAATATTTGCGTAAAAAATTATAGTAAACGCAAATCACTTCCTATATATATTTATATATATGTATGTGTATATATATTTGTTTAAAAAATTCTACCTACCAAACTCCTGTGGCAGTTCTTTGGTCTGCAGACATGAAATTTAATATATAGTGTATTCGAACCCATCCAAAACTTTATATTTGGGTTTAAGCCGAGAAAAATCGGTGCAAAAGTGTGAAAATTAAAAATAATGGAATTTGCCAGGTGATGGTCGAACGTTAGCGTAATAGCTATTTGTTCATGTTTCAATTTTTAGCCTTGCAGTAAACATGTCTTAATAGTTCAGGCATTAACGTCTAAGGAAAAAAGTAAATCGTAAGCTAAACGGTTTTGTTTCGATTCTCGGTGGTGGGGCACGAGTCATTTTTTTTTTAACTTTGTAAACTATTACTATATATTGGGTCTAATCTAATATAATGATACATACGAACTCTGCATTAATCAAAATATAATATTTAAGCGTATTTTATTACTGGGTAACGACAGTTTTAAAATAAAGTTAAATAATCACCCGATTCTCACCAAAGACAACTAAAAAATATCCTACACGTAAACTTAGTACTATTGGGATTATTTGGATTCTTCGGACTACCGTTCTCATCTTGAGTGTTATTTTCCCAACGTTTGTATTCTCAAAGACTGTAGCGTAACATATAAAATATTAAGTTAAATCCAGGACTTCTGAGGGTTGAGGGTTTATTTCTTATTCACAATGCACTTTGCGAATTACTTACGGTTTTTACTTGGTCATAGTTGACGAAACGAGACCACGCTAACCGCGTTGATTAAATAATATTAAATAAGATTTTTGAGTTCGACAAAAGGATTCTTGGGGTCGACAAGAAAAACCTGTAGGTGGTAACGTTTTTAATTCCTTATAATTTAAAGCTTTTTATATATGTTTTTTTTTTACAAATACTGGAATAATAGTATCGTTTCTCATTAGGTATCACTTTCTTATACTTTTGAAAGTATTATGCATTCTATTTGTCCAGTCCTTCTTATTAATAGAGTATATTTTGTTTTTTTTAATTTAATATCAGCACCAAATCATCAACAGAAGAATTGTGAGCTAAAAGATGAAAAAAAGATCAGCCTTACTCTTAGATAATGAAATACAATAAAGACTTAGAAGAGGGATAACAGAATTGCTTCTATTAATCATATTATGGTAGATTGTCCAAGAAATCATGTGAGGCAACCTTTGGAGATGAGATAGAGTAACGAATTCTTTGAGAGTGGATATTCATGGGCCCAGACGTTTCTCTATTACGTGAATTGCTTAAAAGTCTTTAAACCATACCGAAAATACTGAATGAAGAAATGATTAAAACAAACACTGGCAGAAGCACAGATAGATAGACACAAAAGGATTTTATAAGGTTTCCATTGAAAATTATAAAGCTACAATTAAAACACAGGTCCAATAAGTACCCACCATTGATGCATCATTCTAAAACATGCCAAATATATGACCCCATGGAACATCACATAGGAAGTTGCGAAGCGCATCCTAGTCAGTCCTCTGGACGTTAAACGTATTCTCATAAAAGAGACAACAACTGAAAATTTAACACCAATAATAAAATTGTGTCCGTTGTCAATTTCGAATATGAAGCCCTTTTTAAATCAAATTCATATTTTTTAATACGATTTCCTGTCAATTTAACTACACCGGAAGTAATATGAACGGTGGCAAATCATGGGAATAATAACAACTGTATACAGCAATAATTACGTTTTTTAAATGACGTAAACCATGGAGGCAGAAAAATAAAGTGAAAATACATTCAATGACGTACGAAAAATAAACAATTATTGGCTGTCTATACGAAAGCAAAAGCAAGATATTACGTATGTAACGTTATCTTACACTTGTCGCAGAGTCAAACATACAAAGTAAATAAATATCCCGGTTGGATTATTTTCCTCTTTAACAAAAGCATGTATTACCGTTACTCTCGACACTAATAAAAAAGTAACTCGCTGTTATATATCCATCTAATTGGTCGCGTTTCTCTTTCTTTCGACCGCACGTTAGCTACAGCCGGCCCATTTTCGCCTTTATTTTACAAATCCGCCTCCTTCAGCGTCGACTTTTTACTCATCGGCGAGGAGGTGTTTTCTTTATTTTCTTTTCCGACGCTAGCCCGAAATCACTTGCCAATTTGCATACGCCTCCAAACGCTGCTCCTGCTGCCAATACAATCACTTGCCAACCAATCTTCGGCTACTGCTGATATTTTCATACGCGCTCATGTGTGTTCTGTTATACGCAGACGACTTACCAGAAAATGTGTGCACATTTTGTATAGTTTTGATGACTGGCGCTTTTAGTGATCACTGTACACAGAACGCTGCACACTTCATAGTGTGGACATTTTCTCTCCGACTGCAATATTCGATTATTTAGATCGTATTTGACATTCACTCTTACACCATGGACGTCATCGATTCTAATTTGGATCCTGCAGTTTGTCAATTCCATCCAATTATATCAATGACGAAAGCATCATATCTGCAATGGATGTGCATTATAGAGACTGTTATACTGACAGTTTAAAATTGAGATACATGCGAAGTTTATTACGTGTTGTCCTTGAGATACGATAACTCAAACTGAACAAATCCAGAAAAGCATACAGTCTGGAACGATAAATTATTTGCCTACAGCATTATTTTAAAACTTTTATTGAAAAAATGAATTCAGGTAAATTGACGATGCAGTAGAGCTGACATCTATTCAATGTAGTAGCCTTCCGCCTAAATCACCACCTCGATATAGGTCCGGGACTGGAAGTATGCCTTTTCCACAAGCGTCGGCAAGAGCTAGGTGAATAATCGGCGGAGGCGGCGATCAGGTTTGCCTGAGTGTTATGAGAAGTCATGTTTCTGATGTTATAGACGTATGACCAAACGAAGTAGCCGAGCGGGTTCAGGTCGCGGATGGAGAGGGCACTAAGATAAGGGTACAAAGTCTTAGTAACTCTTCTGAAGTCAAGCCTGGGTCTCTTTGGACTTGTGGACCGATGCCGTCCTGCTAGCAGACCCAGGGTATGCTAGATTGCAGAAGGGGATCACCGCACTCTTCAACACATCGAGTAATACTTTGGTGTTAACTTTCAAGCCGACTAATCTATGTAAGGTGGTAACATGTTGTTCTTGCACCAAATACCATAACCGGAGATGGAAACTTCATTGAGCTGTGTCCACAAGCGTTGAACCGTCAAAATTTGCATTTTGAAATTGCTGGCAATGGTCCTGTTGTCATAGCATTGATCGGTAGAGATCATGAGTTGTTCAGAGGGGCATCTCCGATCTAACTTGTTGAAAATTGTTTCACTTTCAGACATGATAGTAGGTTCTTATTGCTTTTTGGGATTTATACACAACTGGCCACCTAGAAAAAATGAAAACCGGTTTTAATCAAACGGAAATGGAATCATATAGCTTTATCTCAGGCGATAATTTTACCGTTCCTCTTTGTAAATCTCTGATGGGACTATGAGAGCACAATTATCCTATTTCAAATGTACTGATGACAGACAAAAGAAAATTTTCTTTTAAACGAAAGCTTCACAGATCAAGGAAAAGAAGAATGAACATACTACTTCGAATATTTTGGTGGAGCAAAGAAGATATGAAGCCACTTGATAAAATGAGCTAACCCTAGTCATTATCATCACTATTATCATATCGTATGAATCTGAAGTTTCTGTTGTTGATATTGGTTTCCTCGATATTTGTATGGTGCTTACCCAAGCGACCAGGTGAAGGCTGCCAAAATGCTAAGTGAAAGGAATTCTTCGAATTTGGTACACTCAGGTCTTCAGTAAACACTGTATTAACGTTACATTCTAGAAAAAAACATTGAGAACATTGCCAAAGCTGCTGCAAGAAAGGCGAGCTTCCTCTATTTTGCGAGAAAACTACTTACACCTGAGAGTATCCTGTATCTCTAGAAAGTCACCGTTCACCCGTGCATGGAGTATTGTTGCCACATCGGGGATTGTACCACGAATCCCCCCTCTTAAATAGGATTTAAAAAATATCTCCAATCTAATAGGTCCCGCATTGTCAACTAATCCCCAACCCCTGTGTTAAAAGTATTTTAACGTTTTAATAAGTTTTTTCAAATGTTGCAGAAGTTCAAGCGTAAAGTAAACCAACATTTTATTAATCTTTCGCAGGCATGGTCCTAATTAGTAAGTATCCCGATACACCCGCTTAACAACATGATCACGCCCTTCACTGTTGAGGTCCCTAACTGCCAGACTGCTTTCTATTCTAATAGCTTCTTCCATCGAACAGCAAGACTTTGGAACTCACTTTCTACTACCTGCTTCATTATCTGTATTGATATCCAGAAGTTCAAATGTAACGTAAACCAACAGTATGTTAATATCTCTCATGGACTCCCAATTAGTAGCCGCTTACGTCCAAGTGACTATACGCATACGAGTAAAATAAAAAGGCATACCCTAATAATAAAAAGGAAGTTATTAGTATTGTTACTTTAAGATAAATCAGGTGGGAAATGAATTCAATCTTCAATCATCTAGACTCTAAACAGGTTAGTTGAAAAGAAGGATATTTAAGAGATCAAACGCGAATGAAAGAATTTCAAAGGATGGCTGAAGGCCACTCGAGAATAAAGGTTAATAGGTGTAGTGTAGTAATCGTCAGAGGTGTGAATTTGATATAATTTGATTATTTAAAAGGACGCCTCACCAAAATCTTGTAAAGACAACCACATTGTAGTTAGTTGTAAAATAGGCCATTTGAAATAGAGTTCCACATGCGGACAGTTCTAGAAAAGACGCTTAGTTCCACGTTTAGAGTGAGGCACGTATAGAAAGTGGGGGTAAATTGTTAGTAGTGGTTGTAGCTAGACAAGAGTTTTGTGAAGGTTTGACAACAGCGGACCAGAGAAAAACAGGTGTTTCGACAATAGAGTTCCACAGTAAATCTGATCGTCAGAAAATAATTTGTATTTCATTTAAGGATTAAACAATAATGTTTATAGGTATTATAAAATAATTATAATAATGACAATATATATATATATATATATATTGTCATTATTATAATTATTTTATAATACCTATAAACATTATTGTTTAATCCTTAAATGAAATACCTTCTCAATTATTAAATAATTTCTCTCTGATAGGTTCATAAGAGTAGTGCTTAATGGGCAGAAATCAGAAGCTCAAAGGGTTAATGTTGGAGTCCCTCAGGGATCTATCCAGGGCTCAACTCTCTTTCTGATCTACATACATGATCTTCCAAATCACATCCTTACAGCATTCGTAGACATTTATGCTGATGACAGTACTATCGATGGTAGCACATCTAAGACCGTAAACGACTAAGTTCTCTCCAATTCTTTTACCTCTGATCTTGAGCAAGTGCTACAATGGTGAAAGCGATGGCTTCTTACTTTTAATGCATCTAAAACCAAGCTTTTATCTTTACATCATCAACGCTCTCATCCCCATCTAGCATCAATTGAAATGAATGGTTTGTGCTTTGACAAGCTTTTGGGTTTGACCCTTACTCCTGATCTTAAATGGAACACATACATAAAATATGTTGGAAAATGGCGGGATCCTTCTATCTATTTATATAAGCCAGGTACGTCCAAGGATAGAGTACTGTTGACACATCTGAGAAGAAGCTGCTAGAAAAGACTTATCCTGTCTTGATATAGTTCAAAATAGACTTCGTAGCCTCGTAGGAGATGTCCTTTTCTCTTTCCTTCAATCTCTTTCTCACAGTAGAGATGTTGCGAGTTTGTCTCTGCTTTATCGTCATATAGGACTGAACTCCAATCTTTGGTAACCCCTCACCAAACCTTCACAAGAAACACTCGTCTAGCAGAAAACACTATTATTATTTCCCCCACTCTTTATCTGTGCCTAAACCTAAACGTAGATTCCATAAACAAAGCTTCTTTCTTAGAACAGCACGCCTATGGAATTGTCTTCCGTTTTCCTGCTTTTCAGTTGACTACAACATGGTTGTCTTCAAGTCTAACGTAAACAGGTTTTTGATGAGCCGTTCCATATAAGTTAACAAATTCACCGAATTTCCATTACTAACGGTTACTTTATTGTTCAATTGTCTACAGCACACTCTTTAACTCCTAGAATGTTCTTTTGGCCTTGATAAGTGGTTATGTCTTTGTAACATATATATATATATATATATATATATATATATATATATATATATATATATATATATATATATATGCCTTCCACATGTAACGCCTCTCATTTTTCATTCTACCTGAGTGGAGCAATAATTGTATTGTTACTAAACTCTAAACATATTCATTTTTTTTATTGTAGATTTTGACCGCGTGAAACTCGAATAAATCAAGAGTATGTTAATGTCTATGTAGAAAAATGAATTTCGGAGCAAGAAAATGTTGCTTGTTGTAATAGTACCACTCTAGTCTTTGTAACTCTTCAACATTTCGAGTTAAAAAATTAGAGGCTTTATTTTTTAAAAGACGCTGCTATTACACAGCGTGCTCCGGACGCCCATGTGCAGCCATTATCTGTCACTGGTAAAGTGTATTGAGAATTGTGGTGACTATCCATGAAAAACAATTTATGGAGTAAATGGGGTATCTTTTTCAATGGTACTACATCCGTCTTCGTAGCTCTTAAATTTTTGAGTAAAATAAATAGGATTCTTTGTTTTTAGAGCTACCATCGAGTACATATATATATATATATATATATATATATATATAAGTGAAGCTGTCTCTGTGTGTGTCTGTGTTCCTGTATATCTGTGTACATTTCCCTACGCAATAACTCTGTAAATTTTAAATCTACAGACTCGAAATTTGATATACAGGGTACTGAGATTAGGGAAAATCTTTGTAACCCGTTTTCGGCCAGAAAGTTGGCTGTTAAGGGGTCAAAGTTCAACGGTTTGACCTTTGAAAACTCTACCAAACTCCTCCGCCAATTTTGGGTTTAAACACTTGAAATTTTAGATATAGGTTCCTTGAACATGGATTTAACTTAATAACTTAATTTAAGGCCCAAACAGGAAATGTTAAGGGTTTATAATAGTGGTCAAATTTCAAAGTATTGACAGCTTTATTTTTTTGCTCAATATACACCGCCAAACATCCGGACAACGACGGGGTGAAATGCTAGGATATATATATATATATATATATATATATATATATATATATATATATATATATATATATATACAGGCTGTCCCGAAATTTTAAATTTGATTAACTTCCCTAATTTTCATATGTAAGCAGATGAGCCTCTACCTAATATTTTGTGATATAGTAAGATATCATAGTCTACTTATTCTAATTTTATTTACACAACTTAATCTATGGTGCGTTTTTCATAAGGTCTGATTTTAGTTATGAAAAATGATGTTACTCAAATGTCCACCATTTTCATTTTCATACTCTTGTGTTCTCTGCAGGGCATTGTTCATTGTAATTGGCTGAAGCTCTTGCATCAATTGAATTTTATATTGAAATTTGCCCTCTTCATGAAGCATTCTGTGAAGAGATGATCGAGAGACTCCAATTTGACTTGATCTCCTTCTTATTTATGTGGATAGATCCTCGGCTACACTCTCTGACAATTCTCATCACTTCTTGCCTACCAGATTTAAGGAGGTTACATGCAGACCTTTGCTCACAAAATCGAGCCAATATAGCTTTTATTGCATTGGGAGTATGGGGAATTTCTTGTGTTGAAGTTTCATCGAAATTCTCTTTGAGTTTCTGATATTGACACATTCAACCGAAAATACGACTCTATGATAAATATCCGCTTATGAATTTTTAACCATCAGCTTCTTTTGGGACACCCCGTATATATATATATATATATATATATATATATATATATATATATATATATATATATATATATATATATAACTACATTTTTACAAAAATCTACCAATATAAATATATGTTTGTTATTGAAATATTGAAAGTCCGAGTTGAAAATTATGTAGCTCTTTTCACAGTATTCTGTTGGGATTTTGTATTTAGCTCATAGAGAAAGATGTCATAAATTTTGACAACGCAATGTATCCATGGACGTGTATAGCAGACAATAAATGTGTCCTTAGACTCATTGACGTTTATAATTATATTGAGTGCTATAGGATAAAAAAGGTGTAAAAAGTGACACACTCCCAGACCATTTCGTCGACTAGGTCTAATGGCCGCTACTCAATTTATTGCTTTCGCCAATAAAATCGACATTGGCTTAAATGAAACGCGTTTACTCTCCTATTCTATACTTAGAGTTTATTATAGCGCGCCGGTAAGACGTAACACAGGGTGGCTTTTAATGAGAGACACTGAACGACTTCCGGTGGGCGACTTTATTGTTCGGTCGTCAAGCAATTGGAATGCGTATCTCAATTGATGGGGTATTTTATGGTTCTTTTTTCTCGTTGATGCGGCTTTAAGTGTTGTCGTCTATATAAGATCGTACTTCCGAATTAAAATGGCATCCGTGCGATTCTGTACAAATTAGTTTAAAAAGTATATTAATCAACCATGTTCATCTAAGTATTGGTTAGTTTGTTTATATGCATTCACTGGAGAAAAGTTGGAAACCTAGAACTCATTCCAAATACGAACCACGGTACCGCCGCAATCTTCCTAGCATGTTATGCAAACCACAAACGCATAGCCAATGAGATTACAGTATTAACTCACAGCAAGCTTTATCTTTTTGAGTATGTTTTTTAATATTTTGGTTATTAAATTGTTACGTGATAGATTAGAATAGATAAAAAATAACTTCTTGTTTTAAGAATAATTTTTTCGAATGACAACCTTATTATTTGGAAACACAAAAACTAAAAACATAAAATAAGATAAAAAAAATAAAACGAATTTGTATTCATCAACTGAAGATTGGCACAAAAAATAAGATAATTTTTCGTTCGGCACGTTCCAGCGGTTTACGTAACTTGCCCGGAATATGCCAAGAGTAATACGGTCCGTGTTTAACATAAGTAGGAAGAATTCAGCTCACCCACTAAATAGTGAAGCTCTGAAAAAGTGATCAATATCTCATGGTATGTTCAGTCAACTCCCGGTGAGAGCTCCTTAGGCAATTGTTTATAAACCACAATGCTATCTGAAGACTATCTCTCCCCTCTCTCTCTCCCTCTTTCTCTCTTATATATATATATATATATATATATATATATATATATAGTTTAAAGTTTTGTTGAAAATTCAAAGATTCACGTTTTCTTTTTTATAACCTTCGTTTATTTCCTGGATTTTTCCATTACAGCTGTTTCATTAATGAGTGGCATTTTTACGATTTATGTTTCCGTAAAAATATCCTGTCCCCACCAACTTCTCCAGATGTTTATCCATTAGATTTTTACAACAAATGGTATATTTTTAACATGCTGAACATCGTATTCGGGTAAAAGATTTCACAACCATGCTTCATCACTTCCTCCATCTTTTGGTGTTATGCAAAAATAGTTTTACGTTTTAACCTGTACTTCCGTATTTTTTAGTTTTTATTTAATAATTATTTATTTTTGTTTTAATTTTCCCTGTTGTACCTATTTTTTTTCAATTATCATATAAGCTTATATAATTTTATTCCTATATTTATGCGTGTTTATTTTAATAGTTTTTTTTCTTTTGCTTAGTGTTAGAATTTGTATTATATTATATATTAACGGTGAATGGTTTTAAAATAAGAAACTAGACCCGTTAAACGAAAACGGTATACACTGAAAGTAACGATATTTTCAAAAAAAAATATATATTAAAGTTATATATATATATATATATATATATATATATATATATATATATATATATATAAACATTAGTTTGGATCTTACTACTATTATAATATAGCGCGAATGCGCGTGTGCAACTGCCTGCAGACTAACAGCGGTGGGAAGGAAAGGGCTATTAAAAAAGATAGTGAACGATCTTGTGTGGAAGGAGCCTTTCTTTACATGGAGGTCACCACTTATCAAGGCCCGGAAGCCTTCGGGGATAAGGTTATTGCGTGTAAAGTAATAAATCGGATAGTATCGTGATAATCATTAGTATTTGGAGACTTTGTAGAGTGTCTTAGTTAAGGGGCGGTTTGTCAGAAATTTGTTTATTTTTTATATTGGAATTGAAGACATCCAAGTTGTAGTCAGGTGGGAAACAAACAAACGGAAGAGAGTTCCACAGTCGTGTACTTCTAAGAAAGAAGCTCTGGTCATGGAATCTACATTTGGATTTAGGCACAGATAAAGAGTGGGGAAAATTAATGACAGTAGTTTCAGCCAGACGGGTGTTTGTCCTGAAAGATTGGCGAGGGGTGATCAGATCAAAAGCTTTCCAACGATAAGTGTTAGATGGAATAGATTCTGCGCTAGAAAACAGCCACTCTTCCTTTTTTGTCAGAAACATCGCTCATGAAAGCTGAGGATTAAAGAACAATATGAGGTAAGCACGACTTATGCAGCTGCTGAAAGTAAATCCAAGCTATTAAAAGCATTAATTGGTTTAAAGGAAATACAGGTTAGGTTAAAACTTGCGGAGAATGCTCTGTTTTACGGTTGTTGTAAAAATAGGACGGACATTTTATTCCATATTAAATTCGGTACATTTTTACATCACATCCAACTCACCGTTCACATTAGACATGTCAACTTTTATATCTTTTCGGGTATACTGATAAGGTTGGGGGTGTCTATTCCGAAAGTCTAATAATAATTGAGATCCTGAGCAACGTGTTAGAACACGTGGATGATGTCACGACCGTAACGACGAGGAAAAAATGTTCTAGTTTACAAATCAAAAATCGAGTTAGAGTTATTTCCTATTCTTTGTCTTGGTCTCCTTTGCGATGGAAACAGAGAGGACAGCGTATTTCGGTCCGCGTACAACGTTACATTACATATTATGTTCCATATAATAATGTACAAATAATTATCTCTATAATAATAAATACCTTATCTACCTGAATTAAAATATAATATTTAAGCCTATCTTACGACCGGGCAACGCAGGACGGCCTCATAATTAATTATATAATTATTATATGATAATTCGCAAGAGTTACATAGTATAGTATCTTTTCTGATGCTAAACTTCACGTTTTCTTTCGTCGCTCAGTGAAGAAGCAATCCTTCATGACTGAAACAATTTTTATTTTTGTTTTATCCAGAGTGGCCTTTATTGGGGAGCTGGATTTTCGACACTTTAAAAACCGACCTAATGTCTAACTCTTCTCTCGTGGGGAGGCAAGTAAATATAATCATATTACTGTCCTTTTATCCGATTCAAAATCTCACTAACCCTTCACTTCGAGTGACTTTAAGTTTTATTAAGTAATTTATAAAAGGTTTGATGCAGAATTTTTCTCTTTAAAGACTAAGTTATTTTACTGAGCATAAATATAATGACAGAAAACTCGATGGTGCGAATTCTAAAAATAAAACTCTTACTTAAAGCTAGAATTACATAAAACCACGTATGTACATAAGCTCATCTCTAGAGTTTCATTAACTTTAGATGTTACATCTTACCCGTTATCGGCTGATTTCCCGTATCCGAGAATTTCAACCCCTTTTTCTTTTAGTGTTTGGCTCATAGATAGCGATCAGCGTATAGAATCTACGTAGGCAGAAAAGGCAGAAAAAAAGTGACAGGGAAGGCTGTATTTCTTAATTATTTATTAAAAAATTTAGTTATCTGCCTCTTTATCTCGGCCAGTCTTTTTCTTTCTGGTTCATATTGTTTGCTATCTGATATGATGGATCGACACCATATGTGCAGGTACTGTGCTGTTGTTTCCTAGATGTGAATATAAAATTCAGTGTTTTTTTCGGATTAGTTTTAAGTTGGTTTCTGTATCAATATAGATAACCACCGATTTCTTGCTCTGAGTACATTTTGTCGAGGGAGCTTGTTCTCATACATATTGAGCACATGCCCAAACTACGAAGCACGCGTTTATGATGCTGGCCTTTATACTGCAGATGTTTTTTTTCCTTCAAGGACGCTTGTGGTGGTTACGTAGTCATACCATTTGATGCTCTCGCTGGTCAACTTTTTCTAGTCGCTTGAAGTCACGCAGGTATGCAGTCCGGGTCTCACACCCATACAAAACCGTAGGGATATTACTCTTTTTACATGAAGTATAAAAATACAGAAACACAGATTAGAAGGTATCTTGCTTCTTATGAGTATTTCCAATTAATCCTATACTAAAATTCGTTTATCAATGAGAACATTTGAACAAATCTTTAAAACAGCGCGTTTATTTATTGGTTTATAGAAGTAAGTTTACTTATGCCATCGAACGACGACATTACGACTAAACGGGATAATCTAGCTGTTAAACCAAACGTAGTCAATAAAAGTTATTGCACTAGAAATTTACAATAAGTTACCAACCTAAGTATACCACTCTGTGGTTTTTACCTCGCCACCAAAATGAAAAGATTAGACCATTTTCGGAATGGCCTGTTCCATGTTGATGACGGTATGGAATTGGTCCTATGAAGTTCTAAGAAGTCTACCCGCCCAGATTTTGCAGTCTTTCTTTGCAAAAGGGTTAATTTATTGCGAATTGCACGAGCCGCCCATACAGAGAAATAACAACGGGACTGTCCAGGCACTATTTTGCGGGTCAGAGTGGCCCTCCTCGTGGGCACTGACTTTTCGATTCCACGTTTCTGACCTTGGGGTGCAATTTGTCGCCATGGTTGAGAAAGAAATACTTACTAATTTACATACTGCTATCGTTACGAATCTTCATTTCTTTATGGCGTCATCAATTAAAACAGATTTAAGGAAATAAAGTTTATGGTGTCGTGTACTGTTGTATATATAAATCAGTATAAAGAGAGAATAACTAGTAACAGCGGATTATGTTAGAAAATGATTTCATAACACAATTAAAGAGAGCGGAAGGAGTAGAACAGAATCTTTATTATTTTTGTAGTGAAGTCGGGGAAGGTGAAAGTAGGAAAACACGACGACTGGTGAGAATACGAAGAACATTTATATTCAGAACAGGGTTAGTGGAATAGGAAGATTAGTAAGTCCGTGGGGAATCGTCTCTGTACGACATCCGGATAGCTCTCATTGAGCGGTCTATACTTGCTGCTTATATGGCTAATGGATAAGTCCATCTTAGTGATTATAAGGGTGTGTATATCCCCACAACAATTTTTAATTAAGAAAGTACGTGATGAGAAAGGTTATGCAAAACTGTAAAAATTGTTTAAAATTTGGTCGCAAAATCAGTGAGCAGCGAAACCTAAAAAGAATTCTAAATGGATAAGACTAACACTTAACCATATAGTCCAACATTACCGTGTTTAAATGAAACAATGGGGTCTTAAAAAAGTAATGACTCCTATTTTTAATCCGTCGGAATGTATCAGAGGGGTTTGTTAATTTTATTGCCTTAAATCATGCATTTATTACCCAACAGTCTCATCTATCCGTTCCAGATGATGACGGTATGAGATTCCCAGAAAGCAACTCCTGATGTAAACGTAAATAAGTCATTGAATTTCTAATAAAAGCGCCCCGAACATGACTATGTGGGGGAAAAAAACTTCGGCAGCAGAAATGGTCATTAGTTTTACATTACCACTAACGTCTTTGTAGCTAATCAAATTATTGAGTTAAAAAATAAGGGAGTTTTAATTTTGATAATAACCCTAGTATTTCACTTCACGGTCAAAACAACTAAATACGGGCACTAATGCACAACAATATTAAATATTTGAGATCCAGAAAAGAAGAACAAATTAAAAGTTGTTACTAGACGGATACTAATTGGCGGAACTGAATCATTCGCCTGATGGTATCGGTGTTCGCTAATAAGCCGGTCGACAGGGTTCACATATCAGCCATGTCATTACAAATACTTATAAATAATACCTGGTACTCACTAACTAAACATCCAGCATATTATAGAAGTGGGGTCAGGAGCAGGTAGAGTGATATTGTGAATCATGTGGCGTCCTCTCGTACACTTCGGTATAGCAGCTAATTAAAGGAAAGCCTTCAAGTCGCCCTCTATTATAGTGGGACACTTAGCTTAATCCTAGCAACGAGAGAGAATTGCATGAATAAATAAACGAAGTAAATAAATACAAAGATATTAGAACAAATAGTAATGGAAGTAATAATTGTACGGGTAAAGTAATTAGATTAATAAATACATAATTACATAATAAAGAAAATAAAGCCTTCAAATTACAGAACATTATAGAAATGTAATATAAGGTTTCCTAATGTGTACTGAAGTATAATTCTAGTTGACTTAGATAAGAATTTGTATCTGTCATATTTATAAATGCACTATATTTTTAATGCTGCAAAGAAAAAAATAAACCCGTGGGTAATTAGCCAATTAGCAAGTAGAATAACGTGACAGATAAATACAGACTTTTCTACTAGTTTAGACGCCATCGGTTGGTAATAATTAAGAGCAGGAATTATACCTTCACTCTTCAACAACTTCAAATTCAATCTACTACAGCGCATAGTCGTATATAAATTATAAGCTTACTATTGTCTGTTTTTAATAGCATCCGTCTCTTTCCATTATGTTTATATTATAAAATACCGCCGTTCACTATTCTTTACGACAGACGTAAATTTAAATTAACTACTTTTAACATAGAGTTATCTTCACTAACATCTATAAAAGTGGTTAGTATAGTTGTGTAGGATACCCCCGTTGATTTCATTAATTGGGCGAACTAATTGAATTTACTAATGTTAAATGAATGAAAATTTACCTAATAGGGCACGGATCGTGTATTAATTATTATATGTTTTACTTTAATACGATAGAAAAATAGACTGCAAAAAAAAAAAAGAAAAAAGAAAAGAATGAATGCACCAAACTTTCCTTTGTGAAATCGTACAAGTTTAAATTAATTATAAAAACGGAACGGTAATATATGGACAATGAATAATTTATAAAAGTTTAGACGACTAGAAACGAGTTTGTATTTACAAGTCTTATTATATTTAAAAGATGAATTGTATGAAGCATCCTGCATTACTTTCTCTCTTTTTCTCTTTATATATATATATATATATATATATATATATATATATATATATATATATATATATACCTGAAACAGCTACATGATAAGCAGCTGATGATCCCCGTTTTCTGTTTACAAAATTTTAGTTAAGGTTTTCTCTTTTCATCCTTATGTAGTTAAATTCTGTTTTAAAATTGAAAACTTTTGCGAAATCGGCTTATGCAAGTGCTAAGTCTATTTCTATTTAATAATTTTAGTTAAGACCTTTTTTTGTCATCATTATATAAATGAATTATCTTTGTTTATTAAAAACTTTTTAGAAGTAGGATTATGTATGCGCTTAGTCTGCAAAAGGTTAAAGTTATCTTTTTTCTCTCTCCGGGAATTTAAACTGCATTCTTTATTTTTATTTTTACATTATTTATTTAAAGCGTCTTTAGACTATATATATATATATATATATATATATATATATATATATATATATATGTATATGTATATGTATATATATATATATATATATATATATATATACATATACATATACATATACATATATATATATATATATATATATACAGAGAGAGAGAGAGGGGGGGAGAGACAGACAGACATATATATATATATATATATATATATATATATATGTCTGTCTGTCTGTCTCTCCCCCCCCCTCTCTCTCTCTCTGTATGTATATATATATATATATATATATATATATATATATATATATATATATATATATATATATATAACCGATTTGATTCTTTAAACATAAGTTGCCGGAAAAAATGATTAAGAAAGATCCTATGGGTGAGCTGTCAAATTTTTAAAAAGTTGTTAGTTTTTTTCTATGCGTTGATGAAGCCCAGTTGTGCAAAGGTATAATTGATTGATTGTTTTATACTTATTTTATTATTACAACCCTTTTGAGATGAACAATTGTTACATTTATTCATTTATTTATAATGAAAAGAATATTCTCTTGTCATAGCCCTAACACTCACATTGCAACATAAAAAAAGAAATTATATTTTTAAAATTTATCAGAATTTGTCAGAAGCCTACACGAATAGTGCTCTTTGATAAGTGAACATAATAGCTGAATATGCCGGTGCATTTTTTAGTTACAAGTTTCTCTCCCCCTCCCTCTCTCGCTTTCTCTTTTCTCTCTACCCTTCTCTCTCTTTCTCTCTCTCACACACGCACATACACACTCTGTTTCTAGTTACCTGCTTCCCCACAAGTACAAAATTAGACACAAGGTCGGTGTTTAATGCTTGAAAAATCCAGCTCCAGAAAAAGAGGTACTCTGGATAAAAAAAAAAAATAATTGCCTTAGTCTAGAAGAATTTCTCTTCTACTGATTGAAGACAAAAACAGTTTAGTATAGTTCACTTTCTGTTTTTTACCATCTCTCTCTTTCTCTCTCTATCTCTCTCCATTCATCTTTCTTTCTCTCTCTCTCTGATTCTCTCTCTCTCTATCAACCTCACCATTTCTCTTTGAGCCCCTTTCTCTCTCTCCTTGCTCCTATATCTCTCTCCCCCTCTCTGTCTTTCTATTTCTTCCTCTGTTTCTCTCCCTCTCTCTCTAACTCTCCCTCTTTCATTCTTCTCTATCCCTCTCGGACTCTATCACTTAATCCCTCTATCTCTCTCTATCTCACCATATTTCTCTATTTCTGACTATTTGTCTATTTGCCTCCCTCTTTCTCATTTTCATATCAATCTCTCTATCTTCCCCTCTATTTATCCCTCTCTAATCTCTCACATTTTTTCGTCACCTAAACTTCTTACAGTGTTGTCATTATGAAATAAATTGAGCGCTTTATTGGAGAAGATTGAATATAATGGCTAATCCTCATGTAACACACCATCTATACTTACAGCATTGTAATTGTTCGTGATGTTATTATATCTACTATCATATAAAATGAACTTTGTGTTGAGATGCGTGTGAATGTGCGTTCTTTCCTTATGCACTCCAAAACGGTTGGGCCGATTTTTATCAAATTTCACACAAAGATACTTTATGTGCCTGATAGTGTTCCTAGATAGGTTTTATATCAGAATGTCTTCGATAAGTATCGCTCATTGGAATAATCCGATGAAATAGGGGATTGGCGATTCTGACAAAAGATAACACCTTACACAGCATAACATCGCAAGTGCCTTTGAAAAGTTTTATTTTAAGGCAAACCGAAAGACCCGGCAAATAAACTCAACAGTAGATTTTTTTAATATGACAGGAATGCGTTCAAAAAGAATGTTTCTATTTAAAGCATAATTGCACCATGATACTTGACTTTTGCATTTTAAACATAAATCCAAGCAATTATATATAAAAAAATACATAACTACGTTTGGGTTATCTACAGTGCACTGTAAACTACAATGTTTTGTGGAATATGTCACTCCGGGGAGGCATGTAAACCTTCATAACAATGTATTACAGTTGGTGCTCAATTAGAGCAGGCAATCGATCGATTGGTTAAAAAATAGGCCATTTCACCAATTTCGATGACAATAAAAATATTGGTATGTGAAATATTCAGTGATAATCATTTAATCCTGGGCAACGTCAGGTCTTCTTTCTAGTAGTAAAAGAATATAAAATTAATAGCAATATTTGGGAATATCAAGCTATTATTCAATAGCAGGTGCTACCAATGAAAAGGCAATGAATTTATTCTCCTTTAAAAATTCTATACACCATTTTACAACCGCTTGTGTTCTATATCAATCATTTTTCATGTATGTAGTATTGTTGCTGCGTTTGGTTGGCGCATTTCTAAATAGTCTCTCTTTCTTGGGAAGAGTATCAAAAAATAATTCCTCAAAGAATAGCTCCCGTACTGCCTAAATCCAGCTCTCATCGCACATGTTTTTTTTTTTGTTTTTTACATGTGATTCCATGAATTTTGCAACGATGAACGTACTGCGTGTACTCCATTTAAATAAAATTGCTCCGAGTCACTAGACTAGTAGCAAAATTCCACCCCATCATTTCCGAGTGTCTCTAATGCCTAAAACACATTCTACTCTAATAGCTTCTGTCCTCACAGTATTTTTACATCGAACTGATACCTTTCTGTCTTTTTGCCTTCAATGTGATAGTTTATTGCTTAGTCGGATATACTTATAATAGAACTCAGTACATTTATGCTATTCAGCAGATTAAGCAAAGCATCAACGATAAAACGAAACATTTCCGAAAAGGAATGCCAGTTTCCACTACTGAGTAAAACGATAAAATTGTCGCTTTTAAGAAAAAAAAACTACAGCTTTATTTTAAATTTTTATTGAAAAAGTCAATTCAGGAAACTTGATTACGTAGTATAGCTGATATCTATGCAATGTAGCTTCTTTCGGTCTAAATTACTGCCTCGATACTGGGTCGAAACTGGGAGCATGCCTTTTCCACAAACATCACCTAAGGGCAGCAATCAGGCTGGCTTTGGTGTTGTGTGAGGTCATGTTCTCGATGTATGACTAAAAAAGTAGTCCAGGTGTACAAGTTCGGGGAAGAGGGGACCAGTCAGAGAAGAATATAACGTCGTAGTACTCATTCTGAAACATAACCTGGGTCACTTTGGACTTGTAGACCAGCACCGAGTCCTGCTGCCACAGCCAGGGTTTGCCAGCGGTCAAATTATGGAACCAGACGATCACCACACTGTTCAACATATCCAGGTACACTTTGGTGTTACCTTCAACCGACTTCAAAGATGTGAAGTGGCATGATGTGTCCGTCACGTGAAACCACACCAAAGACCGTAATCGTGACCGAAAACTTTGTTTTCGTCACCCTGGCACGCTCTCAAACGTTGAACCGTCCGAATTTGCCTTCTAAGGGTGCTAGTAAGTGACCTGTTGTCATAACTTCAACCAATAGAGAGCATGTTGTACAACGGTGCATTTTTGATCTCGCTCGTTGAACATTGTGTCACTTTCAGGCAGGATATAAGGCTCTTATCGCTTTTTGATTTTGTACACAATTAACCAACTAGTAGATGGTCTGCAACCAAAAATGAAAACCGGTTTTCATCAACCGGAAATAGAATTGTGGTGTTTTCTGGGATGGCAATTTATCGCTCCATCTTGTATATTCCTGTTTAGTAATAAATTGAAAGGGAGCGTTGGTGTCGCCCTCGACTAGAGCCTATTTGTTTTTATTTACTTTTCTACCTCATTCAGTCTTCGATTTAATATTCTTTACGACACATACGATTATTAAACATCTGTTCAATATATAATAAGCTTTAAAAATTGTTAAGATAGCTATTGACTCAGTAGTTTTATAGTGTAGAGCTGAATCGAGTAGCGAAAACCAGACGAAGACAATAAATCGAAACTGTAGTTCGATTAAAAAAAAATCGGTCAGGCTTATGACCATAATCCTAACCCTAACCCTAACCCTAACCCCTTCATATAAACAACGCATAATTCCTCTGCTATCATCATTTTACTTCCAAAAGAAAGAGAAATGCAAGGACGAACTAATTTAAACTTTCAATATTCGTACAGTTTAAATATTAATTACTAAGATGCTATTTATGTAAGTGGAAATTATAGCCACTTCATATTCTGGATCTCGCAACTAAGCTTAAGAAACACACACGCGCGCGCGAAAACATACAGACAGACAAACACACACACATATATATATATTACAAAATATTAATTTATAGACATGCATATATGTTTCGTCATAATAAAACTCGTCAGTGCGGATAAAGGATGAGAAAGATCGAAAAGATTCAAACCATATACTAAAATTCCCTTTGACTTCTATACAACCTATATGTTTGTTCTTTTTTAAGTATGTAATTGGAAAGGGTGTAAGCTTTTATTAAATATTATATAATGTGTTCATATTTTTCTACCTTAAGTCGGTATACTCCATTATATAGCTTAAATTTACTATCTCATTTATTTACAAATAATATTTTAGTTTTGAAGGAGTTAATTACGTAATTTTACAATGCATGTTGTATTTGCTAATGTTCCTTCTTAGTAAGGTTACTCAGTACATTTTAATATGGTTAATTTCTATATGCCCCTCTAATTGATCTGGCAAATTCTGTTGTAAAATACAGTTTGCATCGTAAAATGCCCAGGTGTAATAGATGAATGTGCAGATTATTCGTTCTTGATATTTGTGGTATACTATTCGTAATGTAACGAAAAGTGTTCATTCGGAGAAAAAGTTGTTTATTTGAGAAATAAACGTTGACAATTGAATTAGGAAAATAAGTTTCGAAAAAAGAATTAAATGAGTCGGAATCAATAAAATAAAATACGCATTAAGTGCGCTTGAAAGCCAAATCACAACGTAATATTAGGAAAATTAACAAATATTTTACTTATTTGAAATTTATCACAAATGTATTTCAGAGGTATACTCCATCTTCAGTATGTTGTTTTTTTTTTCTTTTTTTCATCCTTGACATATGTAAAGTTGGAGAAAGAAGTCTGTTTGTAAAGAACCGCGCGTTGTAATTAGCGGTTGTATTTTGAAAGGTTCGAACTGTGCGTAGGCAACGCGAGAAAACAACGTTTCTATATGAACTCTCATCCTTGACGTTATTCTCGCGTTGCCTACGCACAATTCAAACATTTCAAAATACAACCGCTAGATACAACGCGCGGCTCTTTACAAACAGACTTCTTTCTCCAACTTTACAACATGGCAAAAAAGAAGAAAAAGAAAATAAAGAAACAAAACAAGACACTGAAGATGGAGCATACCTCTGAAATATATTTGTGATGAATTTCAAACAAGTAAAATATTTATTTGTTTTCCTAATATTACGTTGTGATTTGGCTTTCAAGCGCACTTGATGCGTATTTTATTTTATTCAAATTAAAACAAGGTTTCTATATTAACTCTCATCCTTGACGAGTCGGAATCATGTACGAAACTGTCGGTATGTAAGAAACTGATGTTGGCATCCTACAGATGTTCAGCGTAAATAGAGACGAATTGATATTATTGTATCTCTTACTTAAAACTGCAAAAGTATTTAACTTAGCAAGTAGCCTAGTCGTAAAGTACGCTTAAATATGATAGTTTAATTCTTGCAGATTTCGTATATATTATTATAGACTTAATTTTCTATCGATTGTTATATATTTTGTGATTTCAAGAATAAAAAATATATATCCATATGACTCGGGTGCATCAGCTTGAATCGAAACCGAAACCAAAACTTTATATATATATATATATATATATATATATATATATATATATATATATATAAATTTCAGTCTATTCAGATATAACCGAAACCGAAACTATTAAAAATATTTGATGAAATTATTTATTAAAAAATAGATTACTCTAGTGCCATCAACTATAATCGAAACCGAAACCAAAAGCTATGACGAATTCTTGGTAAAATTATTTATTACAAGAAATGGAAGCTCATATTAATTGAACAACTGCCACTCGGATGTAAGCGTGACACAAAATAAATAACACTCGCATTCTTATTAGTATATAAATGACGACGACAATGATGATGATGACGATGATGATGATGATAAAATCAATAATAATAATAATAATAATTATTATTATTATTATTATTATTGTTGTTGTTGTTGTGGTTGTTGTTGTTGTTGCCTGCTGCTGCTGTATAAATGACGACGACGATGATGATGATGACGATGATGATGATGATGATGATGATAAAATCAATAGTAATAATAATAATCATAATAATAATAATAATTATTGTTGTTGTTGCGGTTGTTGTTGTTGTTGCTGCTGCTGCTGCTGTTGTTGTTGTTGTTGAAAAAACTACGAATTCCCGATGTTTTAGCGGCCTTCAGACTTCTGCTATTGTAGGTACCACCAACATCCTTAGGAAACCCTTGATCTTTGAAGCCCATGTTTTGGAGCCGGGATTGAGGAAAATCCTCTGGAAATGAATTCATCCCTTTTTCAGGTTGACGTTGATAAACGAAACCAGAATTATTATTTGTAAAGAAATCGAAGCTAGAATATGGCTTCATCCTCCTGTTCTTCATGGATGATTTGAAGGTATTTTGCAGGAATAAGAAAGAAGAGGAGAAACTGAGCTTGTCGTGACATACCCTGAAGCAAACGTGGGATTAGTAAACGTGCAGTATTGGTGATGGAAAGTAAATATTCTTCTGAATAGAATTGTGTTGCCAAATAAAAAATGTAAGAAAAAAATAAATGCGTATTGTTGGTGAGAATAAGCATCATGAAATGGAAGATGAAAGAGAAAATGATGCACGGGTATCTTAAAAAATGAAGGAAATATGTTAAACGCATGTGCAGTCAGTATTTTGAGGTACACTGGCAGAATTTTTTAATTGTCGTACAAAGGGGTTGCATGCCATTGCCATCAAGACATGAAAACTTTTAGCAATATTCCTTATATTGAACACTAGAAGTGGCGTAGCTAGGTTGTATCTTTTCAGGGATGAAATTGAAAGAATATTGATGTGTGTGAAAGTTTTGTTAAAGCTGAAGAGCAAATTAGGCACAAGGCCGATTTTTAATGTGAGGAGTGAAGGGAGGGGGAAGGGAAAAAGGGGACCAGCTCCCGATAGGTGGGAAATGGGAGCTGGTTAAAGGTCAGGCATGTGGGGTTGCCCCCACATCTGGTCCCCGCCTGCAGCACCTGCCGGAACAGATGGTATTTATTTGCTCCCCCACCGAGCAAATTAGGCACAAGGCCGATTTTTAATGTGAGGAGATAAGGGGAAATGGGGACCAACTCCCCGGGGAGTAGGGGAGCTGGA
Source organism: Euprymna scolopes (assembly GCF_053919585.1). NCBI lineage: Eukaryota > Metazoa > Mollusca > Cephalopoda > Sepiida > Sepiolidae > Euprymna > Euprymna scolopes. Next base: position 11,733,895 of record NC_136514.1, on the reverse strand, counting down.
TAGTGACAATTGGTATGAAGGGTTTCCTCTACATTGACCAAGGTCTTATATGTGGGGTCGCCCCCACATATGGTCTTTGCTTGCAGCATCTGCCGGAACAGATGGTATTTATTTGCTCCCCCACCAAGCAAATTAGGCACAAGGCCGATTTTTAATGTGAGGAGTGAAGGGAGGGGGAAGGGGAAAAGGGGACCAGCTCCCGAGAGGTGGGAAATGGAAGCTGGTTAAAGGTTAGGCATGTGGGGTTGCCCCCACATCTGGTCCCCGCCTTCAGCACCTGCCGGAACAGATGGTATTTATTTGCTCCCCCACCGAGCAAATTAGGCACAAGGCCGATTTTTAATGTGAGGAGATAAGGGGAAATGGGGACCAACTCCCGAGAGGTGGGAAATGGAAGCTGGTTAAAGGTTAGGCATGTGGGGTTGCTCCCACATCTGGTCCTTGCTAGTCATAGCTAGTCATAGCTTGCAGTATCTGCCGGAACAGATGGTATTTATTTGCTCCCCCACCAAGCAAATTAGGCACAAGGCCGATTTTTAATGTGAGGAGTGAAGGGAGGGGGAAGGGAAAAAAGGGGACCAGCTCCCGAGAGGTGGGAAATGGGAGCTGGTTAATGGTCAGGCATGTGGGGTTGCCCCCACATCTGGTCTTTGCTAATCATAGCTAGTCATAGCTAGTCATAGCTTGCAACATCTGCTGCAACAGATACTACACTTTGATCTTGACCAAAAGGCCAAATTGTAGTTGTAGCTATGAGTTGTTCTATCCTTGCAAATCATCGATATACTCGTAAAAGTTCGTTTCTGTCTCATGCCAGTAAATCTCTAGACAATATCATATTAGCTGTGCATGTTGTTGAGCAGGGGTATGTTTATAACAAAAATGTGTGAAGATATATTCATATATTCTTATATTCTTATATTCTTATCATTTCAGTTGTACACCGCCACTTGTCAATTCCATTCACCAACTTTACATTTATTTTGAATGTTGTTCATTTATTTTCAATAAATAAGTTATGCATGTCTGTATGGTTTGAGCTGTATGCTCTCTTGTAACTAATATTAATAATCATAATAGTAAAACATATTATTATTATTATTATTATTATTATTATTATTATTATTATTATTATTATTGGCTCACATAGAGCTTTAACGCAGGTTATTAAAGATACCATTGAATACAGCCTGTGGTGTTCCCTTGAAGCTGAGTGACAGCAAGTCTCCCAGATCTTCCAATACTCTCCACAACTTCCGATAACATTTGCAAATAAATTTGCATTATCTCAACAGCTGCTTGCCATTGATTTCTCGTTAGCAGTTGCCATTGGTCTTTACTTGAATTTGAGTAGCAATAAGCCTCCCCAAGGTCCCAGTTATTTTCGTACACATACAGTTGAGATCTGGTCAGTGCTCACTCCTCTGTCTTTCCTTCCTCCTTCAATGTTCTTGGTTCCATGTGGCGCTTCACGTTTTGCCTCTTTAACAGTTTGTCTGGTCTACGATTTTGATTCGTCTGTGTTAGTCCCCACATTCAAAAGGTTTCAGCTGTTTTTATTATTGTTGTTCGTTGTATTTTTCCAGTCATTCCTCTGATTCCAATTCTCCCAGTCTTTTTTCAAAGATGTCTGGATTGTTACTAGCGCTCCTACTATTATAGGTATTATTTTGGTTTTCTTCATCTTCCATATCCCTGGCTAGCTCTGTGTATTGCTCCGTTTCTCCCTTTCTTTGATATCCACCCTGTGGTCAGCTAAAACAGAAAAGTCTACGATTTGACAGGATTTTTTTTCTTGTTAATTATTACGTCATCTGGTCTTTTGATTGGGTGGGTTTATCAGTTTGTATGTCCATATCCCTTGGAATTTTGTGATTCTCGTTTTAAAGTACTGTTGCCGGCGTATTATTATTATTATTATTATTATTATTATTATTATTATTATTATTATTATCATCATCATCATCATCATCAAACAGTTCTCACACATGTCATCATCAGAGATTACTTACTGACGAACACATGTGGTGTTCCCTGCGATCTTTGTGATAACAAATCTAGCCAAATATTTAGAACTCTAAATGTATTTCGATAACTTTTGCAAATGAATTTGCATTATCACAATAGCAGTTTATCATTGTTTTCTTGCTGGCAATGATCATTGGCATTTACTAGAATTTGGAAGGAAATAAGTCTTCCCAACGCCCCTGTGTTCTTCGCATTAATCCAGTAGAGATCTGATTAGTATGTGTGTGTGTGTTTTTTTGTTGTCTTTCCAAGCTTCCTGACATTTACGTATGGTTATAATTGATGATAACACTATATTAGGGGTAGGGAAGCTTACAACCATTCGGTATGAATTTTCTTGAATCCGTGTGTCACGGTTTCCAGATTATAAATAATTATTAAAAGGGAACATAGAAAGTAATTACATACTACGAACATTACATTAATATTTTGATACGTTAATTTACTGTTTGTCGTATGTTATCACCTTCTATCTTCCTTTTTAATAAATAGGATCTCCCGATCACCGGAGACTTAATGTAAAAAATAAAATAAAATAAAAATAAACGATGTCGCTTTTGGCCCGTACGTGAAATTAAAATATACCACTAAGAGTAGTATATATTCTGTCTAAAGATGGTATAATGACATCGTGTGGTTTCCGTTCGCACCGGGTGTCCATGCAATGAAAATTTGTCATCGACTCTTATAAGGATGATGGAGATAAACCGTAATAACCGGATACATTTTTACACTACATTAACATAATTTCTTAAAGAAATACTTTTACAGTTTTGACATAAGGGTTACAATAAGATCGCGGGATCGCCGTTCAAAATTAACCTCCACAGAATGTCCAACAACAATATATTACATATAAAAGATGTCGCTATGTAATTTTAACAGGTCCTGCTTGTCGTCATTATTATTATTGGCTCACATGGAGCTTTCACACAAGTCAACAAACGATCTGATTGGAAACCTGTGGTATTCTCTGGAAGCTGAGTGACAACAAGTCTCCACAGACGTCCAGACCTCTCCACATACTTCGATAACATTTGCAAATGAATTTGCATCATCGCAACAGCCGCTTACCATTGATTTCTCGCTGGTAGTGGCCATTGGTTTATGCTGGAATTTGAGTGGCACTCAAGGTCCAAGTTCTCTTTGCGCTTGTCCAGCCGAGGTCTGATTGGCGCTCGCTCCTCAGTCTTTCAGTCCTTATTGACCCTTCTCGGCCCTTTGGTATCATTTTTTTTGGAGGGGGGATCGGTTATGAAACAATGGGGGGAGTGCATGATGACTGGGTGTAGAACTTGTAAATATGCAGTTTCGGTGTTCTTCATTCCCTGTAACGCTTATTCGTTATATTGTCTTGTATTATTCTCGGCATTCAAGGGTTTTCTTTAATATTTCAGTCGTTTTCATTATCGTTAGTCGTTGTACTTTTGCAGTTATTCCTCTGATTCCGATTTCTGACTTCTTTTTTCGAAGTTTTTCAGGATTGTTCCTATTGCTCCTACTATTATTGGTACTATTTGGACTTTCTTCATCATCCAAATCCCTTTTAACTCTCTGGCTAGCTCTGTGTATTTGCTTCGTTTCTCCTTTTCTTTCATAGTCACCTTGTGATCAGCTGGGACTGCAAAGTCCGCGATTAGACAGGATTTTTCTTTCTTGTTAATTATTACGACATCTGGTCTTCATGCTTGGATGGGGTTTTCCGTCTTTATGTCCATGCCCCATAGGAATTTGTGGTTCTCGTTTTCGAGTGCTGTTGCAAGTTTATGCTTGTACCATTTGTTTGTACGCTCAAAATGCAGTCGTTTACACAATTCCCAGTGTACCACCCTGCCCACTTGGTCATGCCTGTTTTTTGTATTCCTTTTGGGCAAGTTTGCTGCATTCGCTTACTATATGGTTTATCGTTTCGTCTCTTTGTCCACCGAGTCTGCATTTGCATATAGTTCATTTTCGTCCGCGATTTGTTTTCTGAACTAAAATACAATTAAATAAAGCTGTTTAATTTCTATCAAAAAATGTTCTACTTCCGTCCATTTTATGGTGTGCATGTTTGTACATTAACTATAAAAATAAAACAAGGAACGAGATACTTATTTATGTTTTTTTTCTACAACAACTCCCAATTGTCATCTATTGTTTCTTGTACTTACTATGACTTCTCACGCAAGACGTCAGAAATTAGTTACATTCTGCTTCTTTTTTTCATTTTTGTATATATCGTGTTTTTTCTTCTGCCTTTTTTCAGCTGTCTTTATTATTATTATTATTATTATTATTATTATTGCATTTGCTCCTATATTTCCTTACTTTCAGATTCTATCTTGTTTTGTTTACACTTTTTCTTTTTTCCCCTTTTTCTCTTTTCTTTTCACTTCTATATTTTCTCGTTTATTTATTCACATAGATTTTTTTTATTACTCTACACCTGTTCTGTTTTCTTCTTTTTTTGTCATCATTTTTTTCTTTCTTTGTGATTTTTTTATCATTGCTCTTTACCTTTCTTGTGCTGATCTTCTTATAACTTTATTTTTTTTTTTATATACATCTTCATTCCTGCCGCAAGTTTGCTTCACGGATTCTATCCACAAGAAATAACTAAACTTTCAATTATCGCTAATTGTCTTCGAAAACCGTTTTCATTAATACTTAATTATCGACTTTATTGTTTGTTTTTTATCGTAATTTTCTTGGATATTTTAATTAATGCGAATTTTCAATTAAGTAGACTCCATTGGTTTTACTTGAAATATTTGGATTTTTATAAACGAAAACAGTTTTCGAAGACAATTAGCGAAAGTTGAGTTTTTAGTTTTATACTATAGACAAATCAAACGATTCAAACTACCTCCGTCTTTTCACATATTCATCCTCTAAACACTCTATCACCGCTTCTAACAAGGCCTGTTCATCATACGCCGCTCCTTTGTTCGTCTCACGCCTTCCATTTTCTGTCTCATCTACATCTTCCTGGCGCGCCTGATTCTCGATTATAGTATTCAGGCCGCATCTCCATGACGTGACGGACGCCCAGCGTCTCGAACGGATTCGACGTCTGGTGACGAGGATGGTCGCTTGCCTTTTTGGTCTATTCTATGAACAACGTTTAGGGCCTCTAAGTCTTTTTTCCTTAAGCGCAGGAGGCTTCCAGGCGACCACATCCTCGCATTTAACATCTTTCATGAACGGCTCAGCCTAGACTGGAACGTGATTTTTACCTCTGCCCGGAGCGCGGGCTCCATCAGTACGTGTAAAATGTCTATATTCGACGGTGCCGGATGCTTCGATGCCAATCAATGTTCTCGGTTCAAGTGGCATCTCTGTGGAATCAGCTACCTGATGAGATCGTTAACCAGCGCATTCTACAGGGCTTCCAGACGGTCTTGGACAGGTGCTAATCGAACCACCACGGTTTTACCCTGCATAGTTTCTCTTTCTACATAGCCTCCTAAATCCTCACTGATTTTCCCTCTTCTAAATGGCAATCGCTTGTGTGTTTATTCTTTGCCAATTAAATGAATAACTGAATGAAGTTCCCTTCAAGTTTTATATTTGTCTTTTCTTTTCTTCTTTCATTTTCTTTCCACATTTCTTCTTCTTCATCTTTTCCTGCTTCTATTACTCCTGTTCACTTACTTATGAGTGTTAAATATTCTGTAAGTGATTTGTAGACGCATTCGCCTTATTTGAGCAAACAATTGTGGTTGTTGTTGTTATTATTATTATTATTATTATTATTATTATTATTATTTACTCACTAGGAATAGTCACACAGGTCATCATGAAAGATTTCTTTTTGAGAACAACTTGTGGTGTTCTCTGGAGTCTCGGATTTCCAGTACTCTCAACTTTTGCAGATAAATTAGCGTTATAGCAACATCCGGTTACTCTTGATTTTTCGTTAACGGCGATCATTGGTCTTCATTGAAATTCGAGTGGAAATAAGCCTCCCCAAGATGCCAGTCCTCTTAGCACTAATACATCAGAGGTCTTGCTAATGATTCCTCTCCTCTTACCTTCCATCCTCCTTGATCCTCCTCACTTATTATAGCGTTAGTTTAAGGGGAAACACATGCACACACAAGTTAGTTAAGAAAGGTGCCCTTTTCGTAGATGCGTCTATTGGTTGCATTTGTATTTAATGCTTTCGAATCAGTAGCAGATATAAGTTATCTATTTCTCTTTTTAAGTTATATTTTTACAGAAAACACCACGTGTTCTAGTATTTTAACATCTACGTAACAAACTGAAATGACAACACGGTTTCATTTGTCTTAACTTAATGATTTATTCTGTTTCGATTCTTTCTTTTACTTCTGCATATTTTCCAAATGATTCTTTATCTAGCTCTTCCTCTATCGCTATTGCTGGAAGTAACACTTCATCACTGTGCGCCAATTAGCGGTGCACACTTCTATACTCTCTCCCGAGACATTTTTTAATCCAAATCCGCTCTCTTCGCCCTTTCTCCCTTGTGCTGTACAGCTTAAGCAAATCATAATTTAGGTAGAGTGCGTCATACTTAACTAATAATTTCCGTGTGACTTTATCCAACTATTTCATTTACTGATGTGTCCATCATACAAGAGCTGCACTGTACACAATTACAGCAACATCCTATGCATTGATGGTTGTGAACAGGTTCCCACTATTCAGTTAAGGTTTTAGGATTAGTTTTAGTCTCTGCATATACATTTCTTCGTCTTCTCTTTTATTTCATTTACTGAAAATCGTGTGAATTAAAGCACGTTCAGGTCTGAATCATCACCAGCATCCGCTAATCTTTCACTGTTTTGCAAATTGATTCCTTTTGGGGATTCTCTTTTCCATCGTTTAAGAGCAATTCCAACCCTTACCTTAACCCGCAACGACTGTGCATTTAGAAATTCAAAATTCTATACTAATGTAGTCATTCCACCTCTGTACATTTTGAACCAGATAGTCAGTTTACTCACTAGTTTTGCGACACAATTTCAGTCCATTCTTCTCCACTTGGTACCCCATCATTGTCTCTCATGGTACATAAGTCAATGGTTTGGGTGGTATCACTAGTACAAGGTGTGACAAGGAATCTACTTTGAAGATTAATCATTTTTATGTAGATTGCAGCTATTATTTTTTCATCTGATACCAAGTTTAGCTTTCGAACTGTTCATAGTTGTGGTCATTTCTCAGTTCTTTAAAATACATTTATTGATCGATAGATGGTCTTTTATTCTTTAACACTTTTTCCTGCCACATATTTGCTCAATTGGTTGTCAATAATTAATTTCAAAATGCCCAGAAACTTTTGTACAGAATATCACTGATAATAGGTTTCCATAACAAGTTCACACAAGCAATTGGTCTGTAATTTCTAACATCCAGTCATTTTGTAGGATCTCCCATGACTAAAATCGTCCTTCTTACTCCAAGTCATTTAAGTATCTGGTACAATTTAACACATCCATCTAGAGAGACGTCGTGGATTCCTGTGAAAGATCGCAAACAATACCCATGTATTTCGTCAAGCCATGCACATGAGTATTTGTTTCTTTAACTACAAAAATGCAGATATATTCTTGCTTTCACTTGTCTATCTACATATTCATTATCATCCTTGTTGAAAGTTTGTCTTGACCATGCACTTGACCAGTTAAGTGATTTAAGTGCAACTATATTAGTTTTACGCTCTTCAAGATTTCTAAAGCACCTTGACTGGTTTGTCTTGAATAAATTTTTGTCGTTAAACTGTTAGGTTATTTTAGTATGCATTTTAGTCTTGGGAGCGTTTGCATTAATTCGCTGCTTCATTTCTTCCAGAGTGGTATTAAACCCCATTGATCTTCCGTGTGTATTGCCTATCCAGTTCGTTTGATTGCATTTTTTCCATCGTCCTTTAACTTATGCTTGAATTCGCCCTAGATTGTTCCTTTATCTATTCAGATCATTTACCCTCTTCTTCATTATTATTATTATTATTATTATTATTATTATTACTACTACTACTACTACTAATAACGGCAACAAAATTAACAACAACAGAAGCACAATCACCAACAAAAACTATTTTTCGTCCCAATCCCCCAGATTCGATCGATGTCCTCTGAGACAGTTGTGTTCATGAGTATTTCGGTTCGTTGCGATGAAAACAGTACTAATTATCTCGAGAATGGCAACAATTTATCGTTTATATAATCAACGAAGAAGCAAGAAATAAAGAATATAGTTTTCCTTTTTAATATTCCTGTCAATTTGTAAATTTGGTCTAATAATTTGCATTCAAACGTCCGGCGTTGCCCACTTATTGAGAAATGATTTGCTGAGATTTTGTTTTTTCCCTCACCGATGTAACGTAAGATATTCCCTCTGTTAAAACTATTTTAAAAATTGGATTTTTTTCGATTTTCGATACTTATCAAATGAATTTATTTCCCAAACATATCTAAGAACACTGCCAGACATATATTCTTTATTTCTTGCTTCTTAGTTGATTATAAAAACGATAAATTGTTTCCATTCTCGAGTTAATTAGTACTGTTTTCATCGCAACGAACCGAAATATAAAGAGAATAGTAGTAGTTGCAGGTTTCAGTAAGATCTCGCTCTCCGAGGTTCAATATCCTTAGGAGCTGATTATATAGGATCTGGATGAGTCCATTATTGGGTGCGATCCGGTCTCACAACAATATTGCATATTCCTCGACATTCTAGAAGCTTCTAAGCGTTTTACCATGATAAACCGTCATAAAATTATTGAAAAATCTAATGAATTTGAGATGTATTGTAATCTTTTGCGGTGCTAATTATTGAGTTTTCTCTTCGCGTTGTGTTAAATATTTTTTTTTTATTTTCCCACTGTTCCTATGTTAGTCCCAATACAATTTCTATGTTTATAAAAAGTTTCAATATCATTTAGAAGCTAGAAATACAAAACAAAAACTGCCAGCTTCAAATGTGTATTGTAAACTTTTGCGGGAAACTATATATATATATATATATATATATATATATATATATATATATATATATATATATATATATATATATATATATATATACCCGGTGCTGCCAGATCGAAATATGAACTAAAAAATAATATACGCCAGCTACAGATGAAAAGTATGTGACTTGCATAATATGCTAACAAACACATTCATTTTGATTTGCTGATCCATTATTATGAATTAGTTAAAGAATTATAACCCTCTATTCATTCGCGTGATATTGTCTGCATATGCCACGTTTTCTACAGCCTAATCATATCGACACACCGGTACCCGCTAGACCATCGAAGTTAAGCAATATTGCGTCTGGTTAGTAAAAAAAAACTGAGTGACATTTTAGACAATCCAGGTGCTGTATGTGCTCTCCGCTTATCTCAAAATTGTTTCCAGCTACGCTGAATTTTCCTTGTCACTGGACTTAAGCAGTACCGACTGGAGAAATGTGGTTGTGATTTCACAACCCTTGCCTCATCATTAGACTCACAGCTACCCTTATAACGAACATCCATTGTCGCTTGAGACTGAACGGAGGCATCAATGCCATGTTTTATAGCAAATAGATTGTGTTGATCTTTAATTTTCAGTTGGAAGATGTTACTAGAAAAAGTAAGTTATCACTAAGTCCATGACGAAAGCATATTCGTTCCATTATTTTTACTCTCAAGTATATATCCGACACAATTAGAAACAATTAATCAACCGAGGATCACATCACTCTACATAAAAACGTATAAGATAACAATGAATATATACCTGAGAATCAAAACAAGGAAAAGAATATGCTGTTGTCATCATTAGAAACCGAGCTTTATAGTTCGTATATGTTTATACATTTATTTATTTCAATTAATTATTTTAATTAATGTTTGCAATTATTAGAAGTTTCATGTGATTAAACTTAAATTCAAGATGCGGCACGGAATTCGAGAATATTGTTGTGTGCCTCACTTCAATCCAGAAAGTCTTTAGAAATATAACACACCCCTATATATAAAACAGCAGACACACACACACATGTTATATGAGCAGTAGCTTAAGCATGTGTGTGTGTGTGTGTGTGAAAATATTAAAGCGATGAAGTCTTAAAATATTGCTCACATAAAACTGCAATGAACAGGAAATAGTAATTATACACCACGGATGGTTTATAACGAGTAAAATCTTTCATTGGATTGATGAATAACGCGTAGAGAAATATGTTGACAAGTTGAAACACTAAATGTTTATTTCAATTTGCTAACATATTTCTATTAGTATTATGAATGCGCAAATTCATTCACAGCTTGAAGTGGTTTACTGTAAAATTTTTATTATCTATCCGTCGGTAGCCCAAACGGTAGGGAACGCGACTGGAGCGCTGCGTATTTCGGTTTCCATTACAGCTGATATTACCAAAATCATTTTTTCAAACTTTTGAAATCAGCACTATACATAGCGTATTCAATAGAGGATGTGCCTTTTAATAATGAATACGAAATCTGCATGAAGTAAAATATATTTAAGCGTGGTCTCACACCGGGAAACGCTGGAGGCCCGTCTCTTTTCGCCAGTGAAAAATAAATTGAAATAGTTTAATATTCAATTCACAGTTGAACAGCTGTCAGGCTTCTGTGAACGGGCTGACGACATTAGTTGGGAACAATGATCTTAATAAGGCTTCAACATCGTTACGGCATAAAACTGGTTAATGCGACATAAACTTGACAAACAGCAAATCTTCATCATAAAAGTCTCCAGATAAGTTAAAACTTTAATCCTAATAACTTCTTTGATCTAATACCTGTTATGTATCTGTATGCTGGATGGTGTATATATTCTGGTATTGTGTCTATATACTTATGACATTGCCGTGATCTTCTGTCTTTGTATCTGCACATATATGTATACAGTCATAAGTGTGTGTGTGTGTCACATATATACCAATTATATAGATATCTTACGACGCGTATTTTTCTCCTTTCTCTGATCGATGTTCCTCGCGACGAGTACCGTATACTCCCCAAAACACAACTGGACTATTATTGTTTGGAGACGGTTTCTATTTCGATTTTTCTCCTTCCCCAAAAAAACCTTGATTCGGATCTCTTTTTTCGTTTTCTTATATTTAATCAAGAATCTCTCGTTCTGACTGACTGATTACTAAAGGACTCTCTGATTGTATTTTTGCGATTACCAAAAAACCAACGTGCGTCAACCTCATATACTGAGGTGTATGTGTGTGTGTGGGGGGGTAGTATCCTGTAAGCACAACTTACACTCAACATACACTGGCTTGCCTCGTCAGCACGCAGGTGTAACACGCCCGTTCTTAGTCAACGAGTTTCGACCTCTCTGCACTTAACTTGAACACAAGCAAGTTGGTTCAAGTTAGTGTCGCGTTAACGTCCTTATTGACACGCAACAATATTCGTTTGGAGTCCCGTTATTTCGCACTATGTTCCTGTGGTAATATGCAGAAAGTTAAATGTAATGTAAAAAAACTGTCCCGTCGTCTATTGACTACGTTAATAATAAATTGCTCCTCATTTTTTCTTTTATAAACAGATGCTTTCTTATCACTCAGCCGTCACGAAAGATGAATTAGCCAGACTTAAGGTAAGTTTATATTTCGTAAATGTTGATTTATTTAAGAGCGACGTGTGGTGCCTGTTCTACTGCTTCATCTAATCTGCCTGATTCTTTGGTTAGTGAATGAGATGTCATTCTTGACGGAGTAAATTTTGAACTCTGTCCCAAACCAGAGTGCCCTTTTTGAGAAGCATTAAAAACCTGATTTCGCTTTTTGTTTTGTTTTTTCTTCGTTTTAAGATTGTAACGCTGTGTATGGGCCAGCCAAACCAGCTGCCAACATTGCCATGCTTTTTATTGAACCCAACCGAGAGCTCTTTTTAGTATTCTTGTTGTTCCCTTAAGTGCAATTGTCTGGATCTCTTTTGCATTTGGTTCACCAGGAATATTAGTTAGATGAGACTTCAAGTTCTTCTTCATAAGCCCTGTTGCACCTATAATAACTGGTATGATTGATATCTCCCTAAGATTACAGTTTCTTTTCGTATCATACATGAAACCTTGGTATATGGTATGTTTCTTTATGTTATTTCGCGTATATTTGTGCTCTCCTGAGAAGTAAATAAATTGAATCTCTACTGCATCGAAACGACAATGAATTGCGCAATAAGAAATTTTAATAAGAGCTTTTAAGCACATTTTCGTTTCGATCAGTTACCTATTCCGTATGTGGTTGTTTCCTGTATTGGTGCTGTCCAATAACAAAGTATTTACATCGATGTTTACATAGGTATATGGATATGCAAATGAATTAAAAAGAAAAAAAACGAAAATAAGAACAATAATATTATATAAATAAAACGGATGAACTATAAGAGCTCATTAGTTATACAGTTGAAAAAATAAAGAATGGGTGAGAAAATTATAAAGATGCAAGGAAGAAGAACACAAAAAATATGACCGGGATTTTATTCTCAATGGTTTCTTACTAACTCGACCCCATATTATAATTTAAAGAGAGTAGAAAGAAGATTTGGGAGTTACTTTCGGCAACAGCGTAACCTTTGCATAAACGATGTTTCTGATAATGAGGGGAAACTTGCTGTTTTTTGGGGATCAGAATCTATTCAATCCAACACTTTTCGCAGTCAAGTCTTTGACTTTGAAGTAGACTTTTTAGTTCCTTACATAAAATTGCTTCATAATTTGTCCGGAGCGATTTCTACAGAAAATGATTTATTTATTAAAACATTTAATTTTGAATTTTTAAAATATTATTTAAACAAATTAGATTTATTTATTTACTAACAGTTCAGCACGGCTTTGCTCTGGTCCCATGTACATGTACGTGTATATATATATATATATATATATATATATATATATATATATATATATATATATATATATATTAAAAATGTCTATATGCATGTATATATATAAATATTATATATATATATATATATATATATATATATATATATATTAAAACTGTCTATATGCGTGTGTATATATATATTAAAAAGTTTGACTCATGTTCGGAAAACCTAAATCTAAAATTTCAAGTTTTTAGACTCAAAATTGGCGGAGCAGTTTGGTAGAGTCTGCAAAGGTCAAATCTTTCAACTTTGACCTCTTGGCTACAAAATTCTCGCCCAAAAACTGATTGAAAAGATAAGATCAGCATGAGCAACGTGGAATAAACAGAGAAAGACTGATGATATTTGTGAATATTTTTTTTTGAATAGCGGGGATTATATATTATGGAATTTATATATTGCCTACGTGTCTATGTATGTTATATTTTCGTGTTCATGCGTATGACGATGTCTCGATACATCTACACAACGCACGCAGCGGGTTATAAAATAGTTTGTTTATTCAAAATAAATGTAGTAGGCAAACATCAGGAACAAAGATAGGAAATATTCAGTTTCACCCTGCGCCACCCATTTCTAGAAGAGAGGGATTTCTTGGCTGTAATGACCGTAGAGAAAGAAGAAGGAGATAGAAAAAAAAAGGCAGAAGAAAACTCGCTTGTCGCAGATTCGTGGTTCGTCACAAAGAACAATCAAACCGCCAGAACCAGCTACGCACAATCTGCAAAAACACTGCCTGAGTGCTTCCCAGTGTCGTGCCTTTATAGTGGCCTGGAATTATATATTTGCATAATTGCGCGAGAGCACATGCGATTCTGCGAGAATTGCATGGGGTCAAAGCCAGTAAAAACTCATGGACGTCATCTTTGAACTCTCTTCCCCTCGGTCCGCAACACAACAACAGACGTATCCGATGTAAGCTCTTTATTTCTTCCATTTCGGTTATTGCCAATTCCGCTACAATAACTTTCTCGATTTCAGAATGACAGTCATTTCATAAGTGAATGGCGCGCGTGGCGAGGTTGGTGTGTTTTGCAGTGAAGAAAAAAAAATTGTCGCCTAACTTGCCCGTCGTCGTTGTCGTCATCGTCGTCGTCGTCATCGCTATCTCTCATTCTCTCCTGTTCTTAGTCTGCCCCTCTATTTTATTGGCACACATTTCGTTAAATCATTCCGCCAGGCATTGCCTTAAAATGTCAGTTAGTCTAGTTGACCTAATCTCCTTAGATCCTACGTCCCCCATTTTGACGTCTTTAACATCATTCCAGGGCATCTTCATTCAAGTCTGACCGAAATTTCTTTGACGTCATTCCTGGCACCTGGTAATCCAACATTTTAGGTGAATATTTCTCTGAAAAGATATTTGAATCCTCTGCTATTTCACCGTTGACTAGGGGCTTAGAAATTGATACATACAAGTATGTTAAAAAGCCATTTTACAAAATATGTCTCCTTGACATACAGCTACTGACATCTGTAATCTCCAATCTAAATTCTAACCAGTGGCAAACGTTAAAAGTAAATACAGAAAATTACAACACAATTTGAATATATTTAATTACTGCTCCATTTTTATTTTTTACTGTAAGTTTTATCATTGGTGTTACACGCGCGTTCATCCTTTACATGGCCGCGTAAGACAATAGAAATTCAATTTGGTATGATGATCGTATATCAACATTTCTAAGCAATATTTAGATGTCTATATATATATATATATATATATATATATATATATATATATATATACTTCTGTATTTAACTCATAAACTTACCACGATCTTAATTATTATCAATATTTATCAACATTTTCATTCATACATTTTCTATATAATAAGCGTGCACGTGCTGATCATTAATATATTTTGTATTTGTATTTTTTTGCGTGAGACCCGTCGCAAAATACGGTTTAATTTGATATCTTAATTTTATTAAAAAAAAAACTGGATTAGGATGTCATCAGCCAGAAGCTAAACCAAAAGCAAAATATTGCAAGCAAAAAAAAAAAGAAGAAAAAAAATTTACGCGAACCTGCATAATTAAAGTTGATATTCGAATCGAACACGTTATTGTTCAGACCACGACGACACAGCTGTTATGACGTTGCAAGTTGACTTGGTTTTAATTTTTAATGAAACAACGAATCGCCCAAACAACGTTGAAACTAAGGATTTCACCTGTCCCCTTCAAACAAAACATTGCTACATGAACTAACCGAGGATTTATTTTTATATTTTGTTACTGTTGGGCCGAGAGATCGCTCTTTCTTACGATACCAGGCTCATCCCTGTTCAATGTGGATTAAAAAGGTTTTTACCGGACACACAATTACACACAGTTTGCTGGGATTTATATTATAGAAGATGAGTCAAACAGAACACTTAAATGGATCAATTAAGAAGTGTGGTATATATTTCTCTTTCTTATAAAAACACTCACAAAGCAGCTAATGTCATGAATTACTTCATGATGTTAAAATTCTATTCACACAGTTATTTTTTTTACAATTCTGAATGTTTGAGATGAGGGATGACCGTTTATATTATTTGAATTGTTTTCAGTCAATACATTGTGCAAATAACATTAACGGTAAGAACATTATCAGAATAATAAAAACAATTGTTTATTTATATAAGATGATTTACGTAATACATTGATAAATTATTTTCTATATGTTAAGTCTATTATACTGATTTTGGTTTCTTATTAAATATTTCAACCATCATTTCAGTAAATTACTTCGTAGAAATACAGTGTGACCCCAAAAAACAGGCCCCAACTATAAATAGGCCCGTTTTTTTAGTGTTTTTTCCGAATGAAATAAAACTTTGGTCATAACTAGTTTATTATATTCAAAACATCACATCCAAACACTAGGGTATTTGCCCTTTTTTCTCCGTTGACTGTAAAATGCCCAGAAAAACAATGGAATGTCCTCTGTTTTTTTTTTGGTCACCCTGTAAAAGTTTGAAAAAGATTGCATTAGCAAAAAAATAATAGCAGATGTTATTCAAAGTCCTTCGGATGTATTTCAATTTTACAGAAAATAAGTTCATTATTTGAATTAAATCATTCGTGAAATTATATTTTCTTGGTTGAATATTACTATTTTATGCTTCTTGTATTATTTAGAAGTAAATTAAGTTAATATGGACTTATTATGCATATGAAAATACGAGGTTACATCCGGTAGCGAAACGGCCACAAATATAGCAATGCAAAATATAAAAGAATTGCTTCCGTAAAATAACTAAATCTAACTTTCGGTTTGTTTAGATGACACGGAAGATAAAATTAGTAATCGGAAAAAATTAATGATAGCGAAGTATAAAACCTTAGCCGGTATCTTTTGGCTCTCATGACTGGATCAATGAGGACCAGATTGCACCACATCGCCTGCACCGGCTTTTTAACCTCCTCTTTCGATATGGTCCTACATTTTACCCCCGAAGGAAGTGGAGAAATAACATGTGAGACCGTCCAGTCTCCCACCAAGGGTTTTAGACAATCACTCTGATAAAAAAAAAAGCATTGTCGAATTTCTACTGTCAGTCTAAAGTAGGATTCTGGCTAGTGTTAAGAGATCCACGCTCCCAACCTTTATAATCTTACCTTGATAAAAGGTTATCTTACCTCTTACTCTTTGAGGCGTTCCTATCGGTGAAATGCCGGCGTGCTTGCACGAGTAAGCTTTAGTACACCATCTTTTATGTGTAATTCCACATAGCAACCTTGTGGCTCATCTTAATCCACTAAAAGAGAACGTAAATACCAAGGAATCGTGTTTTAGAAGCCAAGCTTACCAGTGGAGGATGAATCTTCGGCAATCAGTTCAACAGTGATTGGGCCATTCTGCCTGCGATAATCTGGCTTCCGTCAACAAAGTTTTGCTCCGTGGTGTGAATTCCAGCATCCTCAGCTTAATCTTTTTGTTCTGGAAAAAAATGGATAGTTTATTGCTAAGCGACTTAGGTGCCTCTCTTGTTACACTTTCCTGTTGCATCTATTTTCAGAAGAATAAATATTGTTGATATAGAGCATGTAGAAAACATCAATTTGGTGAAGGAAAAGTTGATCTAGATATATAATTTCCTGCAGGAAAATTAACAAAAGAACGTATAAGCTAGTATTTAATTAACTTTAGTAATATCATATGCATATTTGATAAATAACATACAACAGATGTTCATCAATTCGATAAACATCTATGTCGGTTTGTTTTATAAATGACTGTAACAACACTCGGGAGAAACACTTTCGTAATTTTCCTGTATCAAATCAAATGCAATTCTAAACAGTATCCAACACTTTGTAGAAACGGTGTCGTTATTTAGAACCGGATATTTCATATAATTGGAAGTGTTTGTAACGATGTGATAAATTACGCCGCACGATATGAGCGAAAATATCGTTTCGTGGTGGTGGGCGATAAAAATGACGATGAATTTGTGAGAACGGAGATGAGGTTTATAGGTTGCATGCGATTGTGCCGTTAACACATCGCAAAATAAAAGCCGCGATGCAGATGTTTTTAATTTTCTGTAGTTTCATTTTATGTAAGACAGTAGATTATGTGTGAAGATATACGTTGCAAATGGCGTGTAATATTAGTGGTTTACATGGTATTGCATAAAAACTAAGCCAAACTGTAGTATTAAAATAATAGTAATAATATTATTAATAATGATAATAATATTAATAATAATAATAAAAATAATAATAATGATTATAATAATTATTAATTATTAATAATAATTATAATAATAACTAATATGATGATAATATGGATTATAATGTAATGATAATAATAATGATAATAACATTATTATCAATAATAGTGAAAATAAAAATGATAGTAATGATACTAATATTAATAATAATGACACTACTGATAATAACGATACGAATGATGATAATAATGTTATATCATGGTCTGTTATGTGGATACTAAAAATGGTTCTGTCGTG
This sequence comes from Euprymna scolopes, assembly GCF_053919585.1. Classification (NCBI taxonomy): domain Eukaryota; kingdom Metazoa; phylum Mollusca; class Cephalopoda; order Sepiida; family Sepiolidae; genus Euprymna; species Euprymna scolopes. The sequence goes on along the minus strand of NC_136514.1, from coordinate 11,716,027 downwards.
TAATGTGTACCATATCACCATGCAAGTATATGTATACTTGGGGCGAAGGGTTAATCCTTGTGTGTATACGTGTCTATTTTTTTTTTACACAGTGATCACCACTTATCAAGGCCCGGAAGCCACTCAGGGATAAGGGTTATTGCAAGTACATTACGTTAGTGAGGAGATTTGCTGATATGTTTACTTAAGGGGGCGGTTCATTAGGAATTTGTTAACATTGGACTTGAAGACAACCAAGTTGTAGTCCGGAGGGAAGCAGGCAGACGGAACAGAGTTCCACAGGCGTGCAGTTCTAAGAAAGAAGCTTTGTTCATGGAATCTGCGTTTTGATTTAGGCACAGATATAGAGTGGGGGAAATTTTTCACAGTGGATTCAGCTAGACGGGTGTTTTTCGTGAAAGATTGGCGAGGGGGGGACCAGAGATTGGAGTTCAGACGAGCATCTGCCATGGAAATAACGATAAAACAAGGACAGGCTCGCAACGTCTCTTCTGTGGGAGATAGGTTGCAGGGTAGAGAAAAGGGCATCCCCCACTAAGCCACGAAGTCTATTTTGTACTCTGTCAAGGCAGGATAGGCTGTTTTTAGCAGCTCCTGCCCAGATATGGCAACAGTATTCCATCCTTGGACGTACTTGGCTTTTATATAGATAGAGAATTGCATTCGTAGTGAGATATCTTCTGGAGCGGTAGAAGGATCCCACCATCTTTCCAGCGACCTTGGCAACAGACTTGATGTACGTGTTCCAGTTCAGATCAGGAGTAAAGGTCAAACCCAGAAGCTTGTCAAAACACGGGGCCTCACCCAGACGAGAGCCATCCATCACAATTGATGCCAGCTGGGGATCAGAGCGTTGATGATGTAAGGATAGGAGTTTTGTTTTGGATGCATTAAAGGTAACCAGTCACATCTTCCCCCACTGAACCACGCGCTCGAGATCAGAGGAGAGAGAATCAGAGAGAACTTTGTCATTTACAGCCTTTGATGTGTTGCCGTAGATGGTCGTGTCATCAGCATAGATGTCAACGAATTATTTAAGTATGTGTTTAGGGAGGTCATTGATGTAGATCAGGAAGAGGGCTGGGCCCAGGATTGACACCTGAGGGACTCCAGCATTTATATTGCAGGCCTCCGATTTTTGTCCATCTACCACTACTCTTATGAGCCTATCGGAGAGAAATGATTTAATGATTGAGAAAACATTTCCAGTTATACCGTAGCTGGAAATCTTGTGAATTAGACCCTTATGCCATACCTTGTCGAAGGCCTTTGATATGTCGAGAGCAATTGCCCTAGAAAGGAAGCCTTTGTCAAGAGATTCACTAATCCTGTGGGATATAACCGTCATCACATCTGCGGTAGATCTTGCAGAGCGGAAACCATATTGTGTGTCACTAAGAAGGTTATTCCTGCTGAGGTGGTTGACTATTTCTCTATTTAATATGGATTCCAGCAACTTACTCATAACACACAGGAGACTTTAGGTCTGTATTGAGAGGGAGATGACTTATCACCTGAATTCTTAAATACAGGGCAAACTGATGAGGTCTTCCAGGGAGTCGGAAGGCACTTCTCCTTAAGGCAGCGCTTAAATAGTTTCGTAAGTATGGGAGCAAGTTCTGGTTGAAGCTTTTTTAACACTATAATTGGGATGCCATCAGGGCCAGTTGCTTTACTGGAATCTAGGTTCTTTATTAGCTTGGCGACCTCATGCACGGATATTTTTATGTTACCTAGCTTGTTCTGTGTTATAGGAGGAAATATGGGGAGTTGATGGCCTTCGTCGCATAGGGTAGAATTAGCTGCAAAGTTCTTTGCAAATAGTTTGGCCTTGTCTGACGCAGACGAGATGACCTCTGGTCCATTGATAATGGTTGGGATAGAACGCACACTTCTGTTCAGGATCCTATTTGTTATTTGCCAAAACTGGTGGGATCCAAGCCGCTGATCAGCTACCTTGGATTTAACAGATTGGGCATATAGCTCTCTTGCATTTTTTATTACTCTTTTACAGTGGTTGCTGGCAGACCTAAAAGCAGCTTTAGTCTCAGTGCATCTATTACGTTGGTAGCTATGGAAAAAGTGATTTCTGTGCACGATAGCAGCAGCACATTCTGGGGAGAACCATGGCTGGCTGTTAGGTTTTTGTTGGAATTTTTTAGATGGTATGAATTGGTCTATGCCTGCAATTAACCATTCGGTCAGATCTGATACTATAGAGGACACATCCTTTTTAAAAATGGAGTGCAGAGGTAAATCAGATATGAATGTACGGAAGCTACCCCAGCCAGCCATAGAGTATCGGTATACAGTACGGTGGAGGGGTACGTCTGGGGGCTTTCTTCACTATTTTAACCCTGAGTTATGTTGTCGCGGTCTGTTTATGTTATAATTATGTCTAATTGTTCATATGTGATTATCTTTTATATGGGTTTGTATGTGTGTATGCTGGTGTGTGTGTGGGGGTGTTTTACATTCATGCGTCGTTGATCTTGTCCACCTGGAATTCATTTTATTCTTGGAGGGAAGGCTGAAACCGAAAATTCATTTAAGAACGCTGGTTGGTTTTATGTAGATTTTATTCACTTTCCAGGTGTCGATCGCAGAAGAATGGAAAGTTAATATCTTTGCTTGCGTGATAATTCTAGGTTAATATTTTCACACACGTCAGCTTACTCCTCAGTGGAGGGGGACGACCTGTTAAACCATCTGCCCTGCTCAAGGTCAAAATTCCAACTCTCTATAATCTCTAGCAATCCTGATCCACGTAACATACACGTAGATCCGATCAGCTTACCAGACCTTCCGGTAAACCTGTCTATGATATGATTTTACCATATTTTGACAGTTTTTATCAATATTCTACATATTCATCTTCCGTCTATCCCTCCAGTAAGATAGATAGATAGAGATGAATAGATACAGCAATAGATAGATAAATAGATAGATCGACACTTTCATAAAAATAATGATCACGAGAATAATAATAATGATAATAAAAACCATTATAATGATGGTAATAACAATAATAGTAATGATAATGATGATGATATTAATGATAATAATCATATTTTTAATAATAATCGTAATAATAATAATAATAATAATAATAATAATAATAATAATAATAATGATAATTACGATAATTACGATAATAATGATAGTAATGGTGATAATAAAAATAATAATAAGAAGAAGAAGAAGAAACCTTTTAAATGTGAAAACTAACACTCACGAGCAACAAGTGCGGGACAGACAAACCTCTGCAAAGGCAAAACATGAAACAATACATAGAACCAAGAACACTGAAACCGCATGACAAAAGGTAGAACCACACTGCTACAGAAGAACACGGAGGAAGGAACGGTACATAGCAACTATAGGCCAATCACGTGCTTACCAACTATGTGGAAGATACTGATAGCACAACTGAGGGAACAAATCTAACACCCTCTGAATAACCGTGGACTCATTCCCGAGGAGCAGAAAGGATGCCAAAAACGAAAAAGAGGAACACATGACCTGTTATATATAGATCAAAATATCCTAAAGGAGCTAAAAAGGAGGAGAAAGAATTTAGCCATAGCATGGATTTACTACAAAAAAGCGTAGGACAGGATCCCCCAAGCATGGATAATAGAATGGCTAAAAATGTATAAAATACCAAGCGGGAACACCAGCATAATAGAAAATGCAATGAAAACAGGGACACGGGAATTGACAGTTGATGGACAACACATAACAGAAATTAACATACAAAGAGGAATCTTCAAAGGAGACTCACTATCACAACTACTGTTCATCATAGCCATGATGCCCTTGAAAGTATTCTGAGAAAGTGCCAAGCCGGATACAAGTTCTCCAATACAGAGGAAAAAATGAACCACCTGATGTAAACGGACGATCTGAACTTTTTGTAAAGACCAAAAAGGAGCTAGAGACACTAATTAACACTGCCAGGATCTTCAGCCAAGATATCCAAATGGAATTTAGAATGGAAAAGTGCGCACAACTAGTTATAAGAAAGGGAAAACTGGAAACGACAGAAGGCATGGAACTACCTAACTAAACAGAAATAACGGCACTAGGGGAACAAGGCGGGTACAAATACACTAAAACAGAAGACAGAATGAACGTAATGTGCATGGGAAACCTGAAACTGTTTGCGAAAAAAAGACGGACCTTGAAACGCTGATAAACCCGACCGGAACTTTTAGCCAGGATATTCGAATTGGAATTCGGTATGGGAAATTGCGCACTGCTAATCATGAGAATGCGAAAACTAGAAGCAACAGAAGGTATAGAACTGACTAAGCAATCCCAGATGATGGAACTAGGTGAACACGATAGGTACAAATATTGGGAGTGCTGAAATCAGCCGCCATCAAAGCCACGGAAATGAAAGAGAAATTAGGAAAAGAGCAACAAGAAAACTCCTCGAAACTAGACTATATAATAGAAACCTAATTAAAGGAATAAACACGTGGACAGTGTCACTAATAAGATACTCTGGACTGTCTATACGTTGGACCAAAGAAGACAGGATGGTTGGGGGCAGGATGGTCTGCTGTGTGATAGACGACCCCGTCCCCATGTGTAATGGTGTATGTATTTAATGGTAGAGGAATTGAAAAGGCAAAATGTCGCATAATGATGACGAAAAACATACTGGAAACAGGGAAACTGAATCATTGATAATAGCTGCACTCGTTAACGATCGGAACCAAACACATCAAAGCAAAACTCGACAAGAAACAGGAAAACAGCAAATGCAGACTCTGCGGACAAAAAGACGAAACAACAAATCATATAAGTGAATGCAGCAACTTGCCAAAAGAGAATATAAAAAACGACACGATCAAGTGGGAAAGGCAGTACATTGGACAGTAAGCAAACAATTGTATCTTGAAAACACCAATAAATGATACAAGCACAAACCAGTAGCAGTCCAGGAAAGTGAAAGTCACAAGATTCTATGGGGCATCGATATCCATACGGATAAACCCATCCAAGCAAGAAAACCAGATGTCATAATTACTAGCAAGAAGGAACATTTCTGCTTGATTGTTGATTTTACCCATTCAGCAGACCTCAGAGTGAAGATCAAGGAGATGAAAAAGCGGACAAATACACAGTAAAGGAAGAAAGTCAAAATAACACCACTAATAGAAGGAGTGCTATGAACGATACCGAAAAACATCGGAAAAAGAATGGGAGAGATAGGAATCAGAAGGAAGACTAAGAATATACAAGAATTTCAATAATAAAACTGCAGTAATATTAAGAAAAACCCTGGAATGTGAAAACGAACACCGCACATAAACTGCACACAAACTGGACACAGAACCGGCTGCAGATGAACAAACACAAAGGACCATCACATGGAATTATGAAAACTGAAAGTATATAATTGTAAGATACCACGCCAATTTTTCTTTTTATATTTGTTTGTTCTTATTAGTGTCGTCATAAACAGGCACCACGGCAAATAATGAGGATAAAGGAGGATGGAAAGGCAGAGGAGAGAAAGCACTAACATGACCTCCGCTGGATTAGTGCAAAGATGATTGGGGCCTTGGGGAGGCTTATTGCCACCCAAATGCCAGTGAAGACTAATGGTCGCTGCCATCGAGAAATAAACAGTAAGCGGCTGTTGCGATAACGCAAATTATTTTGCAAAGCTTCTCGAAAGAGTTGGAGAGTACTAGTAGTCTGAGGAGACTTGCAGTCAATCAGACCCCAGAGAACACCACAAGTTGTCTCAAAAGATGGCTGCATAGGTGACTACACCTAGTTAGTTAGTAAATAATAATAATAATAATAATAATAATAATAATAAGAAGAAGAAGAAGAAGAAGAAGAAGAAGGATAATTATAAAGTAAAAAGTAAAAGAAGAATGCATAGAACATAAACATAAGATGAACGTCACAGGAAGCCAAGGAAACTGAATTTCACATAAAAGAGATCAGCAGATGCCCCCCTCTTCTGTAAAGAAATAAAATTACCCCAAACCCCACATATATGTTGCCACATACACCGGCGCGAATCGCAGAATAAGGTCATAAAACTATCAAGGAATATGGAAGAACGCAGAAAAGATTATACTAAACCCCAAAAATATGATTATTACCCGTCAAATTCCCGAGCAAATTAAGGATGGCTTTCAACCAAAAAAAAATCATAGTAAACGGCTGTTATGATTATATAAAATGATTTCCAAAAGTTATCGTTGTAAACTTTGAATGACTTTGCATCAATCATATCTCAATAGACATCTTACTGGGGAGCAATAAATAGTAATAGTCCTCCTAGTGAGTAAATAAAATCGCTATGACAGCTGCAGTAATCAGCACAATCAGAATGGACGACACACAAGTTAAAATAGATAAAATAGAACTCAGTAAAGCGGTAAATGTAGGCCGTGTGTATGAAAACAAAATCTGGTTAACGGCATCGTAAGTGCGTGCAGCACACTATCACAAAATTCTAAAAGTTAATAGACATGAGTTTGTAGAGAAAATAACCTGCTCGAAGGAGCGCATGTGAAATATGTAAAGAAATAGTACAGCCCAAACCTTAGCAGGTATTGACGATGAAAAGGAGAAAACTTGAAGAGGATATAAAGATACAATTAGAGAAACGCTTCAAAGTGTTAACAAACAATTATATAAAAAAAGCGACACAAAAGTAGATATTGAGTGTAAGAAGTTCACAGTGAAGAGACAGAAGTGTAAGCACGCATAGGACGCTTGCCAATAGTCGAGGAAATATTAACAAAACACAATAATAATACTCTACGTATTTCCTCCTATAACAGACAACACGCAATGCAACATACAAATATCTGTGCGTGAGGTCGCTAAGCTTATCAAGAACCTTGATTCCAGTAAAGCAACTGGCCCTGACGGCATTCCAATTATAGTAATGAAAAAAGCTTCAACCAGAAATTGCTTTCAAAACTGTTTAAGCGTTATCTTAAAGAGAAGTGCTTCCCAACACCCTGGAAAACCTCATCAGTATGTCCTGTATTTAAGAATTCAGGTGGTAAGTAATCTCCCTCTCAGTACAGACCAATAAGTCTCCCGTGTGTCATCAGTAAGTTGATGGAATCCATATTAAATAGAGTAGTAGTCAACCACCTCTGCGGAAATAACCTTCTTAGTGACACACAATATGGTCTCCGTTCTGCTAGATCTACAGCAGATATGCTAACGGTTATATCTCATAGAATTAGTGAATCTCTCAACAAAGGCTTCCTCTCTAGGGTAATTTCTCTTAACATATCAAAAGCATTTGATAAAGTATGGCATAAGGGCCTACTTCACAAGATTTCCAGCTACGGTATAACTGGAAATGTTTTCTCGATCATTAAACCATTTCTCTCTGTTAGGCTTATAAGAGTAGTGGTTGCTGGGCAGAAATCAGAGGCCTACAGTATTAATTCTGGAGTCCCTCAGGGGTTCATCCTGGGCCCAACTCTCTTCCTGCGCTACATCAATGATCTCCCCAAACACATACTTAAATCATTCGTGGACATCTATGCTGATGACACGACCATCTATGGCAACAAATCTAAGACCATAAATTACAAAGTTCTCTCTGATTCTCTCTCCTCTGATCTTGAGCGCGTGGTACAGTGGAGGAAGAGGCGGCTGGTTACTTTTAATGCATCAAAAACCAAGCTCCTATCTTTACATCATCAACGCTCTGATCCCCATCTGGCATCAATTGAAATAGACGACCCTCGACTAGGGGAAGCTCCATGCTGTGATAAGCTTCTGGGCTTGACCTTTACTCCTGATCTGAAATGAAACACGTACATCAAGTCATTTGCCAAGGTCGCTGGAAAGATGGTGGGATCCTTCTACCGCTCCAGAAGATATCTCACTGCTGACGCAATTCTGTACTCATATAAAAGCCAAGTACGTCCAAGGTTGGAGTACTGTTGCCACATCTGCACAGGAGCTGCTAAAAACAGCCTATCCTGCCTTGACAGAGTACAAAATAGACTTCGTAGCTTAGTGGGGAGTGCCCTTTTCTCTTCCCTGCAACCTCTCTCCCACAGAAGAGACGTTTCGAGCCTGCCTTTGTTTTATCGTTACTTCCATGACAGGTGCCCGTCTGAACTCTAATCCTTGGTCCCTCCTCGCCGATTTTTCACAAAAAACACCCGTCTAGCTGAAACCACTGTCAAAAATTTCTCCCGTCTTTATCTGTACCAAAACCAAAACGTAGATTCCATGAACAAAGCTTCTTTCTTAGAAGTGCACGCCTGTGGAACTCTATTCTGTCTAGCTATTTCCCACCTAACTACAACCTGGATGTTTTCAAGTCCAACATAAATTCCTGATGAACCGCCCCTTAAGTATACACTTTATCAAATCTCAACACTAACGTACTGTACATGCAATAACCTTTATCCCATAGTTGCCTCCGGGCCTTGATAAGTGGTGACCACCTTGTAAAAAAACAAAAAACTAAAAAAAAGAAACATTGCCTATTGAATCTGAGGATTTTAGGATAATGCAAATTTAATTGCAAATACTATCGAATAAGGGAGACTTGTAACTCAGTTTCCACGGTACACCACATAAGGGAAGCGAGTATTACAAGTCTGCCAAAAGTAAACTCAAGTTCTACTTTTTAATCTACATTTTACTAGCAACATTTGAGTCCATGAGACATTTCGTTGGGAAAATATAAATAAGGTGAATCAAAATAAAAAAGGGACGAAAAACCAGAAAAAAAAGTGAACACAAAACTGATTTCAAATGATCATAACTTAGAACAAGAATAAAAATATTGTGAACTGTAACAAGAAATGCGAACCATATAAATACTTTTGAGAAGCATCCAGTCTCGAAAGTTAACTTTATATAATCAACTCTTTCTTATACTTTGTTTTTATTACAAAGTTCCTATTTACAATGCCTCCCCACGGGACAGAGTATGACACCAGGGTCGTTTTTTAACGTGGGGAAAAGGAACAAAAATTAAAAATTGTCTCAGTCGTGAAGGACTTCTCCCCCACTGACACAGAACAAGAAATTGAAGTGTAGATACTACACTGTGATCTCGGTCCAAATCTCCATATAATTGACTATGTTTATTAAGCGATGTGTACTTTAATGAGCGCTTATTTAAACATTGTATGTGCATAACACAATATGATACACGATAAACACACGCACACATATACACAAACACAAACAATTCTATCTATATTTATCCAATACTGCATTGCTTAAGTGTTGTGAAAGCACTTAACTTGGATTGTTTGTCAGAGAAACAATCACGTATTTTATTTGCGATTATTTTTTTTTTTTTACTGTAGCAATATTGAAAAACCCATTCGTCTAAACAAATTAAACGTGTCTTAGTCAAAATAGATTTTTATTATCAGAAAACATATACAGTATACCAAGGATTGTTCTGTTTTGGAATTCGATTTATAAACTTGTTTGAATTTCTATTTGTTATGTTGATTGAGTTTTATATATATTTTTCCATGACACAAATGTAGAAATGGAATATTGACGCTCAGCTGAATAAACAACGTGATTTTCATTTTTTTCGGAAACCAAACATCTTTCGTTAAATATATGTATATTTTGCTTTGTTTAGTTGTATGTAATTTCGTTTATTTTCTCATAGTTAGAATGGAACGAATTATTTACAAACATTTTTATGATTTTCATTCTTAAATATTTTCATTTTAACTACTTATATTCCAAAATAATTAAAAAGGAACATAAAATAGTAAAACATAAAATTTTTCGTGTGATTTCACAGCATTATTCTGATTTCATGGCAATAAATGTGCCGAAGCATCAAAATATACAGGAATGAACACATTTTATAACGTTGTTATTGGTTTTCGTCAATGGCGTTTGAACATTCGAGTGATTTCTTTTTTTAAGTCTGAAGCGATACTTACATCGTGGTGTTGCACGGGCATCTATGTAGCAGACTTACTTTATAATAGTCGTTATCTTGTTTAAATATAAAGAAAAACGTCTTATATAGCTGTTTATATACACCACGGGTGTGACTGACTTGTCATATTTTATAATACTCTCCTCTAATTAGGAGTAACATCAAAATGAGATCCAATTAAAACGATGCATGTTGTCCTTCTAAGATAAACGCAATTTAGGGTAGGTCTAGAACAAAAATATGAAAAAATAATTGAAAATTTAAAGTTGGTATTTTCGAGGGTTTCTTTTAACAGAAATCAGCAGGAGATTCATTTGACTAGAGAGTCACCCGAATAAAACCAGAGACTACACTTGTCATGCTCAAACGGAGTACACATATACTTTAATCATAGCTAAAAGCATAAGAAAACATGAAACATTATTTAGATCAAATACTTGCTACTTTGATATTTTATTTATTTTTAACTCTTTCTCGATTTCATTTGGGTAAATTGGGACACATATCTTGTTAGTTAATAATAATAATAATGATAAAATGATTAATAATATAAAATTGTATATATACAGCTATTTATATATTATAGTAGGGATATATATGCTCGTGTGCCGCGATGTCTGCGCAATACTTCACAATGCCTTGACCTGTATTACGTATGTATCTGTGCCAGTATGCGTGAAGTTGTAAGCATATATATACACATACACATACATATATAGCCTGACCAAAAAGTCACTTTACAGTTTTAAAATCAAATAACTTTTTCTTAAATGAGTGTATTTAATTAATTCTTATTTTATTAGACAGTTTATAGTGTGAAAATTTGTTCTGACTTAATTTTCATGGTAAACAACTGATCATCCCTCAAATAACGTTAGGACTATTGTGAATCTTTGGAAGCGAATAAGAAATGTGAGAAGGTGAATCGGGACTAATTTTTGTTTATTTAAAGATTCAAAGGTTGAAAAAATTATAAAATTATATAGTAGGTTTGTATTTACTAGAACCATTTTTACACAAATATTACGCAAGTATAAATCATGTAGAATATCTGCATGAATATACTTACACATAATAGTTAACTAAAGATGATCGTTCCACAAGAAAACCGAAAAAAAAAACTAAGAAGAAATTTATTAAAATGAATCTTTAAAAGAATATGTAAATATGTAATTTTGCAGATGGATGCAATTCCGCGACCCATATATAACAGAGTTGTATTTTCATTTTAAATAAATGGAAAAAAAGACTTCTTAACACACACACACAAAATATAAGAATATATATACATATATATATATACATATATATATATATACATATATATATATATACATATATATATATATATATATATATATTGTGTGTGCAAAATCAAGAATTCCAGACAAGGTGTAGATGGCAACGAAAAGTGTATTTCATTTTATGTTACACTTGTTTCGATGTCCAGTTCGACAATTTCAAGCATTATATCGTTTGAAAATTTTCAAAAACCAGCATTTCTTCAGACTTCATGAATAAACACACTTTTGGCAATGTAGCATTTTTTGAATAGAAAGAAAAAAGAGGGGGGGATCCCTAACGGGAAAAACATGCAAGAAACATTTACCTTGGTTGTAGTTACGGAAAAGCCCATTTATGGACTTTTCCTTAACCACAGAGTGTATGTTTCCGATTAAATTGGATATCAGGTTTGACAAAATTATTTTAATGCGTGTATTATACTGTTCTCGTATAATATTTTTATTGCATATAAGCATGTCTAAGAATATGTGCGATGAAACTATCGTTACAGAAAGATAATACATTTTTACATAACATATACTTAATATATATGGAACAATTGTTTTACGAAATAAAAGATTATTTATTTTATAATTGTCTCGTAGATTTCTTAACCGTTTTGTTTTTTAATCATTATTCACAGGCGGAATCGATCCCAGAAGCCATTGAACTCCACCTGTCCGATTTACGTTTTAATGATTTCTCGTTGGAATCAGAAGAAATGGTCCAAGCCAGCATTCGGATATTTATAGAACTCGGTCTCCTTCGAAAGTTTCGAATAGACTACGAGGTAAGAATTTTCAAGTTCTCGTGCTTTTTTTTCTTTTCCCTTTCCAGGACCCACCCCTCTGACGTATGTTCAGTCGTGCAACATAAAACATATTGGCTCAATGTAAGTGGGTTCCTTCACACAATTCCATGAAAAAAATATATATACATACATATACATATGGGTGTGTGTGTGTGTGTGCGTGTGTGTGTGTGTGTGTGTGTGTGGAATTCAGTCTTACTTTTATGAAAAAAAACGTGCGAGCCACAGGGTATATATTCAAGAAACATGGGATTAGAAAGAATAGATTTTTTTCTTGAAAAGTTAAGAGTCGTACTTCTATACCCTCCTGCTCTCCTCAAATATTAAAGTAAAAATTATTTTAAAAAACGTAGAACAATTTATGAAGTCTGTAAGTTAATAGGTAGCTCCAGTCCTTTCCGAACTTTTCAACAAATGCCTTAACGGATCTTGCTTTCCTGGCTGCTGACAAACTGCTTCTGTAGTACCAGTTTATAAAAAATTTTGGCGAAAGAACTGACCATTAAATTATCGCCCCATTAGCCCCTTCCCTCTTTTCGCTGAAATATTTGAGTCCATAATTTAGCAAGCTCTAGTCCATCACCTTACAGTTGCTAAACTTCTTACCGAATAACAATATAGATTTAGACTAGACCGTTGGACAGAAGGTAATTGTAATCTCTGAACGCATATACCATACACTAGACAAAGTAGCCCTAGATATATCTAAGGCTTTTGAAATGTTATGGCACGATGATCTACTCAGGAAAATCAGATCATACGGTATCATTGGACGAATACTTAACATAATTAAATCATGCTTAAATATTGGAAGAATCCAGGTTGTCAAAATGCGTATGCCATCATATGAGGAACTAACGAACGTAACAAAAATTAGTTTAAACTGATTGTTGAAACCTTGGCAAGAGGAGTAACAATTTAGAAACGATAATTGATCTGCCTTGGATTATTATTATTATTATTATTATTATTATTATTATTATTATTATTATTATTATTATTATTATTATTAATAATAATAATAATAATATAATCTATAATATACACATATATATATATATATGTGTGTGTGTGTGTGTGTAAGGCAGTGTAAACAGAGCTTTATTTCTCATGATTTGGAATGGTTATTGGCCCTTGCATATCTCAAGAATACGTGAGCATCACCTTCTTCGTAAACCGCTGCAACTTGAACTTCTTCAATGGAGAACTAACATGTTTCCACTTAATGGACTGCCGTTTAGACCCAGGCTGATAGTAGTAATTCCTATATCCCAATTCCAGTTGAAGCTGTTCATTATTTAAATCCTAAAAAATGATCAGTGATCTTATAAGATTATAGTAATAACATACTGAATTTTCAGGTTTACGACAATTTGAAATGTTTGTACAAAAAAACCTGTTAACTTATTGAAAGCGCCCGTAAATCTCTCTCTCAATATATATATATATATATATATATATATATATATATATATATATTCATATACATATATAGATGTAGAAAGATATATATATATTATATATATTTATACAAATACATATGTATATTCATATATATATATATATATATATATATAGATATAGATATATATGTAGAAAGATATACATGTTTTATATATATAAATATATATATATATGTTTGTGTGTGTGTATTGGTTTGTATGCGTATCTGTATGCATATATTATATGTATAAAATAAATAGAAATGAGCGTTCTGTATCGGTCTTTAAATACAGTTTAATTTGGAAGCGACGTGTTCGTTCTTTTTTCGAACGATAAAATAGCCGTTGATTTATAAATGTTTTTACAATGTTTTTACTTATAACGTCTTATATCGTTTTAATTGTTTTCTGTTTTCGAATAAATACTGTTGCAATTCAAATAATTAGATAGTTAAATGTGCGTTTCTTTATATCTATTTACTGTTTATTTTTATATTTTTCTGTTATATGTATGTATTGTGTATTTTCCTGGATGTGTGTACTTATATGTGTATGTATTTAAGACTGGCGTGGCAGCTTATCATTGGCTATACCTTCTTCTCCTTCGTCTTCTTTTTCCTATTCACTCGTGTACGCGCATCTTTTTGACTACACTGGTGAAGACTGTAGGATCGCTCGAAAATATGTACTTGTAAAACAGCTTTTTTAATTTTTTTTCGTCATATTTTGTATTCCTGCCGGTCACTAATAGAAAACGAATAAAGAAAAGTTATAAGCTGTTATACTTTTCGTATTCTTTTTTCATACATTTTCACACATACAAGCACGCGCGCGCACGCACACACACACACACACACACACACACACACACACACACATATATATATATATATATATATACGCGACTCATTCAATACTGAGAGAATCTTATGTTTTTAGTTTTTTTACGTAGTCGCTTAGAAATGTCACCCACTTTCTTTTCTGTGTACAAACCTTTGTATTATATCTGTGTAAATATTTGGACTAATGTGTCAGCCAATCGCTCGCAACACTGAACTGGTTGATATACCGTAAAGTAGATAAACCAAAGTCATTATGGTATTCACATTTAAGTATGAAGTATACTCCATTTAAAAAAGGAACGCATATATTTTCGAAAGTAATATTGGGAAGTAAATCAATATCGTTTTTTTTTTCTTTTTTACTTTATATTTTTATCCGCCTACGGCCTTATTGTTGTACATAAACACACGTAAACACATATACATGAGAAGCACATACACACATACATGCATATATGTTTCTCTAATGTTCAATAATATGTTAGACGGCCATAAAAACGTGATTGCCTGCAACATCAAATATTAACGGGTCTATGGAAACTTCAATGGAGCAAAAAAATATATTCGATATCCACATTAGCGGGCGGAAAAGATAGGGAGAATTCCGTGATGTATCCAGGGAAGAGATCGACTTAGTTAATATCCGGTATTTCTAATCTAAAAACGGAGTAGATCTGTTTGAGGGCGTGTAAATATTCCCTAAGGTTTGGCATCGTTTTGGAAGTTTCTACAGCAAGCAAACTAACGTGCTTATCATGATATCCACAAGGAATGTTCGTCCAACTATACACCCTTAATAAACAATGTCCTCGGGCACAAACACCAGTTGTTATATTTAAATAAGTAACATATAATTCTTTTTTTTTACTGTTATTATTTTTTTATTTACAGCATATCAACCCTTTTCGGATTATTTAACACCAAATAAAATCAAATAATTTGATGCCTGTTCTTATTGGCAGTCTTTTAAACCAAGCCATTTCACTTTAATACAATATTACCTATTTATGTGTTACTAGCCTGGGTGCCCAGCGTTGCCAGAGTGGTTTGAGGTGTGTTTTGAGCAAAAGAAATGTGGTAGTAGGCAGGCAGGCAGGGGGGAACCCGTATTGCGAAGGACGAAAAGAACATGAAAAACAAACGTGACGTCTTTGCCGTTTTGTCCATCGCCAAACAAGAGCTGGCGAAAGTTTAAATTAAGGCTAGTCAATCAAAGAGAGGGGCGACTTTCGAAAATATCGGCAAAAAAGCGACCCATCCCTGTAGAAAACTGCCCAGTTGAGGATGAAGAAATTAATGTTTTTGGCCATTTTTTCGATATTTGTCGTCCTTAAAGTGTCGAGCTTCAAAATGATACCGATGTCGTGAAAATCCGTCGCCCTGTCGAAAGTTTTTGCGAGACATAAATGATGATGATTGCAACGTCTTGTCAGACGAGTGCCACTCCCTCAGACATTTAAAATCCATGAGCCCAAAGGCCTGAGGGAGTATCTATACAAAGATGATGTTACAGAGTCTTAGCTTTGTACGACAGCTAAGTCTTTCTCTCGGTTCAAAATGTTGAGATCCAGCAACAAGCAAGAGCAAGATAGCCAGCAACAAATTAAACTGCAGACCAGATTAATGCGGGTACTGGTGTCCCGCTTTATGGTTTTTTAAATCAGAGATTTGCTTCTCCTAGAAAGGTTGCCTTCACCACGGCTTACGGGAGCCCTCTCTACCCCAATACACATATACACGCACACAAATATACACGGTGCTAGTTGGCCGTTGACCCAGAAAAAGAGTTCATTCGCCCTTTGGAAGGTCTTGTTTTTAATCATCCAGGGAGACTAGCCGGCCTCCTCACCAAACAAGTCTGGTGGGGGAACCAGTTTAGTCGCCGGTGACCCGACCATGAGGCAGGTAGTACTGGGTTACATGGTACCAGTAGCATATGACATGACCTGACACATACATACATACATTTAAACAGACAGGTGAGATTTATATTATAAATAATGACGAAATTAGTATACCCCCCCCAAAAAAAAATTACGAAAAATGATCAAGTAAAAATACGCTGGATGTAAAAAATAGCGTAGTCTTTATTCAATTCCATTAAAGTTAATTAAAATCAAAGGCGATAAATCAGTTTGGCATACAGATTTCGGCACACGACTGTCTCCCATGAAAAAATACCATCTAACTTGATAATTCGATAAATTCTATTTTTACATGTAATTATTTCCATACTCGATCGCTTTTTGTATTGTTTTGGTTTATAATCTTTTCTCCATAATATTTTAGTTCGAAATGATATTTTTACCTGAAATGCATTCATTTATAAATCTGAATCTGCACAAGCACCAAAGTATATTTTGACTGCAATTTAGTTATATTGTAATTTGCGTGAATATATACGAGACGCGTTCCAACAGCTTTGCGTCTTACTTTTATTCTGTTTTTTTTTTACATGGGCATCCCCACTTATCAAGGCCAAGAGGTTACTCGAGGATAAGGTTTAAAGATTGTACAGTAGAAATTGGACAATATCGTAATAGTTAGTAATGGAGATTCGGTAAATTTGTTAACTTATATGGAACGTCTCATCAAGAACTTATTTACGTTAGACTTGAAGACAACCATATTGTAGTCAGCTGGAAAGCAGGAAAACGGAAGACAATTCCATAGGCGTGCAGTTGTAAAAAAAAAAAAGCTTTGTTCATGGAATCTACGCTTATGTTTAGGCACAGATACAGAGTGGGTGAAACTAGTGATAGTGTTTTCTGCTAGACGGGTGTTTCTTGTGAAAGTCTGACGAGGGGGGACCATAGAATGGAGCTCAGACGAGCATCTGCCATGAAACTAACGATAAAGCAGAGACAAACTCGCAACAACTATTCTGTGAGAAAGAGGTTGCAGGGAAGAGAAAAGAACATCCCTCACAAGGCTACGAAGTCTATTTTGAACTCTATCAAGGCAGGATAAGTCCTTTCTAGCAGCTTCTGCCCAGATGTGGCAATAGTACTCCATCCTTGGACGTACCTGGTTCTTGTATAGATAGAGAATTGCATCAATAGTGAGATATCTACTGGATCGATAGAAGGATCCCACCATTTTTCCAGCGGCCTTGGCAACGGATTTAGTGTATGTGTTCCATTTAAGATCAGGAGTAAAGGTCAAGCCCAGAAGCTTGTCAAAACATGAGGCCTCCTCAAGACGAGAGCCATTCATTTCAATTGATGCCAGATGGGGATCAGAGCGTTGATGAGATAAAGATAAAAGCTTGATTTTAGATGCATTAAAAGTAACAAGCCACCTCTTTCCCCATTGTATCACTTGCTCAAGATCGGAGGAGAGAGAATCAGAGAGAACTTTTTTCTAATAGATCAGAGAGGATTACAAACTGAACTGTTATGGTGACTGAACGTATGCATCCATGACCTAAACGTTTCATATCTCAGTTGCACATATTAACAAACTGAGCCTCTAAAAAAGCAATCCCTGTCCCGGACGTGAGTTAGAAGCAGAGATGCGTTATTGAATTCCTCAATGCGGAAACAATAGACACGATCAACATTCGCGACGCCTGTTGAGCATTAACGAAACCGATTCAAAGTAACGAGAGAGATGTGATTAACAAAGTGCGCTCCAGAAGCCCTTGCACAGCCATCGCTCCATCGCTGACAGAAGTGGATTGGGAATGTCCATGACTATGTAGAAAATAATCTGGTCGCTCGCTTTAATGTTACCACTTCTATTCTCGTACCTCTTTTTCAGTTAGTTGTATTAATCAGCTTAAAATACTTGTAAAAGCAGTTAGTTGTATTAATCAGCTTAAAATACTTGTAAAAGCATGCGCATTGCTTCACAATGCGGCGATGGGAAAGTTGTTGGAGCTTGGACGATTATGCGTGATATATTTTAGTAACGATAGATATAGAATGGGTTAGAATGGCCTAGAAAGCAACATTTATACTTCTAGATATACACTAGCGGGTGGCGCCTGGTCTTTCCCGTCGTAAAATACGCTTAAATATGATATTTTAATTTGTCCAGATTTCGTATATATTATTATAGAGTCGTGATTTCCAAAGTTTTAAAAAAATATATTTGGGTGTCATCAGTTTGAACCGAAACAGAAAGCAAATCTGTAACATTCAAAGCTGCTGACGTTACCACTGTTCCAAGATGGCACGCATATTAGCTGATTAAAAATAAACTAGATGAATATATTAAATGTATAATGATTTTTTTTTCAATTTTGACCCCTTCTGGATCCCTTTAAACTATTTTTATGGCTAAAGAAGTATAAAAGAATGATTCATAAAAATGCAACCATTTTATGCCCCGAACCCGCTCTGCGACTTTTCGTTTTGGAAGAGATAGAGTTCCAAAATATTGAAACAGACAGACAGAAAGACAGTGAGTTTTATAAATTAGATTAAGTAGGCAGTGGGAATGTTCACCTTAATGTACAGAAGACATTAAGTATGTGAGTAAAATGCATTACAGGAAGATGGCTGACGGTAACGTTTTTCTATTTCTCACTAGTAAACAAATGCATTCAAGTCTTACGTAAATATCTAGACATGTTTGTTATTGTTTTGCTCTTTTGTAGTCATGGTAACCATATAGTAGACGCAAAGGGGGTTGACAAATACAGCTTCGCTTAGATGGCAAGAAATATTACCATACTTTTACGTATACATCTAGACATGCTTCTCATTGTTTTAAACTATTTTCTCACAAAGGTAAAAATATAAAACCCGTTCATCACTAATAAATGTATAAGACACCGCACAGTATTAAAAAAAGCAACAAAACAACAAAAAGAACACGTCATTCACCTGAGACGAGTTTAATTGACATTCTCTGGGGGAGGAAATTTCATAGGAATATTAAATTCACAAGCGATCCCTGTCGCACATATATCCCGAGGATGGTAGATGACGACGGTAGGCTTTTGCAGTTTATACGGGGGACGTCGGAATTCTCTTCCCCTGCTATTTCTCAAATATGTAGTCGCTTATCTGGTACTGAATAGGCTACATGTTGCTTACCTACGGTGATTAACGGGAAGAAGTGTATCAATTTGATTACGCCATATGCTCAGGTTATGCTTGATTTATGAATATGTTTTATTATTGTGTGATCTTTTCATTACATATAACAACATAGGTGCAGCAGATGAGGAATCGGTAAAAACAGCTGCTATTATATACATTCATGAATTTCGGAGAAAAACATAACCAGCTAATGTCTGTTTAATCATTGGTGCTAGTGAGAATAAATAAAGAGATACAGTACCGGCAAAAAAGAAAGTTCGCACTTGTATTTTTTTTCAAAAACTGCAAATTTAACGTACTTATTTGCTTCTCCACCAAAGCCAATTATGCACAATGCCGTTTTTAATATGGGGTAAAAACCAGCTCCCCTAAAAGTAGGCAAAAAGGGGGCACTCTGGTTACCAAACATAATAATTGTGCCAGTATAGAGGGTTTCCCCTTCATTGACTGGTACAAATTATCTTAAGTGCAGCATCTGCAGAACAGATACTACACTTTGAGGTATTTATTTGCTCCCCCACTGAGTAAATTAGGCACAAGGCCGATTTTTAAAGTGAGGAGTGAAGGGGAAATGGAGACCAACTCCCCTGGGAGTAGGGGAGCTGGATAATGACAATTGGTATGAAGGGTTGCCCCTACATTGACCAAGGTCTGATATGTGGGGTTATATATATGGTCTTTGCTTACAGTATCTGCCGGAACAGATGATATTTATTTGCTCCCCCACTGAGCAAATTAGGCACAAGGCCGTTTTTAATGTGAGGTAAAAACCAGCTCCCCTAAAAGTAGGCAAAAAGGGGGCACTCTGGTTACCAAAAATAATAATTGTCCCAGTATAGAGGGTTTCCCCTCCATTGACTGGTACAAATTATCTTAAGTGTAGTATCTGCCGGAACAGATACTACACTTTGATCCCGGCCCGAAGGCCAAGAAGTATTTATTTGCTTCCCCACTGAGCAAATTAGGTACAAGGCCGTTTTTTAATGTGGGGAGAGAGAGAGAGAGAGGGAGGGGGAGGGAAAAGGGGACCAGCTCCAAATGGGTGGGAAATGGGAGCTGGATAGTGACAATTGGTATGAAGGGTTGCCCCTACATTGACCAAGGTCTGATATGTGGGGTTTCCCCCACATATATGGTCTTTGCTTGCAGTATCTGCCGGAACAGATACTACACTTTGATCCCAGCCCGTAGACCAAGGACAACAGAAAAAAGGCAAGCCTCTTTTCTATTTATTTTAAACTGCAAATTTAAGCTAAATTTAATGTAGCTGTTTAAAAAACCTATGCCTCATTTGATTCGCCTTTTATTTCTACTTATTGATCCGTGCTGAAATAATAACGTTATTATTTAAAAAGCCATTCTTAACGTGGGGAGGATGTTATGTACCTATTCTGTACGTTAACCTTACAATTGAATAAATAAAAACACATAAAACTTTAATTAAACTTGGAAATACGATTTAAAAAATAGCGCCGATCAGTAAGTGCATTAGCACCTATTTCT
Organism: Euprymna scolopes; assembly: GCF_053919585.1. NCBI lineage: Eukaryota > Metazoa > Mollusca > Cephalopoda > Sepiida > Sepiolidae > Euprymna > Euprymna scolopes. The sequence continues at coordinate 11,695,157 of NC_136514.1, read as the reverse complement.
CTATAATTTTACCTGTTCATATTTGACTTTTAATTAAAATCGTTTAGTGTTCACGTCAATTTCAAAAAATAACTTCAAATTGAGGAGGCAAAAAGAAATTCCGCAACAACAAATTCGCTTAAAATCAGCTTAAATTATCGCCTTAAATCAGTTTAAAATATGCACTAAAAGGCAACAAAGCATCTCTAATGGTAATTGTTGTTATTCCAGGTTTGTTTTTTGTTTTCAATTTCTTTCCTTTGAAGATTGTAGCGCTGAGTATGGGGCAGCTAATCCAGCTGCCAACATTTCCCTGCTTTTTATTGAAACCAACTCAGAGCTCTTTTTAGTATCCTAATTGGGAACCTTCATGTGTAACTAGGCAATCCGGGCGACATTTATTGCGTAACAAAACTTACTAAAAGAATATTGAACTAAAGGGGAAAGTAATGGTGTTTTTAATGAATACGAATACGTCTGTAATTAATAACGACAATTACGGGGAATGACCAGGAATTATTGGTAGCAAATAAAAATACACTATTCTGTACCGTTCTAGAATAAGAAAATAGCAATCCATAGCATTGAGCTCTTGGAGGGACATAGACCATCCACAACTTTTGTAGTTGGTTTTGTAGCAAGGAGATTTTTTTCGGGGTGAGGGTGCTGCCCCCACTACCAACCTTCCAAGAAGGTACATACAGCGCTTAGCCTTTCCTAATAACCACACATCTGGTACTGGCCAAGTTTAACGTTGCTTTACTTCGGTGATTTGGCGAGAATCGGCTTGTGAACGTGATTGTGCCGTACTTAAAACTACTTGTGTAGTAAAAATGTATCTGTGTATGTCACCAACATAACGAGTACAAGGCAAGAGGCAACTGAAACTTTATTTCTTAGGAGAATTTTGCAGATGTCTTGACCCCAAAAAAGAGGTATTAAGTATGACAAACGCAGAAATATCTCCAATAATAACAGCAAGAAAAAGACAAATGAGTTTCATGATGAATCGTCTCAACAAAAGAAGGAATAGAACAAATTTGTTTGCATTACATATCGTGATTCGATAAAGCAGAGAACAACAGCGGGAAACATACTTGAGAGTCTGAATACTTGGACAACACCAAAAATAATGAGCAACAATGAATTCATGAATTCTCTGAGGGAGATACATAGATGGAGAGCCGTAGCCGTCAACGCCTGTACCACTTGAATGAATACATGTCACCACTTGAATGAATGAATGAATGAATGAATATATTACATGCGGCAATATTTATTGTGTAGACAGGTTAGTTTCCGACATTTATTTGTTTCAATCATGAGCAAAAAGAAAATAGCACATGTTGAGATTTAGCGGTTTATTCGAAATCGGATTATTACAGGATTTAACTAAATGACAGAGTGTAGAGACAGAAACATTGAAATTAGACTCGGAAGAAAAAAGATAAATAGAAAATATGATACACGTCGACGAAATCCAGAGAAGCCGTCATTCTGACACACACTTGCACCTCTGCCCCTTCCCCCTCAAATAGAGACGACGCAATGATTCAGAAAACGAAAATGGAAAATCTTCTGTCACCCACGCATGAGATAAGAAGTGAGAAGATAAAATGAAAATATGAAAGTCGTGAGTTATACTTACGAACATGATTATAGTTTGACATTGACAAGACATGATATTATTAAAGCATCATGTATTAACTTAAAAAAATAACCATAAAATACAAATAAATAAGTCAGAAACCATTTTGTAATTATGAAATATTGGCAAGAGAACACGAAAATAAAAGCACTCATTTTTTGTTTATTTTGTTATGTTATTTTTATGACAAAGATCAAACGAATAGATGATGCTTTTTGTTTTCGAATTTTCCTGCTTTTAAGTGATTTATTTTGCTGTAATTACAGGTAAAATTTGCAATACTTAGTTTCCTTCATTTGCTAAATAGATACGAGGGGCATGCAATAAAATACGAGGGGCATGCAATAAGTAATGCCCCTGACCCACTTCCAGTTGTCTGATCTAGCTGGAAATTTGCATGTGCAATGATTTATATCTCTACGGGTTATGTGGCAAATTACAGCTCTGAACTAATTGTGGTTTCTGTTATACAGGTGTTTGAACTGAGTCAGGTGTGAAATGGAGCCTGTTGAATGTCGAGCAGTGATCAGGTTTTTGTATTTGAATAGACGCACACCACAGGAGATTTTTGGTGAAATGAAAGAAACTTATGGTGATAATGTCCCATCTTATGACCTTGTATGACGCTGGCATCGTGAATTCAAATATGGCCGGAAGTCTGTGGAAATAGCTGCCATTAATGAGGTATCTGCCCGTCAATTGAGGCTGCCACTTTGGAAGATCGGCGCATTACTGTTCGCCAAATAGCCCAAGATGTCCAGATTAGTACAGGGTCTGTGGAAACTATCATTCATGACCATTTGCATATGCATAAGGTGTCTGCCAGATTGATTCCCAGGTTGCTCACACCATTCCAGAAGCGAGAACGCGTCGAGTGCTCGAGGATGAATTTGCAGATGTGCTAAGAAGATGAATCAAAGTTTTTCAAAAGACTGATTACACAGGATGAAACCTGGATCCATCACTATGATCCAGAGACCAGAGTGCAATTCAAAAACATTATTTTCATCTAGCAATTAATGATATAGATATAAAATGTTCAATGATTTTTGTTAAAAAATGCACCAAAATGTACAAGGTAATTTTTTGATTCAATTCAAATTAAATGTTTATACGTTACTTTGTAAAATTTATAAAAGTGCACTTAGAAGATAAATAACTTTCAAATTGAATCTTGTACCTTTATTTTTAAAGCCTATAGTAAAAACATTTTTTTTAACAATTTTCATGCCTTTGATGAAATGTTTTTCTAACTCGTACAATAATAAGTGAAGAAGATATACAGCACCTAGTATTCTCAATTAGTTACCACTTTTAGTTTTGCTTCAATGTTGCCTAATCTTGATGATCTAACATGGACTAATGTGTAGAGTTGATTATGCCGTTTTTTTATAATATTAAAGTATGCCTTCAATAAATTGAGTTTTATGACGACTTTTGCATTCTACCTTTGATGCTTTTCACTAAAACTAAAAAAGGAAGCAAAAATAGACGTCTTCCTGTGGCCCTTTCCTAGTTTCCTCTATCCCATGTGCGTCAAGCCTAACCCTTTAATATCATAATACACTTTACATCCATTCGCCGTTTTGCTCACGCCTTCGGTGACTCGATGTTTGTACTCAATCTTAATATCACATTGTTTTTCTTTCGCCTTTTTGTTATACTTCCAATCCAAACTTGTTAGATTATTTAGTGCTTAGTTTTTACTAGTGATTTATTTAAAAAAAGAAGGCTGTTTAGAAGCTAATTGCTATTTCTGTCCATAGTTTAAAAAAAAAACGTACATTTCCCAACGATTAACAGACAACATCAATTAGAGTTGAATCACACCATACCGATTCAATGGTTTATTTCTATATTCGTTGCGCTAACAAAGCCGCACAGTAGGATCAAAGCCAATAAAAACAGGATTAAAATCGATCACATTCTTAAACCAACGGATAAAATAACTAATACGGTGTGGCATTAAACGTCGGGCTTTCAATAAGAAATCGTCTTTTATAAGTCTCGAGTAAAAACTAAACACACCATCATATTGTTTTATATAGTCAATATTATAAAATATTACAATTTTTAAAAGCCGTATCTTCGTTAGATGAATTTAATTAATATCTGTGATTCGCTATTGTAAAGTTCATGACAGACAGACAGAACCTTTTATAAAGTTGCGTGGACAGATCTAAAATATATTTAAGGTGTTGTGCATCTTTTCCTCCACATGACGACAGGATTAGAAACAATGTTGTGATCCATGTGAGGGAAACATAGTTTCTTTAAAAAGAGCATTTTGAATAGACACTAAACCAAAGACTAAGTCAAGTCATATTTTTACTATTTTGACCAGACACAGAACATCTATATATTGATACGATAGCGGGTGTATTATTTTGTGTGTAACGCTTACATCTTTTTACTTCCGAGTGATTGTCGTTTAATTGTTATGACCTTCCATTTCTGTTAATAAAGAATATTCTTACGGTTTTTTTTACTTTGAAATTCAGATGAACATATCTTACTTAAACAAAAATTTATTGATCGAAATAAGCATCATCAGAAGTCATCACACTTTTAAAACAAATGCCAGTAACGTAGACATCTTGTGTTTTGGTTGCGATGACGTCGTTGAAGGCGTTTTTGAAACAAGAGAGATGCATTATAAAATAGTTAACTACTCAATTAAGGAGAGCACAATTAATCTTCTCTCACTTATATTCTTATTCAACGTTTGAGTAGTAGATGGGAATCTTTATTGAAAACTTGAATTTCTATGTATTGCATAGAAAATAAGTATTCAAGTATTAGCCCCAGAAGAGGGCCATTCATTCGCGAGAACTTACTTTAGTAAAATTAAAACAAAACTATTAGACACACTTTTATTTACTCTAACCAATTATTAAAATAAATTGTGAAGATTTTTTATTATTTGAGTTAATTCTGAGTTATGTTTAAATCATCGATCATTTTACACACGTTTTCGTACGATGCATCCCTTTACATTATTAAACACATGACTAAACGGGGAAAAGTTTTAAATAACAATAAAATTAAAGTGACAGCCATTTGAAAGTTTTAGGTAAAAGTCTGAATATACAAGCAATATTAACTAAGAAATAAGTTAAAATAACCGAACAATACTTGGTCCCGGATATGACCGTAAACTATATCCGATGGTGAGGGCCCCAGCTTGCAGGCCTTAGGGAGTGTGGAGCCACCCTTTAATTTCCATTGCTCCCAGGTCCACTCTGACCCGGAGTGGTAGTACCTGTTAGGGTCCTAACTATGGGTTAAATAGAATACGACTTAAAAAACAAATATATTATATTAAAAAATCGTTCTCCAAAATCACCAGATTCGGCATTAAATAACCTGATAAGGGTTGATATGCCGTAAAACAAAACAACCAACCAACCGAACAATACTTAATGATCATGGCCGATAAAATATAGCAATATTCGAAATTTCGTATAGACTCTGGAGTTCCACATAATTTCCGAGTTAAACATGACGAACTTAAAGAAAGTGTAGGATTACATCGATCAATAGGTCGTGAAAATAAAATTCAAGATAAGAAAATATTTTCAATAATCGAAATATCATGTTACACACTGAATTTATACTGATATCAACACGTGCTGTAAATGTGTCTTTAAAATACATTCTACATTGTCAGGTGGGTATATAACCTTTATGTAAAATTCTGTATATCAATGCTTGGTGTCTGTGCGGGTAGGTTGGAGTTTAATACAAAGAACACTTTACAGAAAAAGTGGCCAAGAAACATTGAGAGACAGTTTTTAACGATACACACGCATACCTTTTGTTGTTACCTTCTTTTTCCATGACGGAACCAAATTTAAGATTCTGCAAATATGACCTTTTCATGCAGTAAACATAACGCAACTTCTTAAATTTATCAGTTCCATATTCCTGCGGTGTCCGGGGGTCGAAATGCTAAGTTTTCTTTCCTTGTATGAAGCGCATTCGTCTTGGGGAGGATTCACGTTCTGACAAGCTTCTGGGCTTGACCTTTACTCCTGATCCGAAAGGAAAGACGTACATCAAATCTGTTGCCAAGGTCACTGGAAAGATGGTGTGACCGTTCTATCGATTCAGTAGATATCTACCTGCTGATGCAATTCTCTACCTATATAAGTAAGCCAGGTACGTCCAAGGATTGAGTATTGCTGTCACATTTGGGCAGGAGCTGCTAAAAACAGCCTATCCTGCCTTGACAGAGTTCATAATAGACTTCGTAGCCTAGTGGCAGATGCCCTTTTCTCTTCCTTATAAGCTCTTTCTCACAGAAGAGACGTCGCGAGCGTGTCTCTGTTTTATCGTCATTTTCATGGCGAGTGCTCGTCTGAGCTTCAATCTATTCAAACATCCAAACATTCACGAGAAACACTCGTTTGGGTGTAAGCACTATCAATAATTTTACCCACTCTTTATCTGTGCCTAAACCTAAACGTAGATTCTATGAACAAAGCTTCTTTCTTAGAACTGCACACCTTTGGAACCTTCTTCCACTTATTTGCTTTTCGGCTGACAAAATATGGCCGTCTTTAAGTCCAATGTAAACAAGTTCCTTATGAGCGTTTCCCCTTAAGTCATCTAATTTTCCAAATTTACACTTTTAACGATTACTATGATATTGTCCCTTTGACCACTGTACAATCTTACCCTTATCCTCGAGTAGCCCAGTGACCTTGATAAATGGTGATTCACTTTAAAAAAAAATACATCTTGGGCCACAAACGTCATCTTGAAAGTCCACTCCTGTTAACTTTATATCATAAGATATTTCTTTATCCGTCATTTTTATGATCCAATTGCGTCATCTTTGACGTTTATGACCAGCCAAGGAGTTCGCCATTGTTTATTGTTTTAATGTGAATCGATTGTAATCGTTTTTACATTCCTTATATAGTTGCATGTCTGTTACTTTCACCTCAAGCTGGAATCTGCAAAGTTGTATATTTCCCTAGCTAACCTACTCGCTTGGTTATCGTAGGACCGCAATCTTTATAGATACATATTAAGAATCTTTCTCGAAAAGAAAAAAAATCCAAAATATAAAAAAAAATATAAAATTAAAAAAACAAAAACGATCCCTGCGTGAATGCGATGAATCAGAATTCTAATTAATAAAACAAAAGTAAAAAAGCAAAAACAAACAACAATCGAGTGCTAAACACAACTAATTAAAAAAGAAATGTGAACAAAATGAAAAACGTTGTTCTTCTATTTTGTATTCAACATTTTTGTTCTGTAGCTTCACTAAAGCAATATTAAGCATGAAGTCGGTTTACAATAGTTGAGGCAATTAGTATTCGGCATGAGAAGATTCTGTAAAAATCGGAGCATCTAATAGCGAACTACTTGGAATTATTCGAACTATCTTTAAATTAGAAACTGCATGAAATACACGTTTGTTGTATTAACTATACTGATATGAGCCCCCTGTCACTTGTTTATTATATAAAGAAAAGATGTCTGAGTGTTTGTGTGTGCATTTGTATGTCTGTTAACAACTTTTGTCACTCGGATCAAATCGGCACAAAACAGGTACAATTTGAAAGGGCAATGCACCTGATGGAGAACATGTGGAAATAAAAAAAAAAGAAAGGATTCATTCTGTTGGAGTTAACTGAACCATTTTTGAACGGGGGTTCGTTTTTCGTGTTCTTTTATCGCAAGTCACACACGCGTACTAAAACGCTTATTTTGCAAATTTATGACGTCATAAGGATTCATGGTCAGGTGGACAAAAGCGTTTGCCCGTAAGATTTTGCTTTCTTTCCCGCTTCCACGTTTCCAGCTTGACCATCGCGGCTCACTTTTTTCGGTTGCACGGGCACTCCCTGGTGTTTTGATTGAAAAAAACGTTGTGATTTATTTACTAAATTTTTCCAGCACACGGCCAACGCCGAACACTCATACGCAGCTATATAGTCACCAAAAAGTACTGAATATCCGGAGACTAGCTTCCTTTCCTCGTATCCCTTTGGCACGTACTTCTTTTTTGGCGATTACATTTTCGTGTTTTTATCTGTTTTAAGTAGGATTACCGCATTTTATATTTTAAAAATTACTGTGGAGGTATCGACGTTGCCCACAGATGAGGTTGACATATAATAACGAAAAAGTGCTCAATATCCTCAATATAGCAGGTGTGTCGAAACGGAACTCCATGTGGACCCGGGTAACGCAGGCTATCCCTGCTACTCCGATATATATTGAAAAGCCGTAACTGCGTGCGTGAACATGGTTCTGTCGTAAAATGTTCAGTTACCTGAAATTAAATAATTGGGCAGGAATAAAAAGATCCACAGTATTAATGTTGAAGTCTCATAAGTGTCCATCTTGGGCCAAAATCTCTTCCTGGTATATTAAATCACATCCTTAGATCATTTGTAGACATTTATGCTTACGACACCATCATCTTTGGCAACACATCAAAGGCCATAAACGAACAAGTTCTCTCTGATTCTGTCTCCTCTGATCTTGATCATGTGATGCATGGGGAAAGAGGTCGCTGGTTAATTTTAATGCACCTGAAACCAATCTGCTATCTTTTTTTCGTCAACACTCTGGTCCCCGTCTGGCATAAATTGAAATGACTAGTTCTCGTCTCGGGGACACTTCATGTTTTGTCAAACTTCTGGGTCTGATCTTTACTCCTGATCTGAGATAGAACACGTACATCAAATCCCTTGTCAAGGCTGCTGGGAAAATGGTGGAGTCGTTCTACAGCTCTAGTAGATATCTCACTACTGATACAATTTTCTAGCTTTATAAAAGTCAAGTACGTCCAATTATGGAGTACTCTTGCCACATCTGGGAATGAGCTGCTAGAAACAGATTATCTTGCCATGACAGAGTTCAAAATAGATGTCATAGCCTAGTAGGGTAATTCCCTTTTCTCTTCCCTGCAACATATTTTTGTCTCTAATTTATCGTTATTTTCATGGCAAATGCTCGTCTGAGCTCTAATCCATCGCTACCCCTGGCCTGTACTTTCACGATCCCTCTTCTAACTGAAACCACTATCAATAATACCCCAATTCTTTATCTGTACCTAAACCTAAACTTAGATTCCACGAACTAAGTTTTTTTTTAGAACTGCACGCCTGCAGAACACTGTTTATTTTTCCTGTTTTGTAACTGAATACAATACGGTCGTTTTCAAGTCCAACGTGAACAAATTCTTGATGAGCTATCCCCTTAAGTAATCCAATTTACAAATTTTCACTAATAACGTTTACTACGACATTTTCCAATTGACTACTATAACCTCTTAAACCCTAATCCTCGAGTTTGATAAATAGTGACTCCTTTGTAAAAAAACAACAATAATAAAAAAATAACATACACGTTTACTGTATTACGCAAATTTTAAAAGCCATGTGTCAGTTTTCTATTAGTCGTAATTCTGTGGGCCGGTAATTCTATCACCGGCCGGTATGCATATTTCAGCTTATTCTGAAACAAATTCTTATTTCATGCATGAATTTTTTGTCCGGCTTCCAGTCAGAATTACATCAGTTAAATGCTTATTATCTTTATTATTATATAAAAAGAGTTTGTGCGTGAGTGGGAGAGTGAGAGAGAGAGTAAGAGAGAAAGAGAGAGAGAGAGAGAGAGAGAGAGAAAGAGAGTAAGATCCTCTTCCATTGATTTCCAAGGATAGAGTACTGCTGCCACATTTGGGCAGGAGTAGCTAAAATAGCCTATCCTGCCTTGACAGAGCACAAAATAGACTTCGAAGCTTAGTGGGGGATGCTCTTTTCTCTTCTTGCGAGCCTGTCTTTGTTTTATCGTTACTTCCATGGCATGCGCTCGTCTGAGCTTCAATCTCTGGCCCGCCTTCGCCAATCTTTCACGATAAACACCCGTCTTGCTGAAACCACAGTCAGTAATTTTCCCCACTCTTTATCTGTGCCAAAACAAATACGCAGATTCCATGAACAAAGCTTCTTACTTAGAAGTTCAAGCCAGTGGAACTCCCTTCCGTCTGCCTGTTTCTCACCTAACTACAACTTAGATGTCTTCAAGTCCAACATAAACAAATTCCTGATGAACCGCCCCCTTAAGTAAGACACTTTATCAAATCTCCAATATTAAGGATTACTACGATACTATCCCATTGATTACTGTACACGCAATAACACTTGTCCCCGAGTGGCTTCCCGGCCTTGATAAGTGGCGAGTACAATGTAAAAAAAAAAATCTCTAACCGTCTGAGCCTATATTTTTCAAATTTCATACTAAAATAATTTATCTTTATCGCAGCGTTCTTATATATGTTTTGTACGGATATTCATCCGATAAGTATCGAAAAAAAAATTCGATTTGAAAAATAGTCTTTCCTCTTTTAAAGATTCAAAAAAATACAGCGGAATATTTCACATTACACCGTATAACACTGGCCGGTGTTATGTAAAATATTCCCCTGTAAAATATTTATTTATATTTATAGGAGAAGAAAGATTATTATTATTTCTGATTTTTTATTATGCAATCGTTCGTAGAAACAAATTCGAACGGGATGATAAAAATGACACTTTTAGACTTTTTGACAAAATAGTCTTTCTTCTTTTATAGATAAAAAGAATGTTTATAGGGGAATATTTTACGTTACACCGTATAACACTGGCCGGTGTTATGTAAAATATTCCACTGTAAAAAATATTGTATATTTATAGTAGAAGAAAGATTATTATTTCTGTTTTGTTTTATTTTGAAATCGTTCATAGAAACAAATTCGAACCGTATGATACAAATGAGACTCTTTGGTTTCTGCTGATAGAATATATAATAGTCCACCTAAAATAATGATGTATAAAAAACTGTGTCTACAAATATGAGTAAAATCATTTAGTAAAATTTTGTCCCGTCTCATGTAATCCAGCAGAATATGCTACGAAAAAACTTAAGTTCACCAAAAAAATTGAAAATAGCCGATAAAAGAAAGAAATAAACCAAATAAATAAGACACAGACAAAATGAATTATTAAGTAAAAGAAAATAAATAAACACTTTAGTATAACAAGTGAAAAAATAAGAATAGGTCTTATTACATTTATTATTAACTGGCAGGATCTGTGGAAATTCCACAGGGAACTCATTCACATGTAATGTATTGATGTTGGCATTCTGTAGATGTTCAGCATAAATGGAGACACCCTGATATTATTGTAGCTTTTTTGTTAAAACTGCAAAAGTATTTATCTAAGCTAGTACGAACGCCCGATAAAGTCCGGTCGTAAAGTACGCTTAAATATGATATTTTAATCTTGCAGATTTCTTATATATTATTATAGAGTAATGTTCTATCAATTTTTATATGTTATAACGTTGCGATTTAAAATAAAAAAAAATATATATCCATATGACTTGGGTGCATTAGCGTGAATTGAAATCGAAATATAACTTATAAACACACACAGACATATATATATATATATATATATATATATATATATATATATATATAACTTGAGTTCCTTCAGCCATAATCGAAACCGAAATCAAAATATACAAAGAATTCTTGATAAAGTTAGTTATAAAAAATAGATGACTTAAATGCCATTAGATATAGTCGAAACTGAAACCAAAACTTATGACGAATTCTTGGAAAAATTATTTATGACAACACATAGAAGAACATAACAATTAAACAACCCGGACACACAAAAGAACACACACGCTATCATATTAATATATAGACAAGATATGTCAAATAGCTTTAAATATTAATTTCATAGACTCCTACGAATAAAACTTGTTCAACAATGTTAAAAGGTTAGATTAGCACATGGTAGCATAGAAACTAGTGTGAACCGTGTGTGTTAGTTTAAGGATTTTCTTCTGTATTGCGCGATCCGCCAAAATGTTGATATTCCGTACAACAAATGAAACTAACAAAATAAATGAAAATAGCTGATAATAGAAAAAAGTAAACAAAAAAGCGCATTCGAAAAAAATAAAATACGCATCACGTGCGCTTGAAAGCCAAATCACAACGTAATATGAAGAAAATAAACAAATATTTTACTTATTTGAAATTTATAACATAAATATATTTTAGAGATATACTCCATCTTCAGTATGTTGTTTTGTTTCTTTTTTTTTTCTTTTCTTCTTCCTTGCCATTGCCTACGCACAGTTGTAACATTTCAAAATACAATCGCTAAGATACAATACGCGGCTCTTTACAAACATACTTTTCTTTCTCCAAATTTACAACATTGTAAGGAAGAAAAAAAAAATAAAAATAAATAAAAAACACACTGAAGATGGCGTATACCTCTGAAATATATTTATGTTATAAATTTCAAACAAGTAAAATATTTGTTTATTTTCCTAATATTACGTTGTGATTTGGCTTTCAAGCGCACTTGATGCGTATTTTATTTTATTCAATGAAATCAACGTTTCTATATGAACTCACACCCTTGACAAAATTGCATATTCATTTTTATGGACAGTTATCCCCATTTTCACCACGTTCCGACCAACTCATCCGCTTACATTGCTCAGGTTATTATTCGTGACAGGACATGAATGCATAGTCTTGTAATTACATTTCCAGTAATTACAGACTTTCATTGTTGTTGTTTCACTGCGTTCTGTGCCAACTAAATCTCTAACCTGCATGGATGAGATTAGAACAACTATCTTCATATAATGCTCGCCTGGGTGCGAAAAAACTCAACGCCTTTATCCACTGCGCTACTGTCCTCTTTATACTTATTCACCTCCTCATGTGATTCCAAAAATAATAAAAATAAAAAAAAGAATCAGAAGTAATAAAAACATGAAAACGGAATCGATATGAACTAGAAAGAAATAAAAATATATTACATTAAAAAACAGTACGATAACAAATGATAAAAGCTTAGAAAGATTGGATTATATACAATGTCGGATATGCCAAATAGCTTTACGTAATAATTACTTTGTATCATGCAAAGAGAAGCTGACTGTCGTGCTTAGCAGGTTATATATATGGAGTGGGAAACAGATGAGGAATGGAGTGGGAAACGGATGAGGAATGATCTCATGCGAGAAATGAGAAGCATTGTTCAGTTACGATTGAAAGTAAGCCATGAATGCGATGTATTAAGTTGGTGCAAAAATAATTTCGTTCTTTTGACATTAACCTTCAAAAAAACATAACTCCTTTCATAATAAACTTTATTAATCAAAATAATTACCATTAGAATTAACCGAATTTTGCGAACAAAAACAAGTTTATTTATCCCATTAGCATAGGAACCTGGAGTTCTGAAAACGATGAAGTCATTGAAAGCCGATTCGACACCATCTCGACTTTGTAAGCATTTTTCGCGCAGGAATTTGTCGAGATGCTTGAAAAAGTTATTATCGGTTAGAGAGAATTCCGGTGGATATGGCAGATGAGGTAAAGTCTCGCAGCCCAATTCGTTCAGCAGGGTCAGTTTAGCAACATGCGATCAAACGTTGTCATGGAGGAGAATGGGCCTATTTATATTGACCAATCTCGGGCACATACGTTGGAGATTATGGTGCATTTCGTCAATTTGTCGGCAGTACTTCTCCACCCTAATCGTTTTACCCGGATTCTAGAAGCTGAAATGGATAACCACAACCTTTTTTTGGTGCAATTTCGACATCGGGATGTATGTGGAGCTTCCCCGGCACCTAACAACTGTGCAGAATGACGCCGGTTGTCGTAACGCATCCACTTCTCATCACACGTCAAAATATGTTTGAGAAATGGCTATTTTTTCTTGCGCAGAAGGAGCGTGGAAGACACGTAAAACCGACGATTTTTATTATTATCGTTTAATTCATGCAGCACCAATTTATCCAATTCTTTTGACTTCGCTATTTGCTTTACATATCGAACGACTATTGAGTGGTCGACCTCGAGTTTAACAGCGACTTTATTTTTTTTTTAATTACATTTTCACCCCACACAAGGCATATTACCACTTTGTTTTAGGGGGCTACTATCAGGGACACAGGCATCAGGGGTACTGTGTAGGGAGTTTGGCAGCAAGATGTCGGTTCACGTTGCACTTGAACTTCTGCATGTCAGTACAGTTGGGGAAGCAGGGACCCGGCAGGGAATTCCAAGTCTAGCTGTCCTGAGGAAGAAACTACTGGAGTAGAAGGCTCTCTTATATCTAGGGATTTCGACTGTGAAGGGGTGGGATTTAGCTGCTTGTTGGGGTTGTCGGGAGTATTTACGTCGAGGGGGCACAACTGCTTGCAGTTCGTCAGAGCATTCACCATTAAAGTACATGTAGAAAAGGCAGAGGGGTGCAACCTTTCGTCGATGGGACAGGGGCTGAAGTTTAGATGACAGTTCAGGACCTCATAGGTTGGCGACTCTCTTTTGAACATTGTCCTGGGGCGAGAGACTAGTGGTAGATGCACCAGCCCAAATATGACAACAATACTCCATACATGGGCGACTGTGACCTTATAGAAGTATAGGATAGTTTCTGGCGTTAGTATCTTTCTAGCACGGTAGAGAGAACCTATCTTCTTCGCAGCGGTCCTGGCGATAATGTCGATGTAATTTTTCTAACTCATGTTTCATGAGAGCGGTAGGCCGAGGAGTTTAACTTCTCCTGTGATTTTGCGAGGATCGGCTTCAATAAGGCTTTCAAATGTTCATTATCAAACGCAATCGGCCGGTCGCGACCGTTTTCATTTTTTAGGCTCTCGTCACCATTGCGGAATTTCTTGAACCACTGTTGTGCCACACGTTCTTTAATGGTTCCTGGGCGAAAAAGATCATTGATATCACGAGCTGTCTCGGCAGCTTTTCTACCTACTTTGAACTGGAACAAGGAAATCGTTCGGATCTGAATTTTGTCCATGCTGACGAAAAACCTGCAAAAAAAAAAATGAAGAGATTAAGAACGGTAACGAATAACACGATTCGATAGAGTGAAAAACCCGCTTAAAATGATATATCACATGGCTATATATATTAATGACTTAATTCAGAAATCATATAATAATTAACATATGTGAGAAAACAATATTGTTTTTGCACCAACCTAATATGTAAAAGTGACTGTTGTTGTGTCGACTTTACTGCTCGATACGAATAAAAAGGGAACACTAGAAGTGAGTTTGAGTAATTTGGAGTTACAATAGAATTTAACTTCCTCATGGTGATTGCTTTATTTCATTTTCGACGAGAGTAAGGCGTCTTGTGCTTGTCAGAATTCACCAGACGAACAAAAGGAATTAAGATAAAGAATCTGAGAATTCAATGTGATAATGTAAAATTCGGAATGGAAAAATAATAAAACGGAAACAAAGGAATAACGAAAAGAGGGTCAACGGAATTGGAATTAGTGAAAGAAATAACAACAACAATTGAACGTGAGCAAACGAAAAGAGACAATGTTTTGACAGAAAAGCTGATCCGGGTACTTTTATATTACAATCTGTTTGTGAACAGACGTGCAAACAAAACTCGTTACAAAAGACGTGGGTGTCGTCGTCTTTAAATAATTAAAGTCAAGAGTATCTGATTATTTTGGTTAATTATTATGGCAAATTAAACGGTCAAAAGAAAGATGATTTGCATTGTAAATCACACAAATCTCTCACAAGTAAGAGGGAGAGAGAGAGAGAGAGAGAGTTACTGATAGGATGAAGAACAAAATAAGCCGAGAAAAGAGCGGTAGAAGGATTGAGCGAGAACTTTTTCTTTTACAAGTTAGTCACCACTTATCAAGGCCCGGAAGCCGCTCGAGAATAAGGGTTATTGCGTGTACATCAATCAATGGGATAGTATCGTAGTAATCGTTAGTATTAAAGATTTGATAAAGTGTCTTACTTAAGGGGACGGTTCATCAGGAGTTTGTTTATGTTGGACTTGAAGACACCCAGGTTGTAGTCAGGTGGGAAACAGACAAACGGAAGAGAGTTCAACAGGCATGCACTTCTAAGAAAGAAGCCTTGTTCATGGAATCTGCGTTTTGGTTTTGGCACAGATAAACAGTGGGGAAAATTTTTGAAAGTGGTTTCAACTAGACGGGTGTTTATCGTGAAAGATTGAGCAAGAACTACATTAAACATCCAAAATTTAACACATATTTCGAATAAGCAATTAACGGATTACCTCAGAGAAATATTTTGTTAAGCGTCAAATAAATGCAAGATTACAAAATTATGTCCTATGATCTAGCAAATTTTATATTGCAATCTATTTGTAGAAAGGACGTGCTTAATTCATAGCAAACAAAACTCGCTAGAAAAGACGTGGGTGTAGTCCTTGAATAATTAAAGTCAAGAGTATCTTGTTATTTTGTTTAACTATGATGCCAAATTAAACGGTCAAAAGAAAGACAAATTGCATTGTAAATAACACAAAACTCTCACAAAAGAGTTATTGATGGGGGTGAAAAACAAAACTGGAAAAGAGAGGTAGAAAGATGAGGCGAGAACTAGAAAGTGCTCGACTGAGCTCCAATCTATGGTGCCCCCTTGCCAAACTTTCACAAGAAACATTCGTCTAGCTGAGAAAATTACTCTTTATCTGTGCTCTGTGGCTTAACGTAAACATAGATTCCATGAACAAAGCTTCTTTCTTAAAACTGCACGCCTGTGGAACTGTTTTCCCTTTACATGCTTTCTAGCTGACTCCAATATGGGTGTCTTCAAGTCCAACGTAAACAAGTTCTTGATGAGACGTTCTACTTGAGTCAACAAATTTACCGAATTTTCAATTACTAACGATTACTATATTGCCCCATTGACTACTGTACACTCTTTAACCCTTATCCTCGAGTGACTTCTGGGCCTTGATAAGTGGCGATGCCTATGTAAAAAACATCTAAAATTTAACGCGTATTTTCAATAAGCGATTAACAGATTATCTCAGAGAAATGTTTCGTTTCGCGTCAAATAACTAAAAGATGACGTCATATTTAATTGCAAATCTTAATCTTTATTAATTCTTATCCGTTATTGTACAGAGAACAAATGCTATAATATTGGGATCATTGTAGTTATTCATGAAAAAAGTTCATACAAAATTTAAACCAGACCGAACCAATACTTTCTGAGAAAAACTGAAACATGAATACTTATCCCTATTAATTTCTAAATCAATTTTGGACCAATGCCTCGCTGCACTTTATTATGACAAAGGTCTATACAAAATTTCAGCCAGATCGGTCAAATAGATTCCGAAATAAAATTAAATGGACAGAAAAACAAACAGACCGACATATAGACTAAGAAATATATATATATATATATATATATATGTGTGTGTATACATATATATGTATATATCACACACACACACACATATATATATATATATATATATATATATATATATCACTGTATTTCTGTGATGTCACGCTCGCTTCAACTTCAACTTTTGAATGTTTTTGATCAAAATCAAACCACTATTGAGAAATTGTTATTTTAATTACTTGAGTCGTGATTGCATTTTAACTTTCGTCGGGTTAAAACATGCGGAACTCTCATTTTGGTAAAAAGTTTTATGTTTCGAAGTTTTTATTTGTACAAATATACACTCATGATGTTTAGATTAATAATTGTTTTGTATTCTAGACTTTGCAAAGTATAATGCAGTTTTGTACATGAATAAACACCAACTTCAATAATCGGTGTATTTATTTTTTTTCCAATAGGGTGGCCACATATCAAGGTCCGGAAGCCACTTGAGGATAAGGGTCTATGTGTGTATTGTAGTCATTGGTCTAGTAGTGCAATAATCGTTTCTGGTGAAAAATTGGTATAATGAGATTATTTGCGAAGACTGTTCAATACGAACTTGTTTACGTTGAACTTGAAGACGGCAATATTGTAGTCAGCTGAAAAGAGTTCCACAGACGGACAGTTCTAGGAAATAAGCTTTGTTGATGGAATCCACGTTTCGGGTTAGGAAAAAAATATAATAAAATAACGATAGAGCAGAGATAGTTTCGCAACGTCTCTTCTGTGGGAAACACGTTGCAGAGAAAAGGGCATCGTCTTCTAGATTACAAAGTTTGTTTGGAACACTGTCAAGGCAGGATAGAAAACTCTGAGCAACTCCTGCTTAGTTTATCTTGTGATAACAAAAATGTTTAATTGAACATTCTATTTTATTCACCTTTTCTGCCAAGGCCTGACGAAATGAAAACTATCTAGACACAATAATTAAATTAATTGAAAATTTCGTACAGGTTTGCGAATCTTGTATAACGATTTCTAAATTCCACTAGGAGATTCTAATGTTTAAAAAAATGCATGCGTAAAAAATAGAATAATGCATCAGCGAAAACTTTTTTGACTATAAAATCCAAAGGATAATACCGTAAATAATCCAAACAAAAAGAAATCATAATGTCATTCGCACCTTTTTTATGGATGTGTGATTTGATATTAATTTGTAAGCGTGATCCGTTTAATCACGCATATAATTAATTCTATTTCCAATTAACTCGACACGGAATATATTAATAAATGATTAGTCTAACACCATTTATCATTTCATCTTCGCTTTTGAGCGCTAGGATGGGAAACACATGTCTCCAGTCAGAGTAAATGATTACTTAATACGCGTAGGCAGGTTATGAACGAATGCGGTCGATCAGAGGATATCCAGCCGTAGTCATAACTGATAATTTATTACAACAACATTGTCACCTAAAGAGAATCGATAACGTATGGTCTGATGTATGTCGGTCATATAAAAAAGCCCAATTTTTTTTCTTGTTATCTGTAACAGTAATATTTAATTAAAAGCGCTTGGCACAAAACAACGTAGTTGTAAAATGCACGCAACTACGATTCAATTTTAGTAGAAACATCTGCATAGGAGGATATTTTTGGGAAGTGTAGCAAATAATACATTATTAATATGCATTCAAGCATTTCTACAACCATGCCCTTGTATAAAATGAATTTAATATATATATATATATATATATATATATATATATATATATATATATATATATATATATATATATAAAGAAAAAAGAATAACTCCGTCGTGTTCAATCAGAGGTGCTCGAATAATGACTTGCTGCCAATATATATATATATATATATATATATATATATATATATATATATATATATATATAACTACTTCATTTACTCACATAAAATTAATATATGAAAGTATAGAATTATGCGTAAACTTTAAGTATTTACTTCAAAAGTGCTCAATACGTAGGTAGAGCTAGTTAGTAATTTATAAAATATATATGGCGATTAAGCTACACTGAATATTCGGCGTTTCATCTACTCTAGGATTCTTCAGGCTTATGCGCGAATTCTGTGGTTGTTTATTGTTTTTATATGGTCCTGTTTTGTTTAGGGTTTTAGTTAGCCAATCAGCTTTCTAGTATCCACCGCGCCCCTTCTTATCAACCAATAGGCATGCATTTTATCGAACAAAGGATCTGTTTTAAAACTAGTTTAGTGGTTTAAGGCAGACATTTTGTTATATATAAATATACATATGTGTACATACATATATGCACATATATATATACATATATATACACATACATATATGTATGTGTGTGGTCGTTTATGTATATTCATGTTTATTTAATTTATCTGTTTATTTTCTAATGTTTTTGTTAGTTTTAAAACTATTTTGTATCGCTATCCTAGAGTAAATTTTATTTTGTGAACACATTTATTTACTATTTCTCTTCTACAGTTTAATAGATTTTGGGGTTCTTTAAAGTACAGGATAGCAAATTTTTCATGAAGGCATAATTTACATGGGTCGTCTAAATGCCTACACCCGATACTATGACCACAAAAGTACATTCAACAATAAAAAAACACCGTATAAAAACAACACTAGCGAATAAATACTGAGAACTCAAAGAAAGCGGACATTCGCGGTAGTCGAATGAAAAATAATAAAACAAGCTACCACGTTATTTTTAGATCGTCTAGTGTGGCGTCTGTCCACAAAGGAAGGTAAGAG
This sequence comes from Euprymna scolopes, assembly GCF_053919585.1. Taxonomy (NCBI): domain Eukaryota; kingdom Metazoa; phylum Mollusca; class Cephalopoda; order Sepiida; family Sepiolidae; genus Euprymna; species Euprymna scolopes. The sequence goes on along the minus strand of NC_136514.1, from coordinate 11,675,544 downwards.
AGTGGGTGGTTGGCAGAATCCAGTGTGGAGTTGGAGGCAAACCGACTGGCAAACAGGTTAGCCTTCTCAGTTGCAGAGCAAATAACCTCATGATTGTTGGATAGGGGGGGTTGCCTATTATTTACTACACTGTTATAGTTTTCCAGAAGTCGTGGGTTCCTAATTTCTGTGCTTCGATGCGTTTTTTTTTTTTTGTGGTGTCCGCAAATTCTGTCTGTGCTGTCGCTATTTCTTTCTTACAGTTACTTCTGGCTTCTATATACTTCTGCCTGTTTGAACTGGACTTATGTCGGTTAAATCTGCGGTACGCATTCTGCCTTTGCGCGATGGTGGCTGCACAAGTAGAAGTAAACCATTGGGGAGAGTGGGGCTTGCTATAAGATTTCCGTGTGAGAGCATGTGCTTCAATTGCTATTTTGAACCATTCAGTGGTCTCATTTGCGTAGTGTTCAGCAAGAAGTGAAAAGATATTTTGCCATGGGGCGTCCCTGATCAGATCCCTCGAAGAATAATCGAAGAATATTTTATCTACGCTCCTATAAATTTGTTTTCTGTGTGTGTGTGTGTATTGATATTCATATTTTTTCTTATTATTTAAATAGAAAATACAGCTTTGTTATCTATGGGTCATAGAGTTGCATTTATCTGCTAATTTGCATATGTTTATATTTCTTTCCCTTTATGTTCGTAGACAAAAATAAATGTGTTATGATGTTTGGTGTATGTTAGATAGTATGTGATTAAACCCTCCGCACGCGAATATGTTTCATTTTGGCTTCGCCCGCTATGTACAGCTAGTATATATATATATATATATATATATATATATATATATATATATATATATATATATATATATATACTTATATAAATTTGGGGGTTTTGTGTATTGACATTCATATTAAACACATTTTTTCTATTTATTTGAAAAGAAAATTCAACTTTGTTATATATGGGTTGTGGAATTACATTCATTTAAAAAGACTTATCTAATCTGAATATTCTTTTAAACATTCATTTTAATCAATTCTCTATTAGTTTTTTTCCGTTTTTTATAAGATGGTCATCTATTTCTTTATTACGTGTAATTATATTTATGCACATATTCTACATGATGTATACTTGCATGTTTGCGTAAATAGTTTATACTAAATACAAACATTTTTCTATATATATGCAGTTATGTAAGCGTATATATATATATATATATATATATATTGCCTAATAACATTCCTCTCTCAGGTTCTAGTTTATAGACATTAAACTTAATATATAGGGAATTCGAACCTATGCACAATTTTATATTTGGGTTTTAGCCAGGGAAAATCGGTGATAAACTGTGAAAATTTTAAAAATGGAATTTTTCAAGGGAAGGTCGAGCGATGGCATTACGAATATGCATGCCTAACGTAATAGCTAGTGGTCCATGTTTTAATTTTTAACCTCATACCAAACATGGCTTAATAGCTCAGGCATTAATATCAAAGAAAAAAGTAAATTGTAGGTTAACGTTTTGGTTTCGATGCTCGGTGGTGGTGCACGAATCATTTTTCTTAACTTTTAAAATCATTACTGTGTAATTGGTCCAATATGTTATAATAATAAATACGAAATCTGCATTAATCATGACGTCATATTGAAGCGTATTTTATGATCAGGAAATACCGGGCGGCCTGCTAGTATATTTTTATATAAATTGAGACCAGTTATGAGGTAAAACAAATAAAAATAGAGAATATCATAAACCTCTAAGCTCCAATAAAGTAAAGATTAAGAAGATGCCTACAACAATATGTAAACGAGAACATCATCGTCATTAAGATTTAAACGAAAACAAATACGAAACTTAATAAAAAAAAGTTACGACTTCTTTTATCTGGTTGATTTTTTATTTACTAAGGTGAGCAGCCGACGGTTACTCGAGGATGACGCTTGATTAAACGGTAGTCTTACTATTATTTAATTGTTTTTTTTAGATGAGTAATTTGTATATTTTATTTATGTATTTGCGGAATATTATCCTCACTTTTTATAGTTGATTTCGCGACGTTTCGGCCAACTATTCCCATGGCCTTCGTCAGGTTCTTAACCGCGACGCGATAAGAATGCTGAATCTTAAACTGTAGCTTCAGTAATTACTGCCTTCCATAGTTGTAGTCGTCTCACCGCGTTTTTGGCCAAGTAATCAACTGGCCGGCTTTGAGTAAGATTGAAACCGCTATCTTCAGACAATGCACACCTGGAACTGTATAGATGCAACGCTTCTATCAATTGTGCCACGGGCCCCGATGCAGTTAGAGATTCAGAATTCCTATCACTTCGCGGTTAAAAACCTGACCAAGGCCAGAGGAATAGTTGGTCGAAACGTCGTGAGAGTGAGAATAACATCATTAGAATACTGACGGTGATTAATGAAGGAGTAGAAGCCAGAAATATATTGACAATTTAATAGAAGAAGAGTAAGTTGTATACTGCAGAGAATATTTCAGCGGTAATATGCTCATTCATCCATCCAGCGCGGCCGCAGCTGAGATTGAACTCACTACACGAGTTTGTAGTGTAATTCAAACCCTGTCGGTAGCTGAATACTTGATGCTTCGCAAGGGCTATCAAGTATATTTCTTATCGTAACGCCATCACTAGAAGGGGTGCCTACCATGGCTTAAGAGAGGCCCATCTACCCCCGAAAGAAGGAAATATCGCGCCAGTTTCTCAATCTAGTATTTTATCTCGCGGTACATAGAGCGCCTAGCCTTCCCAAACGTTGCTCAACGTTGCTTAACTTCAATGATCTGGCGAGAACCAATGTGCGAACGTGAGTGTGCCGTATTTAGAACATGCTCATAGATAGAAAATAATTTTTTAAAAAATCTTTTCGTAGTAATTAACTCTGTACTAGGGTTTACGTAGAATTTTCAGTGTTTCAGTGAAGTGTTACACGCATCCAGCCCTTGGAAACACTTCAAATGAACTACGAAAATTCCATTTTTACATCTCCAACACATTTGAAAATAATTTCTGACGAGGACGCTTCACAGAACGTCTGAAACGCGTAAAAATGATTTCAGTGATTTAAAAACATTATTACAATGATCCAAACATAATTCTCAATGAAAAAGCAAGACACGGAGTAATAAAATAATGTTAAAAATACACATTGTTGGTGACTACCACCTTATTTAAATATACATCTTTCTTTCGTTGGAATTTCTTAACCCATTTTATAGAAATATATATATATATATATATATATATATACATGATATATAATTATATATATAAATATATATAAATGTTTCTTCAATTATATTTCACCTGTTATTTATATCAATCTTTTAATATATGAAGCTCGATGTAATTACAGTGCATATAACAAATAAATGGCACAAATCTATATTCCAAATGCCGAAGTGTTGGCCATCTTACCATTTATTCTTTTAAGAAATTTAACATGCACAATTCTTGATGGCACCTGTTTCCTATTCACTTACTTACTATATCAATCAATGAATTAATTTCAATGATGTAACTCATGAGAATAAATAAGAACTTAGCAATTGAAAAAAATCCTAAAATTAAATTTGATGATTTTACTTGAAAATTCAATGATAGCGTATAAAAATGAAAATAGGTAATTGCAACTTATCACCCAATTTTGGGATTTTTAAATCGTGTCCATATGCCTGTATTTTTTGTTAGAATTGACGAGTGCCCTTTTTATGAGTTAAGGCAGAGAAAAAATGCATTGATTGATGTAATAAATTAATGAATGAATTTGCATTACAAAACAGATGCTGTCAGAAATTGTGCATGCCATTTTTCTTTAAGGAACAAAAGGTAACTTTGTCAATACCTCGAAATTTGGAATATAGACCTTTGTCATTTATTTGTTTTATATATATATATATATATATATATATATATATATATATATATATATATATATATATATATACACTGTCGTCTATATATATATATATATATATATATATATATAGTGGAAATGGTAATTAATAAAAACTGAAGAATACCGTTGTAGAGTAAATCTGCGTTTTATTTTTTATTACCGTATCTTTCTGTTACGTTACATTATTGTTTCAGCTACTTGGCCGTTTTTTGGCCGTCTGTAGCATCCTCAGACTTTTACAGACTTTTACAGAAATGTTCGCTATTTAAGGATGAGAGAGTGAAAGATTGAATAAGGTCAGCGGGGGTGCGAGGAGGGCGGAAGAAATAGAGGAAGGGAGAAAGGGGGAGGTGGGGGCGGCGCTTGGTACGTCGATAATGTTTTAGTTTGGTGTTTAAGGAACTTGTGAGGGAGGGTCTAGGAAGTTTATTTCTGGTGTGGCTGAGGGCATAGGGATACATGGAGGGGAAGGGGAATATGTGGGGGTGGGAGAAGGGGGGTTCCTTTAAAATTCGAGTCTTAATGTTAAAGTTTTTATGCGTCTCCTTGGTGAGATGATTTCTTCGTAAGTATGTCTTGACCTGTTGGGTGTTCGCTTATGTTTGGAGGTGGGGGGGCTATGATTCGGTTTATTTATTTTTAGTTTTTATTTTGTTTGGAGGGGGTTAGTTAGCGGTCGCGGGCACGGGTACACACATGCGTCCGTACGCACATATATACTTAAAAGAAACGGTCATATGTACACATACATCCCCGCCAGTGCGTCCCATTGGCGTGCTCGCTATAAAGCATTTTTTCGGCATTTTGGAAGAATCCATTCTACCCATGTGGCCAGACCAACGGAGGTGATGGTGAATGATGGTTGCCTCAACGCTGGTTATTTTAGTTCTATCCTGTATATATATATAAATATGTATATATATATATATATATATATATATATATATATATATATATATATATGTATAATGATTATTTATAACCGAACACATACAATATATTTATATACATATATTTGGTAATCAAAATTAATTTCTTTCAATACAATTACTAAGCGAATCATTACATATGCTTTGCTATTATCACAATTATTATCAGCACTTTATTATTGGCGTACATGGAGCTTTCACACAAGTCAACAAACGATCTGATTGGAAACTTGTGGTGTTCTCTGGAAGCTGAGTGACAACAAGCCTCCACAGACGTCCAGCTCTCTCCACCTCCTTCGATAGCATTTACAAATGAATTTGCATCATCGCAATAGCCGCTTACCATTGACTTTTCGCTGGTAGAGGGCATTGGTTTATACCAGGTCTGGTTGGCGCTCGATCCTCGGTCTTTCAGTCCTTATTGACCTTTATGCATGTTTGGAGTGTAAAATTGTGTCAGCACCTTATTATTATTATTATTATTATTATTATTATTATTATTATTATTATTATTATTATTAGTTTATTTATATCATTCTACGTCATATTTCCATAGTTTAATATCTGTGTATTAATTCCGTTCATATTTTGCAAATTTATTTATTTACCTAATTATATATATACTTTCGACGATAATTCTTGGCCTGAAGACGTAATCCCCCAACGTGGGTGATTACCGAAACATATATGCACATATGTAGCCATTAATGTTTGTATAAATAAAATTAATATATCTGCTCTGTTCACTCATTGAGCACTATTTTGGTAGACACATGTTGTTTCATTGGATGTACTTCTAGGAAACTAAACTCTACTGGCTATATATATATATATATATATATATATATATATATATATATAAATATATATATATATATAATTAGGTAAATCAATATATATATATATATGTGGGGGTGTATATATATATTTACAGACAAATACTTAAAACTTGGCTTGTACATAGATGTTTATAATATAATCATGTATATATATATATATATTATATTATTATTTATAATAATATAATTTTTATTTAATTATATTAAATGATTCCTCTATGATTTAAAGCTCGTTAATATATTTTTCAACAACGTGTTTACGACAGCAGTATTTTTAAGTTATTGAGATTGGGAATTTCTACCGTTTTTTTTTTTTTTAGTGAAAGCGCCCCGGAGAAGGCATGAAGCTACTTGATGAAACATAAAATATTTCTTAAAGATAAAAGTCTAGCGAACGATAAATAAGCGACAGATATATTCCGACCAGGAAAATAACAATTCTTCATTCTTTTTTAGAAACATCACTTAGGAAAATACGTGGGCTAAAGGAAAAAATAATGAAGCGAAATAATGAAAGGAAGTCTAGTTCAGCTGGCTACTCAGCTACTTTGAATTTTTATTTTTATTTCAATAACTTTAAAAAGCTTTTACATTTCTTTTGCAATCGTTATTGTAGATGATTTTTTATATTGTGAGTTGACCGTTACAGACGCATAAAGCAACGATGGTGTTTTATTATCTTTTATTTTTAACAAAATCTTATAACAACCATTTTTCAAAGGTGAGATTATACACATAATGATCATAATCAGTAGTATTTAATATTTAAGGTTAATAAAAAAAAATCACACTTTATATTCACGTCTATTACAAATCATACAGATATCTACGGAATCGATATTTCACGATTCGTACGGTACACTGGATCAATCATGTCCACTTGTCATAATGAGGTACAAGAGTTTTTGTAAGGCCCAGTTGCTCTCACTGGTAACTATATAGAGCAACGTCATATCATTTTCATGCAATGGTTAACTGTTTATGAAAAAAGTCTAAACACTTTCCCCTCATATGAAGGCAAGTCATTGAGAACTTATGTAAGCAAATATGTATTTCAAGCCAAGTACGTCCAAGGATGGAAAACTGTTGCCATATCTGGGCAGGAGCTGCTAAAAACAGCCTATCCTGCCTTGACAGAGTACAAAATAGACTTCGTGGCTTAGTGGGGGATGCCCTTTTCTCTACCCTGCAACCTCTCTCCCACAAAAGAGACATTGCGAGCCTGTCCTTGTTTTATCGTTATTTCCATGGCAGATGCTCGTCTGAACTCCAATCTCTGGTCCCCCCTCGCCAATCTTTCACGAAAAACACCCGTCTAGCTGAATCCACTGTGAAAAATTTCCCCCACTCTATATCTGTGCCTAAATCAAAACGCGGATTCCATGAACAAATCTTCTTTCTTAGAACTGCACGCCTGTGGAACTCTGTTCCGTCTGCCTGCTTCCCTCCGGACTACAACTTGGATGCCTTCAAGTCCAATGTTAACAAATTCCTAATGAACCGCCCCATTAAGTAAACACTTCAGCAAATCTCCTCACTAACGTAATGTACTTGCAATAACCCTTATCCATGAGTGGTTTCCGGGCCTTGATAAGTGGTGATCACTGTGTAAAAAAAAAATATATGTATTTATATATTTTTTGGAAACCATTTGATACGAGGCTTTAGAATTTGTATATTTATTAACTTGCAAAATGTTATCTACATCTTTATAGTTTTTGCGTCCCCACGTTTCAACCAACTGATCCTTCGACCTTCTGCAGGGGATAAACACGCGACGTGATAAAGATTGCTGAGTCTTGTATCTGTATCTTCGTTAATTACTGCGTTCATTAATTATTGCTTCACCGCGTTTTGGCCACCTACCTTGCTGGGTAGGATTGAAACTGCTATCTTAAGACAATGCTCACCTGAAACTGTTGAGATGGAACGCTTCTATGTACTGGGCCACGGTTGGACTTTATATTCTTATAAATACCATTTTGTATTTATCTGATTTTTCATTGTCGTGTCTGTACGAAAAACAATATATATATATATATATATATATATATATATATATATATATATGTGTGTGTGTGTGTGTGTGTGTGTGTGCATATTAGTGTTGTGAAGATAAATCAGTATCGGAATCGGGAAGTGGAAAAAATCAGAACTTTTGGGGGTATCGAAATCGGTATCGGAATCGGAAAAATTATAGTCTAATTTCCGATTCCAAACCGATTCTTTAAAATTTTAGAATAAAAATGAAACAAGCACCGATTAATTTATTTTTTTATTAGAAGTTGTTCCCTTACAACATAAGACTGAGAAGGGCCCAAGAATGGATTATAAATCACATTTACATATTGAACATTGATTAGCAGAGTTTAATTAATTTTATTTCTTGGTCATTTATTAAGAAATAAATTGTCTATCGCCTTTGTAATCGTTTTGCATGTATTCGCTAAAATGTCTATGTGCCTTCATCCGAAGGAGTTCATCTGATTATTAAAATGTTTAAATGATCTAGGAGGCGGGGCCATATCTTTGGCGCCAGCTGTACATTGGAGTATCTGTCATCGGTTTCTTCTGAAATAATTACCGTTTTATTGCACCTCTTGGGACGCAAGGACACCCTTTGCCGCTGTGGCAATTGTTATTCCAAGCATATGTGAAAACACATTCCCAGATGTAGACTTTTCTAACCTAGTTTAATTTGTTTGTATTAGTTTTTATTGTAACCAAATTAAATATTCTAGAATTCACTTGCCTTTTCAATATCATAGATTTTAAAAAGCTTTTCGCACTAATTTGATAAATGGACAAACAGTGTCTATTAGAGACTTTGCACTTTAATATCAAAGATTTAACATGCTTGGAATTTTCGTTCTGGTGCTGGTTTTGTCTGATCACCATATCCTTTGAAATAGTTCATGTTTTTTTTATATTTTGTTTGGTTTTGGGACAAGTGAAAATATAAATGAAAATCTCACAAGTTTATCAAAACTTTGGAAGAGCAAACATTGAGAAGTTTGTTAACTTAAAAAACCTTTCATTTACATCTTAAATGCCAACACATGAGATTCTACTTTTTAGGCGATTATGTATGAGCACACTTGAACGTTGTTTCAGAATTTACAATGGGGGTCCAGTTGTTCATACAAATATACTGTAAACTACTCCCATTTCGCTACATTTTAACTTTTTAAGCAGTTAAGTAATTTTTACCACTAATTCTATGGCCGGTCAGCAAAATCATGAAATCACATGTAATTGCTATATTTTTGCATTGCGACACGTACTTAGGGTTAGTAAAAGGAAAGGACCGTGGTTTTTATGACTGTATACAATACTATATATTAATACTAAAGCTTGTGTGTTATTTATTTTGATTGTAACGATTACATTTGAGTGACTGTTGTTTAATTGTTATGGATTCCCATATCTTACCAAGAATTCTTCATAAGTTTTGGTTTCGGTTTAAATTATAGCTGATAACACTTAAGTCTGCTATTTTTTTTTTACAAATGATTTTACCAAGAATTCTTCATAAGTTTTGAATTCAACTTCATTATAGCTGGTGGAACTCCAGTGATCCATTTATTTTTAAAAATATTTTTATCAAGAATTCTTCATATATTTTGGTTTCGGTTTCGATTATATCTGAAGGAACCCAAGCTGATGCACCTAAGTCATGTGGATATATATTTTTTTTATTTTTGAAATTGCAACATTATAATCCAAAAAATCGATGAACATTAGCTCAATAATAATATATACGAAATCTGCAAGAATTAAAATATCATATTTAAGCGTACTTTACGACATGGCTACGCCGAGCGTCCCTACTAGCTTAGATAAATACTTTTGCAGTTTTCTCGAGTTACAATAATCTCAGAGGGTCTCTATTTACGCCCTGACTACCACCATCAATATATTACATATGAATGAGTCTCCTGTGGAATTTCCACAGGTCCCGCTGGTTGTTGTTATTTTTAATTGCATCTTGTGTTTTGTTGTATTTTACAACAAAGAAAATCAATTTAATAACACACCAAATTTATATAATTAAAATAAAATTTAAACATTCATAGAAGGAAGGCACATCATAGTTAAGTACACCCCACGCCATCTCCATGTTAAAATGGTTTTCGTAATAGTAACATTATTATTTAGAAATTCGTTCGTAAACATGGGATGGGATGTTGTTAATATTTCGTTCTCACATTGCTTTCTCATTTTACCTCCCAATTTCAACTATTTTCAGCTGTTTATGAAAACTTTCAAGCAGCATGTTGTACACTAAAGACGAGCCGATATAATTTGGCTTTGTTTAAAATCCAAATAAACCTTTTCTTGTCTTTTAATGTACAATATATTTCAAGTAAAACATTCGAGAAAAAATATACCCGGAAATTACCAGGAGGTTTATGTAATAATTTGAAAATTTACAAAAAAAAAAAAAAATACAACAAATCTTTAATTAAATATTTATAAATATTAAAAGAATCAGAATCAAAATCGGGAATCGAACTGGAATCGGAAATTTTGAACAGCATCGATAATTTGATCGGAATCGGGGAAAATTTTGGAATCGTCCCATCACTAATATATATATACATATATATATATATATACATATATATATATACACACAGACACACACACACACACACTCACACACATATATATATATATATATATATATATATATATATATATATATATATATAGTAATGTGATTGATAATTTAAATTTCAAATTAGAATTTAAAATTAAAAATCCGTTTCATAAGAAGGAACACAACAAGGTCAAATTATTGACTTTCTGGTGTGCCCTCTTTTTTTATATATCTGCATTACAACGAGCAATTTTTTCTTATATTTTAATTAAATTAGTAATTTTACTATCATATTAAAATGCAATCTGCTCTTTAGACTACTGTTCTAACCCCCTTTATATATATATGTATATATAAATATATATATATATATATATATATAGATAGATAGATAGATAGATAGATAGATAGATAGAGAGAGAGAGAGAGAGATGTTGTTTTGTTTTGGTTTTAGCGATATGTTTTTAATGAATTCAATTATTTACGAAAGTGCATTTTTACCTAAATGCGAGTTGGGAATAATTTTCCCTTTTAACCAATTCGGTACCCCCACATGGGGAGCGGTATATATATATTATTTACATTTTAAAAATAATATATATATATATATATGAATATAAATATATATATATATATATATATATATATATATATATATATATATATATATATATATTTCTTCAGTGGTGAAAAAAAACCGGACGAGAGTGCTGAATGTGTAGTCAGAGCAGTATATAGGAAGTTCATTGCTGTGAGTCCAGAATGAATTTACATTTTGTTTCCGCTAGGAAGATATCCTCTGAAGATGAGGTGAGATCCTACCAGCTTCGTCAGAATTCATAGATGTTCATCTATGAATTCTGACGAAGCTCGTCACATCTCTCCTCATCATCAGAGGATATCTTCCTAGCGGAAACAAAATGTAAATTCATTCTGGACTCACAGGAATAAATGTCCAATATATATATATATATATATATATATATATATATATATATATATATATATATGTATGTATTAAGGAAAGATTCAGGGTCGACAAATGCTCCATAAACAACCCTAATCACCCAAACAAAACTTCCCTCACCAACCGCTACCTACATCTAACCAGAAGCCAACTCACCCCAACTATTACCTGGGAAATCCTAAAAAAAAACAGCACTTGCAAATCAATTAACTCCCCATGTCATCTTTGTTTATATGAAAAATTATTTATCACAAATTTTAAAGATAAGCATAAACTTTTAAATAAAAAATACGAAACATCAATAAATTGCAAACACTACAAACAATATCTCCTTAGTAATTTTACTCCATTCCAAATATAAAAACTAACATAACAGAAATACCCTACCCACTACCCCCTGGATACAACCAATAACCTTTACCTACTACTTTCCTACTTAATTATCCACCCTCTAATAACCTCACCAATTAATATTATCCGACTCATTAACCAATAATTCTATTTTTACCATCTTTACTATCACCAATAATCATCCTAAATCCGCCTATCTATATTATCACCTGCCCCCCTCCCCTTTTTTCTCTTCTTCTCTCAACATATATTATCCTTAATAACAACATCTACAAAATGTAAATACCGCATTAATTGCACTCCCCCGGTCTATGTCGCCCCCCCATCCTTAACTAATAATCCCCATCTTTACTATCATCAACAATAATCCTCAATCCGCCCACCTATCTATATTATCCGAACCTGCCCCACTTCTCTTTTTTTTTCAACATATATTATCCTTAATAACAACATCTACAAAATGTAAATAATGCATTAACTGCACTTTCCCCCCTCCCCCCCGTCTATATCGACCCCCCTACTTCCCACGCTCTTACTACTATCAATAATCAACTTTAATCCGCATTAAATATCTTCCCCCTCCTCCTCTCTCCCCCCCAGGTATATGTCGAACCCCCCTCCCTTCGTACATTCCCCCCCAGCATCCGCATCCATCTCGAACTGTATAATTATATGTTTTAATTCTAAGAAGATATCAATAGAACCTCCAAAAAATCAAAAATCCGGCGTCGTCATAAAAATCACGTTGCCATACTCCCACTCCCTCTTACACAACAACAAATACCATGACGCTAAAAACCTCTACTCCCACCACTCCCCCCTAAGTATTTTCAAAATTTAACGTCTACTTTTCTTTCTTTCTTTTTTCTTTTTTCAAAAAGTACCTAATAGAAGCTCGTTAGCGTCTCTTCACAACTGAAATTCTACTATAAAACCTCCTCACACTACCACACGACCTCCCCCCTCTATTTAATAACCCCTCCAATAACTTTATATCCATTTCTGTAAGTTTAACTTTCAGTCCACCTATAAATTCCGATGAAATTGGTACTCTGCCCCATCTCTTGGGGTGAAAGTCCAATGGAAACAATAATGTAAATTTATTATGGGCTCAATAAAAAATTAAATATATATATATATATATATATATATATATATATATATATATATATATATATATATATATATATATATATATTGCTTTTGGAGGCCTTGGATTAGGTTTCATAATTTGAGTATTTATTCTTTTGCAAACTGTTATCGCCAGCTTTATATATAATGTTGCATTACTACGTTTCACATGTAGAAGGCTTAAGGATGAGTTGGCTAAAACATTGTTAGGCATCTATGACGATGAGAATAAGAGTCTGTAAAAATGTATACACAACCATTTCTTAGTTTCATCCAACCAAGATATAAACATATTTATAATTTCATGTTTTCATGTCGCTCCCGGCAATGTTTGTTGTATATACTTACACGAAATAAATCTATTTTTCGCATTGCATTACTTGAAGGTGTATTTAATTGTCGCGCCATGACGTTACTGTGCTTCGTATTACAGTATGACTGTCTAGGAAATTAAATAAATTCTATATGAAAGGCATTCAATTAACAAACTTGCCTTATATTTCCTTTGGGATTCAGAGTTGATTGGAATTTGTGAACTGTGATGATATTTTGTTATTCTGCAAGGATTACTCACTACTTACTGAAACGAAACATAAATTAAGGTAAGTTCATTCCGACCTCGCTCAGTGGTTAAAGCATAGGCCTACCATACATCAAAGAATATTTTATGTTTTATCACGAGATTTTTAGTTTCCAGCATTTCGTTTGTTCTGGTTTTATTTAACACTAGCAGGGTGACCCGACGTTGGCCGGGATCGAATGATGATCGGCGAATTACTCACACTCCCGATATTTTTATTGCCATGGAAATCAATGAAATCACCTATTTTTTTAATAATCAAATCGTTTAATTGCATGCTTTAGTTAGAAACACATGCCTCTCACAGTCACTTAGTTCAGAATAAATTGTAATTTATATCTACATTGTAGAAAACCTACTGTTGATTTTATAAAAAAATATATATATATAATGACTTGAATTAAAGTGTAAAATGCAAAAGTCAAACATTTAAATTATTCTCAAAATTGAAACATTTATTTCGCACGTGCTTCTGTCATCTGAAAAACCTACTTTTGATGTTATATGTCGAGCCGTTCAGTCTCTGTAATGATAAAACTTCTTTAATGCAGTTGTGGTGGTACACTTTGGAATGTGTTATCGTTGGTCAAAATCTTTCATCAGATTCTTTTCATTATCTATACACATAGAAGACATTCCGATACAAGACCTATCAAAGAACACCAGGCACATAAATTGGTTACGAGTGAGATTTCATAAAGATCGACCCGGATACAGAGATAATATAATAGTAGATTCCATGCACACATCTTCTCGAGCTTTATTATAGAGTTAATAAAAGTAAAAATACAAAACGCAATAAATTTAAGTTCTGTTCTTGTAATATACGTTTATTTATTAAAGAAGATAAATTTTAGAAGCCATTACGTTGTTTAATTGTGTTTGATTTTGTAGTGTGCTGATTCAAAAATCTTCCCCTAGATATATTTAAAATAAAGTTAATATGTTTAATTTGTTTCAATTAATTAATGAGATGAAAGAGGCTGTGACGAAGGTTATGGCATGCTCAACATGGAAAATATTCAGCGGGTTGTTCACATGTTGCTAGAACGGTATGTTATATGCATTGTAGCCTGCGGAGTTGATTACAAAAGAGACTAAAGATTCATGCGTTTGCTATCAATAAAAATGCCAATCGAAAACAACTCTAGAAACTATTTAAGGCACCTCGCATCTGAATCTGCCTTAATCGATTTTTAAAAGAATTACACAGCTCTATTCATATGATTTTAGTGTTTTACAAATAATATGAAGTATTTTATTGGTACAGGATTTTATTAAAGTTTACAAAGGATAAGTGGGGTCATTATTAGAATTTTGAGAAAGATCGCTGGCCCCAGAAAAAATAAATAAGCACGAAAAATTGTCAAAAGACCATTCGACTAAAATAAAAAAAGAACCCCGAGGCACTTTTCATCTGTGTCAATGGATTCCGTCGGCAGCGATTAAAATAAAACAATTTACACATAATTTTAAATGGACGCGAAGGGAGGGATGAAACAAAAAAAAAACTATTATAAAAGTATACGGGGTGAATTAAATGTCAAAGAAGGCACCATATTTGTAATGAACTGGCGAATAATGCCCTTATTGCATTGCTATATTTATATATCATTTATATCCAAACATCTTTTATCGAGTTTCCGTTGAGTTCCATCAACGTATTTCTGATGCAAATTATGAAATTGGGCAGTATGTACATCCGCTTAAATATTGGTAAGAATTGTGTAAATCTTTTAATTGTATTTATATATATATATATATATATATATGTGGTGTTATGTTATTTCCGCACAAACTTAACTTTAGATTGATATCTGAAAAAAAAAAAAAATAATAATGATAATATACATACATATATATATATATTATCATTATATTATATTATATATATATATATATATATATATACAACCATTTAACATTTTTATATACTCTTGAAAAATCGGTATATTATTACTATACAGTTTATAAGACGACTGGCCAATTCTTATGATGTCAGCAGCAATTGGAATACGCCCCTCTTAAACCCGATTTTCACGGCCTACTTCACAAGATTTCCAGTTACGGTATGACTAGAACTGTTTTCTATCTCATTAAATCATTTCTCTCTGATAGGCCCATAAGAGTAGTGGTTGATGGGCAGAAATCAGAGGCCCACAGTATTAATGCTGGACTCGCTCAGGAGTCCATCCTGGGCCCAACTCTCTTCCTGATCTACATTAATGATCTCCCAAAACACATACTTAAATAGTTCGTTGACATCTATGCTGATGACATAACCATCTATTTCAGCACATCAAAGGCCGTAAATGACAAAGTTCTTTCTGATACTCTCTCCTCTGATCTTGAGCGTGTAGTACAGTGGAGGAAGAGGTGGCTTGTTACTTTTAATGCATCTAAGACTAAGCTCCTATCTTCACATCATCAACGCTCTGATCCGCATCTGCCATCAATTGAAATGAATGGCTCTCGTCTAGGGGAAGTTCCATGTTTTGATAAGCTTCTGGGCTTAATCTTTACTCCTGATTTGAAATGGGACACGTACATCAAGTCAGTTGCCAAGGTCGCTGGAAAAATGGGAGGATCCTTCTTTCGCTCCAGATATCTCACTGCTGATGCAGTTCTCTATCTATATAAAAGCCAAGTCAGTCCAAGGTGGAGTACTTGTTCCACATCTGGACAGGAGCTGCTAAAAACAACATATCCTGCCTTGACAGAGTACAGCATAAGCTTCCTGGCTTAGTGGGGAATGCCCTTTTGTCTTCCCTGCAACCTGTCTCGCATAGGAGAGACACTGTGAGCCTGTCTTTGTTATATCGTTACTTCAACGGCAAGTGCCCCTCTGAGTTCCAATCGCTGGTCCCCCCTTCGCCAATCTTTCATGATAAATACCCGTCTAGCTGAAACCAATGTAAAAAATATTCCCCTCTCTTTTTTTGTTCCAAAACCAAAACGTCGATTCCATGAACGAAGTTTCACGCCTGTGGAACTCTATTTTGTTTGCCTGTTTCCCACCGGATTACAACTTGGATATCGAGTCGAACATAAGACACTTTATCAGATCTCCAATACTAACAATTACTACGATACTATCCCATTGATTACTTTGCAGGCAATAACCCTTATCCCCGAGTGGCTCCCGGGCCTTGATAAGTGGTGACTACCTTGTAAAAAAAAAAGATAATAATAATAATAAGGTAACGACCGAGTAAAGATAGTACTAACCAGGTCTCTACTGGATAAATGCGACCACCCAAAACCCAGTGAAGAACAATGTTAGTTACCAATGAGGATTCAAATGGAAGACGGCTATTGCGATAACGCAAATTAATTTACAAAGAGTATCAAGAGGTGAAGGTTACTGGGAATCTGGGAAGACTTATTGCCATTTAGATTTCAAGGAAGATCACAGGATGTTTTCAATGAAAATTCTATATGATGGCCTGTGTAAAACCTTCTACTGAGTAACAATAATGATAATAATAATAATAATAATAATAATAATAATAATAATAATAATAATAATAATAATAATAATCATTATAGACACAATAATAATGTAACCATAATTCTAATAAAATATAAATAATAGAAATAATAATAATACTATTACTACTATTATTACTACTACTAATAATAATAATAATAATTGCGCATTCATTTTTTACTGTCCTCCCCATTTTTATAACCGTTGTTTCATGAAGAAGAAGAAGAAGAAGAAGAAGAAGAAAGTTAACTCAACACACAACACGGTTATGATCTGATAATAAAACTACCCAGAGCAATTCATGTCTCAATCCAAACTTAGTGGACGAATCGAAGCGATTTATTTTTTTCAAGTTAATTCTCTGTTATCTCATCTTTTATGTATTGATATCAATTCAAAAATAATGGCTGTTATTAATATTTTTAATTTTCTTTTCTCTTTAAGAGAAACGATTATTTTCAGACAACCTTAGCCCTTCTCTAGTCGTTTTTCTTTTATTTCGTTATTCTTAATTTTTCATGATATTTATTTAATCTTTTCATTCAGGCAATTACATTATAGTTGATCATCTATATTAACAGAGACGAGACGTAAAAGTACATCGATTTTGGACGGCATTTACCAAGTCTATACGATTTTTTTATCGATTATAAACGCAATAATTGTACAAGAAATGATTATTGATTTACATTTAAATGTAAATGCTTCCTAAGCATTTTGATACGAATACGTTTCTTTGAATATTTTGCTGCAAAGACATTTGAGCTGAATACTTTTTTAATTTG
The DNA here is from genome assembly GCF_053919585.1 of Euprymna scolopes. Taxonomy (NCBI): domain Eukaryota; kingdom Metazoa; phylum Mollusca; class Cephalopoda; order Sepiida; family Sepiolidae; genus Euprymna; species Euprymna scolopes. The sequence goes on along the minus strand of NC_136514.1, from coordinate 11,657,962 downwards.
TCCAGGATTGAAGGAAAATCAACAATTGCTCCACCTTCCCATACATACCAAAACTTGTGTAATAATACTCTCAGATTATCTGTAGGTCGGTCATTAATATCATTAGGGTTTCGTACCATATTTTTCATGCAGTTTATTCAGACATCGTATTGATTCTATATGTTATTGAGATTTCTACTATTATATAAAAGGAACTTTGTGAGATCACCCTATATGCACAATGAAACGGCTGGTACTTGATGTGTCTGGGAGTGTTCTTACGTGGGAATTGTATTCATATCATATAATGCGTTCTTATGTCCACTCTTGTTTTACGTAGTGTGTATGCAATGTATAGTAGCAAGAGATGAAAACTGTAGAGAGGTAATTGTTGTCACCTTTTTTTCACCTGATTTTGTCATTCACATTTCGCTTTTCTCACGGAATACTTAAATCGAACCTTAATAATGTTCTGGTGGAATATTCAAATTGAAAAATATTAATTAATATTCTCAAAGGAAGGCAATGTAGTTTCCATACTCACATCAAGCAATGATTAAACTAAAGAAATGATAACTTTGTTCTTCATGTGACAGACTTATTTTAAATTATTCATGAAAATGTTCAATTTTGACATTCGGTTCACTTCTCTTTTTTTTACTGGAAAAATAATTAAACGTCAAGTCTTCTTTTAAAAAAAGCAGATTGTCATTAACGAGTAAACTGATACAGCATCATATAAAAATATAATTATTTTTTTGCTATAAACGTTTACAAAGAATAGTTATTTCGCATGTTTGTAATATTGCTTTTGTAGGGCGACGCAATCATATACATTTCAAGTTATTTCTCCTTTTTTACGCACGTTCACTCGTTACAAGGACTGTCGCCACTTGGACAAAAGTGACTACTATTTGAGACCATGTCTAGAAAGATTAACCAGATGTTTGTTTACGTTACATTTACACTTTCATTTTTGTTTAGAATATAATTAAGCCACAATACTTGCCGCTTTTATTCAAAACTTTAATTAAAACCATTATAGAAAATATTTTTTTAGAAATCAACAGTATTTTCTTGGAGCTGACAGGGCGCGATCTAAATTAATGTTTCTGTTTAAGGCACAATTGGACAATAATAATGAATTTTTTTTAAATCTTAAACATTGATTGAAGCCATTATATAAAAATAATTTTATAAAGTCAATAGTAGACAATGCAATGTAGATTATAATGTATTACTGATAAACTCACTGCGAGAAAACATGTGAAGTTTCCGTCCGCTGCACCATAGTGAATCCCTTACTAGAGAAGGTAATCAGACGATTTTAATTAAGAATTGTCAGTTACACCGATGTTGATGACAATGAAAGACTAGTGTTGAACATTCATTGACCTTCATTAAATCCTGGGCAACGTCGAATTTCCCTGCTAGTAATTAATATTTAGAAGGAATGACATTACTAATAATTAGACTAAATAAAAGAGAAATTGACTCTGGTTTCTTTTAACAATATCTATATATTTATACGATAGCCTGTGTTTTATTTTCTGTGTCACCCTTACATCTTTTTTCTTCCAAGCGACTCTCGTTTAATTGTTATGACCTTCTATTTCTTTTAATAAGTAATTTTATTAAGGATTCTTCATAAGTTTTGGTTTCGGTTTTGATTATAGCTAAATGAACTCAGCTATATATATATATATATATATATATATATATACACACACACACACACACGCATATATATATATATATATATATATATATATATATATATATATATATATATACTTAATAAGTTTTGGTTTCGGTTTGGATTCAAGCGATGCACCAAAGTCATATTGATATATTTTTCATTTTTGAAATCACAACTTTGTAACATATAAGAATCGATAGAAAATTGAGTCTATAATAATATATACGACATATGCATGGATTATAATATCACATTTAAGCGTATTTTATGACCGGGCTACGCCGAGCATCCCTGCTAACTTAGATAAATACTTTTACAGTAAAAAAAGAGCTACAATAATATCAAGACGTGCCCGTTTATGGTCGTCATCTACAGAATATCAGCATCAATATATTAAGCATGAAAGATTCTGCTGTGGAATGTCCACAGTTCCCGCTAGTATAATTTAATATGATAAATATTTTTGTAAGATGCAACGTAATTTTTCTTCAGTGTATTTAATCTCTCCACACACTTATTATTTCAACAGGAATATTATCATTAACAACAAATCTTGCATATCGATGGAAAACAACGTGACATTTCTACGATGCACCCAGTAGTTCCTTTTTTTTAATTAAAACATAATAAAGTTGTGTGAAACGTGTTTATTGTCACTCAAATGTATAACAGAAAACTCCACATGCGTGCTGGAATTGTGAACTGAGATTGTGTCAAATTCTTAACACATTCACTTCTTTGCATCGACAAAATAATATAGAAACAACTTAAAATTATTCTACACCTGCTCTGAAAACTTGAGGATGATAACTAAAGCATGTACTAATAATATATAAAATGGAACAGTAAAAAAAATGTATTCACAAAATGTGTAAAACATCTATAATATAAATCTGTTTAAATGCATGTATGTATGTTTGTATGCGACGGATTTTCACAATGGCAATATCGTGTTGAAGGCGACCCTTCGGACGACACATATCGAAAAATTGACTAAAAACATTATTTTATTCACCATCAACTGGGCACTTTTCTACAAGGAGGGGCCATTTTTTTCGCCGTATTTTCGATAGTCGTCCCCTCTTTTCGATTGACTAGCCTTAATTTAAACCTACATCATTTCCGGTTTAGTGATGGGCGCAACAGCAAAAACGTCACGTTTTTTGTGTTTGTTTTTCACGTTCTTTTCTTCCTTCGCGGTATGGGTTCGAGCCTGCCTGCATACTACCATATTTTTTTTGCTTAACACACACCTCCAAAAACCCGGACAACGCCAGGCAGCCAGACTAGTCTATAATACAAATATCACCTTTCTGTTTATATGTATGTATGCATGCATGCATGTATCTAGAAAATTCGAAAGAGGCGACGGATTTTCATGAGATCCATATTGTTTAGATGATCGACCCTTCGGACGACAAATATCGAAAAATTGGCTAAAAACATAAACTGGGAACTTTTCCACAGGAAGGGGTCGAATTTTTAGCCGATGTTTTTAAAAGTCATAACCTCTTTTCGATTGACTAATCTTAATTTTAAAATTCGTCACTTCCGGTTTGGCGATGGGCGCAAGAGCAAAGAAGTCACATTTTCTTTTTCTCCTTCGCGCTACGGGTTCGAGTCTGCATGCCTACTACCACTTTTTTTTCTCAACACACACCTTCAAACACCCGCGCAATGACGAGCACCCAGACTTGTCTATAATATAAATCGCACCTGTATGTTTAAATATATGTATATATGTCTGCCTAAAACGTTCGACGGAAGCGACGAATGTTCACGAGATCGGTATTATTTTGAACCTCGACGTCTCCGGGCAAATACATCCATTTCTTCACTCTCAACTGAGCAGTTTTCTACAAGGAGGTGTTGATATTTTGCGAGCCATTTTTACAAGTCATTGTATCGGTTGGATTTATTTGCCTAATTTTAACCTTCCGAACTTCCGGTCGCGTCATGGAGTAGCGATAAGATTTCCGATTTTCTATCATTTTCTTTTCCAGCTTCGCGTCACGGGTTCGAGCCTGTCTGCCTACAACACCTTTGCTTTTTTTTTTTTTTTGCTCAACACACACCTCCAAGCAGCAGCGCAACATCGGGCACCCACGCTAGTTAAAATAAAATAATTAAGAAGAATATGATTATTAGAAATAGTAACGATTGAAATGTTAGTAAAAATAAAACACAATGAGAAGAAAAGGCGTAACTGTAGAACGAAAGCAGTCATGTAAAATACATTGCCAACAAAAAATCGTTTATCAGACCAAGATAATTGTCCAGGAAAACCCGATTAACAAACACAGTAAAGGCGTCTCTAGTTTTTAAAAGCAGATATTACGACTACAGAAGTACATTAATAATAATAACACTGAATAAAAACAGCCTTAGCGAACTGCTATTGTATGTTTAACGGAAGTAGACGATCGCAGATAATCGATTGGAAAATAATACGCTAAGCCAGCACATACGAATGCAGATTGTGTTTGAATTAGAAATTAGCTAACACACATTTTAAAGAATCCCAAAATTTATTAACTGCAAGTTTGAAACAGCAAACGAATGTATAAACAAAATAAATTTCACCTTAGGATGCAAATAAACAACAACAACAACAACAACAACAATAATAATAGTAATAAATAAATAAGTAAATAAATAATAATAAATAAACAAATAAATCGGGATGAAAAAATGTCAGCAAAACACGACCAGATAAAAAGTAAGCAACTTTACAACAGAAAAATGGGAAAACCATTCTGTCAAAAACAAACAAAGACAAATATGAATTTGGGGTCATGGGAACCTCTGCCTTGTGTACACGCCCCTTGTGTACAATATATTAATGTGTAAATTGTAAGGTCAACCCACTATCCCGGAAATATATAATAACACGAAGTAACATCGAATTCATGCGCTAGCATTAAGCATCCCCACGACTGTGGAATGCGGGATATTTTGTACAGCTTAATTTTCACACACACACACACACACACGCACACACACACATATATATATGTATATATATACACACAATTATATATATGTGTGTATGTGTGTGTGTGCTTGCCGTCTGGTTCTCCCAGTTTATTAAGCGTGCTTGTCTCCTATGTATGCGAGTCTTTAAGCATTCACTACGAACATTTAAACATTTCGAATTGGGGTCGTTTATATTCATTATGGCATGATATTTATCCGATTTGAAAAAAGAGCACTTTCTCCTTTTCACGAAAATCCAAGCTGATGCCGATAGTTTAAATATCCCGGCGTCCATGTGCACTATGCAGGTAATTTGGCGAAATTAAAGTGGTTTATAATGTAATACTAGCAGGATCCGTGGAATATTCATGGGTTGAGAATCCAAAAACTTGTTTTGATAAAAGTAATATTTTTCCTGAAAGTACAAAAAAATAGTTTTTTATATAGGTGATTCAATAACATTCAACGAATGTGAATTATTACCATTCCTATCAAAATGAACTTCACTGTATTTATAATATGCAACCGACACAAATGAGAAAAATTAATAGGTACTAATAAATATTCAGAAAGTGATACCATGTTCGCATAGTTCAATACAAATAATAAAATCACCTTGTAAGCGATAATCATTAGTTTACGTATTCAGTCAGCACCTCTTGGCACACAATGGCCTTCATTTGCCCTGTTTCTTTAGAAAGCTGCCTGTTTTACATAAGGTTTAAACGATATTCATTTGACGAACAGCTGCACAACGAAATACCTACGAAATCGTTTCTCACAGCATTACAACATTCAGTGTATATTATTATTATTATTATTATTATTATTATTATTATTATTATTATTATTATTATTTTTATTATTATGCGAACACAGTTAAGGGGGCCATACAGATATTCTTGCCAAGGGTTGCCAGTTTTAGGTTTTTAAAAGCCAAATTCCGCGAGCATAGCTCCTTTAGGAAACTGTTTGGATTTCAAAAATCGTGTTTGACATTTTGAAAGTGTAATGTACGAAATAACTATGAAAATCACAGACTTTTATTTTCAATTGACTAATGAGCAAATAGATATTTCAGTAAGCCAAGCGGCTCCGATTCGATTTTTAATCGTCAGAAATTGCTATTTCATCCTTAAGCGTGAAATATAAAAGAAAATATTATAAAACTGACATTCAGTTAAAAATAATTTTCGAATTCTAAGCGGGACATTAAGAAGAAGGGGCTATTTTAGTTTTGGAGCAAGATTTAGTCACAAATATGGTTTGGAATTTATGTGTGACGGACAGACCAAAATACTATTTTAATCTATAGACATACACTCAGAGGACAACACTAATTCTAAATTAAGCGTGCGAATGGATGGACGAAAATACTATTTTAACGAGCAGTGTGGTATTCGACAAACATATTTCCCGTTTTTATTATTATTATTTTTGCCTAACTATCATTTGGACCATTCGTCTCAGGCGTCCAATTCATACTGTTAACCAAACTAACGAGTTTCTAGTATTCTTGTTATTATTACGTACACGCAATCCTATTTTAGAAGGTGGAAATGAGTTTCGTGTTCGGCCTTGTTTCCAGGCATTTTTAGGTTCCGTTTACAGTTGAAAAGACTGTTTCCGTTTAACATTATTACTTACGCATCTTTTGTTTGGATATGTAAAGTAAATCGTAACGCAAAAGTTTAACTCAAATGTTACTGTGTACATCAACTGTGTTTTCCCGGGTCTCGGATAGAGTTAATGTTACGAATCTTGCCACCAATTAGATTTAATCAATTCTTTGTATTCGAATGACTATATTACAGACCTATTTACACAATGACATCTCTCGAAAATGTGTAATCATTGCTTAAAAATGTCTGCGATTCGCGGCAGTTCATTTTACTGTGGTTTCTTTACATCTACAAAAATAAACATATGTTTTACGAGTTACTCGCCTCTTATCAAGCCTCAAGAGCCACTCGAGGATAAGGGTTAAGGGATGTAAGGTGGTAGTGTAGTAATCGTTCATGGTGTAAATTGGATAGAAGCTGGTTATTTATGGGGAAGGATAAACAAGAACTTATTACATTGGATTTAAAGGCTACCATGTTATATTCAACCGGGAAGCAGGTTAGCGGAACAGTGTTCAACAGGTGGACGACTCTAAGAAAGAAGCTTTGTTCATGGAATCTGCGTTTAGATAAGCGCACTGATACAGAGTGCAGAAAATTGTTCATAGTGGTTGTAGCTAGTCAAGTTTTTTAGTTAAACTTTGGCAAAAAAAAACATGGATTGGAGTTGAGTCAAGCACTTGCCATGAAAATACCGACAGAGCAGAGACGGGCTCGCAATGTCTCTTTAGTGGGGAAGAGGTTGTATGGAAGAGAAAAGGGCATTACTAGGTTTCGAAACCGATTTTAAAATTATTTAAAAATATAAGATAATTTCCAAAATTCATTGATAAGTTACTATGTTAAAAATTGAGATCTTGTAATAATGCGTATGGAACTTCACGAGCGAAGAGAGACGGATCCGATTGAAATTAAAAATCAGTTCTGAATAAATAGGTGGAACGACCCTACACGATCCAGAATCACTGCGTCGACACACCCCTACATAGTGCTAACAATTCAGTCAATACTGACCGACACAGTACCAGAGCAACACTGACAGTTACTCGCTGAACGATTCTGGCGTTGTGTATTTGTAACTCTTAAACGACCTCATTTTCACCGTAGGTGAGTCTTACTAAGACAATGACACATAAATCCTGAGCGCTTCAACGTATGCCCGTCACAGGGTACCTATGATGGGGATCCCGAATCCCGGATAGGAATTAGGTATGTTACAATTTGAAAATCACATTCGTTTCTGTTCTTTTTCGTTAGCAAATTAGTCAAATTTATTATTTCTTTTTAAGTGGAATTTTGTTAAATCCAACCCGAACTTTAATATTAAACATAACTGAAGTCTTTGCATTCGCAGCGTTCTCTGCGTTTTGTTCATGTGAATCGCTGTAGATAATGTATAAAACCATTTGATGTAAAGAACTAAACAAAACGGTAAAAACCGAACCGAAATATCTGGTGGATAGTTTACGACAAAAAATTGGTTATTACTGCCCTTTTGTCCGAAATGTTGCTTATGGAATGCGAAAAATAAAATATAAAATAAGAGAAGCAAGTGTTTCAGGGATGCTTAAAGTAAAGAAAAGATTCGCGATTTTCAATTTAGAACATTCTCCGGCGATTTCTGAGACTGACTTCCATAGTCGGCATTCATTCCCTAAGTACTAAACTCTCTTGGATTCTTATTCCTGGCGAATAATAAGAAAAATAATATTAATTTACTAAAAAAAGGTTTACTTGTCTACTTTTTCATACATACATTTTTTCTAAACCGCTCAGCAAGTAAAGGGAATAACATAAGAGTTTAGAAGGAAATAACCATATAAAATTATAATTACAACTAATTAAATTGATGTTTTATTTGCATTATTAATATCCTTCATCATTGCATCCGTTTTATATTGCCATAAATCGTAGAGGGAGAAGGAGAGGAGAGATTGGGTGGAAGACTTTGAACGAACCAATTTATCCTGATGCATTTTTATACGGCTTCGTTCTCTTGCCTTTAACCGATTCCATCTAAAACAAGCACTTGATAATTGTGACCTGGCTACTTGAGGCTATCCAGCAATTTCCGCTCACGCCATTGCCATACATGTCAAACTTAATCCTAGAGAATAAACTTTGACAGACAATTCCCTTTGGTTGTGTTCTTGAATCGACTCAAGACCCCTTTATATACAATACGTGTTCGGTTCGATGTATGTTCTTCCTTATTCTACTATGCACCTGTTTTCGAAAAAATGTATCTACATGGTATTGTGATTTGGAATGTATATTTATCTTTATATGGTTGAATCTAGGGTGGTCTTGTCGATTAACCCATATATACATATATATATATATTCATCCACATACAGTACTGTTTCGCTGTTACACAGCTCATCAGTGCGGCTAGACAGGCAACTACCTCAAGCCAGGATTGAAACCCGACCGTTTTTACGGCAGTCAAGGCTCCTAACCATTACGCTATTGGCGGCTGCTTGAACGAGTAGTGAGTTTAACGATATATATATATATATATATATATATATATATATATATATATATATATATATATATATATGTGTGTGTGTATGTGTGTGTGTGTGTGTGTGTGTGTGTGTGTGTGTGTGTGTGTAGAACGTGTTTTTATTACTTTGGAAATGCCACGGAGAAACTCCCAACAAATATCCCGATCAAACCAGACAAACAAGCAAACAAAATCAAATCGACTCTTCTCCTTGAGGCTCGCATTTACAAATATCTGTAGGTTACGAATTAACCTAGATGGTGTAAAAGTCTTACCTCTTAGTAAACTCCCCAGATATCTTAGATTCAAGTGAATCATAGCTACACTTATAAATCTCCTCTAACTAATTTAACATGGCAGCATGCTAACATCTCTGCCCTAAGGTTTGGGATAATATGCACGGGATCGGAGTTTATATTCTAAGCACCTTCCTCTTAACTAGAGAGAAACGTCTGGAATCGAATGACCAAACCTTTGTGTGTTTTCGACGAACCTTTCATCACTGTGTTATTTACTTATATTTTCTCCTGCGTTATCCTTTAAGCATGGATTGTACGCTACTCGATCATGTTTCTGATAGTATAGATGCAGCTCTTTCCTTAGATAGTAACACTTACAGACATGTATTTGGTGACTTTAATGAGGTTTTTACATTGTCGTCAGCACTTATCAAGACCCTGAAGCTACTCAGGGATAAGGGTTATTGCATGTACAATAATCAATGGGATAATATCGAGTAATCGTTAGTAATATAGATTTGAGAAAGTGTCTTATTTAAGGGAGCAGTTTATCGGGAATTTGTTTATGTTGAACTTGAAGACATCCAAGTTGTTGTCAGGTGAGGAATAAGCAAACGAAAGAGTTCCGCAGGAATGCACTGTAGTCCAAATAAAATAATATGGCTTCCAATGTCGGACATTATTGTAGTGGCAGCTAGTGGAAGCCACTGTCTGTGATTGTCAGCATTGTTGTTTACTAACGACGCACGCATTATTTCTAAAAGTAGCTTGAGCGCACATCTAAATAATAAAATACACCACAGAATGCAAACGTGGCAAGAAAACAAATGTATAACAAATGAATGTTTCCGTTGCAAAGCTACCTGCATAATATTTTTTGTCTTTTAATTTATTTGAAAGCGTTTGATCAGTTCTACAAGAAAAGTGTTAACACAATAAGTCACAGCTCAGTAACGTAAGTAATCGGTCAAGAATATAAATTAAATTTGCTCGTCAAGAGGGAAAAATGCAATATATATATATATATATATATATATATATATATATATATATATATATGCATATATACGAGCAAACAGTTAATAAAACATGTTTAAAAACACTTTGAAATGAGTTAAAAACATATTTAATCTAAAAAGGAAATACTAGATAAATGGATAGTCCTTAATCCGTGGAGTTTCGAAGAAATACTTTCCTTCTCATCAGAGGGTAGGAATTAGCAAAATGCGGGATCGGATTTTGCATGCAAAAGTATTTGATGAAACAACAATTAAGTCAAAGGTCTTGATAACAAAACAAAGTGAAGCAGAGGGAATATGGTGAAGAAAATGGTGATTATACATGAATGGATTTTATTATATATATATATATATATATATATATATATATATATACTAGCTGTACCCGGCCACGCGTTGCTGTGGCTCAGTTTGTTAAAATGGAACACATATGAAAGTAGAGAAAAGTTTGATTCTTTTTTTCAAGAACATGTACAAATTATTTATTTTTTTAACAGATGTTAAGAAAATAAACAGAAAAATACTTCCATCATTAATTATGCAAAAAAATAAATAAAATGTTGATTTAGTGTTTCAATATGCTTATGAATTACGATAAAACTTGCTGAGTATGCACTGTTTTACGGCTGTTGTAAAAATGGAACGGAAACTTAAATTTCGCTTCATTTTAATCTTTCTTAATTTTTTAATTGTGACCCCCCCAAACGAATATAATCAAAACAGTAACATTCAACAATTGTACTTTATGTATATAAAACACAAAATGGGTGTTTGTATTACTGTACACATAGATTCGAAAAAGTTGTCAAAAAACAAATATATAACAAATAAATGTTATCAAAGGCAAGATAAGTTACTTTTCTGCCAAACTGGATATATTTTTTGTGGTTTATTCAATGTAACATATTTATTCAGCTCGAAAAACATACAGTGTTTACCGATGTAACTTCAACTTTAGGGGCTTTTTCGTAATGTTACTATAAAAATTATTTTTTATTGTTACAAATTACGATGCTTTAAAAAAAGCAAAAATAAATTCTTGCGTTTTTTATTTACTACTGAAAACCATAACTTTAGTAAAGGTATTTTTGTTTAAACAAAATAAAACATTTTCACCAAGAGTTAAGTAAAAATAATTAGTTCATTATATTCTCCGATCATTATTTGAAAAATACTGCAATTTTCATTAAAATTCGTTAATTTCCTGATTTTTGGTGAATTTTTAAGTCTTTAAGTTTAAGTGAGGAATCAAAATGTGTATACACTTTGAGCGTCGGCATTCATTTTTCGACCACGTGTGGTTAATTTAAATTAAAGTTCAATCACATGGTTACATTATCAATAAACCCATTGAAAATTTACCGATATTGTAAACACATTCTGTTTACATTAAGCCTGTGGTGTTTTTTTAGTGATGCAATGTTGTCAACTGAGATTTATTTGTTATATATTTGTTTTTTGACAACTTTTTCGAATCTATATGCACAGTAATACAAACCCGTGTACAGTAATACAAACCCCTTCGGGGAGATTGGAATGCCCCCCACCTAAAATGTACTTGGAAAAATCGATTTTATAGTGAGATTTAAGAATGGTTAGTCGAAAAAAGGTGAAAACCAAACAAATAATCAATAAATAATTGTTACCAATGGCAATAAATGCTACTTTTTTTTTACTTACATGAATGAGTTTATTTTATATTTTAAAGTATTTTCAAGCAATCTAATGCGAGTGTGTAGGTGCCAAATACCTCCAGATTTTCAAGAATTTCCCGCTAGATTGTAAACGAAATCTCCAGATTTAGCAGGAAAACCGCTAAATTGTAACACTGGTCACGTGACAGGAAGCGGTAATAATTAATTGTCCCTAAATAAAAAATGGCCTCTCGGTAAAAAGAAATCCACCTATTTATCATAGAAAAATTAAGTATAATGTTATAATTAAAAAGGAATATATAAAAACACACATGGATATAGTAAACATATTATACCAAAACGTGGAAGCCATCCGTCCAGTGGTTTTTTAGACAATTAACTCCGAACGAACAAACATTTACATTTTTATATATAGAGATATATGTATGTATGTATATATATATATATATATATATATATATATATATATATATATATATATATATATATATATTAAATAATCATAATCGCTGAAACATCGAAAATTAAATATTGGTACTCGTAAAAGAAAACAAGGGTCCAATATGTAAGATTTTTATATGTTTTTTAGCAGAAATGCATCAAGTGTACAAGTAGATTTAATTTTATGGTTGTGCTATTACCGAGTGATAAAATAGATTGTATATATATATATATATATATATATATATATATATATATATATATATATATATATATATAATATGTATGTAAACATGCTGAATTGTTCAAAACAAGTTGCAACTGTTTATGAAATATTAGGATAATTGTAAGGTAACTCGTAGTTATTTATTTGATTTCAGCGATTATTGTTTGTATTTATTTATTTATTTATGTTTTTGGCTCCTTGCGGAGAAGTTTTGTTTGCAGCATCTGACATTAATTTGTAACCTGAACGTATGCGTTTGTTGAAAAACATGATCGCCTCCTCACGTTTGTAATGTTTTTTTTTTTTAAATATTCACATGATTATTTCAGGGCGCTTCAGTAAATGCATAAGTCCAAGAAGAATATAATGAATGTCCAAAGAGAAAAATGTTGAATGTAATAATAAAAAAATGAGTGAAGATTATTCATCAAACTGTTCTGTGTGTATGTGACATTTTTTTAAAACGTCTGGACAAAAACACAAGTCAAAAGTGATTTTTTTCTTTTTTGTATTTTAGGTATTTCAAGTACCATTTTGAAATCCTTGTACACATACACAAAAAGAAAAAAATGTACATGAAATTTTCACAGTAACTTAATGTAGGGGGAGGCGTCAAAACTGCAGTTTTTATAAACTACCATAGTCGGATTTTGAAAACAATCTGGTTAAGAAAAATAAAGAAAATAAAAGATTTAATCAGATTTTCATTGGTCTAGAAAATGGAGTTTTGTGAAGGCATCGATCATGACTCTTGATATTGGTCAAATGTGCTGTTTAACGACGAATGCTCTTCATATTGGTCAAAAATGCTTTTTAGCGACAGAAGCAAGTTCAATAAGCTAGGCAGTGATGGTAGGATGTACGTCCGTCGGAGGAAAGACGAAGAATTTAATCCTAGTTTCTCAGTTTCAACGCTGCTACGTGGTGGGAGTTCAGTTTTTGGTGTGTGGCGTAGGCGATCAGAATGGGAAAAAGAATTTTTATCCAAATAAACCAGTAAATGGGCACTTCTGCAGTTTAAATCCCTTTAACGCGTGAGTCTAGGTAGGCAACAACCGGTGAACGACGGAAACTGCAAGATTATTTCGAGTAAGTATTAATGGAAGAAGAAGAAGAAAAAAAAAGGAAAGAGGGTATTCTTTTTCAATAAAATGAGTCCATTGCTGGCTCTAGTTGGGGAACTATCCTAGTGTTCCGAAAGAAAACTTTACATGCCTTTCCGCAGTGACTTTTAGTTTACATTTCACTGTAGAGAACTAGTGTTGATTTTATAAAAATTTAAATATAATGTCTTGAATTAAAGTTTAATCTGCAAAAGTCAATTATCATGCTTCAATTGTGCTCTAAACAGAAACATAAATTTTGAACGCGCACGTGTTTTATAATTTATATATATACATGCATACATGTATATATACATATTTTTTTACACGATGGTCACCACTTATCAAGGCCCGGAAGCCACTCAGGGATAAGGGTTATTGCAAGTATAGTACATTAGTGTGGAGATTTAATGAAGTGCTTACTTAAGAGGGCGGTTCATTAGGAATTTGTAGTCAGGTGGGAAGCAGGCAGACGGAACAGAGTTCCACAGGCGTGCAGTTCTAAGAAAGAAGCTTTGTTCATGGAATCTACGTTTTGATTTAGGCACAGATAAAGAGTGGGGGAAATTTTTCACTGTGGATTCAGCTAGACGGGTATTTTTCGTGAAGGATTAGCGAGGGGGGACCAGAGATTGGAGTTCAGACGAGCACCTGTCATTGAAATAACAATAAAACAAGGATAGGCTTGCAACGTCTCTTCTGTGGGAAAGAGGTTGCAGGGTAGAGAAAAGGGCATCCCCCACTAAGCCACGAAGTCTATTTTGTACTCTGTCAAGGCAGGATAGGCTGTTTTTAGCAGCTCCTGCCCAGATATGGCAGCAGTATTCCATCCTTGGAGCTATATATACATAACCAAATACAACCAAACGTCATATAAACATGCATATATACAGATATATCAATCCATCCGACATGCATGCACAAGCATATATATGTGCAGACAAACATAAACATATAGCAATATACACGAAAATAGACAAATATACCGCATGCAGACATCTTATTGTCTTAGTAAAGTTATTGATTTTTATACATACTGGTTATATTAAATCAATTATTAATCTGTATCTTAATAAGTAAATATATTGAAGCTTATTGAATAATAATTATAACTTTTAGTATACTTAGACATACACACACTCACCCACATATAGACATACATACATATATACATAAACACCCATATGTTTATATATATATATCTTGTGTTATAAAGAGCATTTATCTACTTATGCATCTGTGTATACACTTTTACTATTTATTCTATTATTATTATTTATTTTTTTATGTTTTAATATATAAAAAGGGTTTCTTCTATCCTAATCTCATATCAAAGTTATTTTTAAAGGTTTTCTAAAGAAACTTAAAATACGTTTAAAATCATCTGTAATCTAGATTACTTGAAAAATTTTTCTGAAGGTCTATTGTGTTTTACTTTTAGGAACTTGAATCAAATTATTTAAATAAAACCACCATTTTTTCTTAATTCTTTGTATATATTTGGGAGTATATTTCAATATATGTTAGGGAATAAGAGTAGTTAAGCATTTTAAAACTTTAAATCAATATATTCAGTGCGAATAAAGAGTGTTATCGAACTTGTTTTTTAGGTTTATCTAGTTGTTAGTTGTAAATTTGATTCATTATGATGTCGGGCTCAATAGGTGTGTTAGATATGTATCTAATTCACTAAAATATCAAGTATATATATATATATATATATATATATATATATATATATATATATATACAAATATACAAACCCATATATATATAAAATAAAAAAATAACCCACTATTTATACTCACATATACATATAAAGCTATATATGCACATATATATGCGTATACATACAAATATATATATATTAAAAATACCTAAAATTTCCCGTACAACCCCATCATATATATATATATATATATATATATATATATATATATATATATACCAGTACACAGACAAATACATATACACATATACACATATATAGACGTGTATATGCAGATACACATACAGAACACATATTTACATATATGTATATATATAAATACCCAATAAACATATATATACCTACAGTAAGAATATTACCTATTGTTTAAATTAAATGAATAAATATCCAAGCGATATAAAAGGAAAAAAATCAAAGTTCATTTTAAAACAAAAGAGACCAATAAAAAATAAAACAATGAAAATTAAATAATTGATCAACAATACGACCCAATTTATTTAAACTTTTCTTCTATAATTGAAACCATTTTAAATGACTTGAATTAAAACATTGTTAATATCATCGTCTGACACGTTCATTAGTTACATGTCAACTGTTTTCACCCCTCCATCCTCCTTTTCTTCCTCTTAGTGTATTTATACCCCCTCTATATTTTACTATTACCCCTCCCTTCTTATCACTCTCTCTAATTTTCCCCTAACAATATCTTTTACAACCCCTCTCGTTTAATGACAATTTGATATTTGTAATTAATTTAAACCCATAAGCACTTTAACTGCACTTCACGCCAGTAATGGCATATTTTCGCTCCTAAAACTTTGAAACTCGTATTGAACCATTTTTAATTTTGGAATTATAATTCCTCTTACCTGATGAGATTTAATATGAGTGAAACCGTCTGCACATCGTAGCAAGATATGACTGTATTTACATAAAGAATATTATATATATATATATATATATATATAAATATAGTCATATCTTGCTACGATATATATTAATACAGTCATATCTTGCTACGATGCGCAGACCGTTTAAATCATATTAAATTATAATTCAAAAATTAGAAATGGTTCAATAAGCGTTTCAAAGTTTTAGGAGAGAAAATATGCCACACACACACACACACACACACACACACAAACACACACACACACACACATATATATATATATATATATAAGGTTTGCAAGAAAGTTCTTTCGGTTTTTAACTTTTAAATTCAGAATCACATATCACTGCTTAAATAAATAGATAATTCATCGACATAAGAACCAGCTTTATCAACACACTTTTGCCAACGCAAAACAAGTGTATTTATTCCAGTAACATATAATATTTGCGTTCTGATGACGATGAAATCACTGAAGGCATTTTTAAAATTGACTATGTTTTTGGAACATTTCTCACGCAGAAAAGAGGAAGTCGATAGGTGAGGGGTTTGGAAAATATGGCGGATGAGGTAGAGTTTCATAGCCCAATTTATTCTACTTCTGCAGGGTCGGTTTAGCATTATGTAGTCAAGTATTGTTGTGCGGGAGAATTGGTCTTTTTCTGTTTACTAATGCGTATGTTGTTGCAGTTTCTGATGCATCCCGTCGATTTGTTGACCGTACTTTTCCGCTGTAATGGGTTCAGTTTCATTCAAAAACTGTGATAAAGCAGACCAGCTAACAGTCAGCATGACCTTCTTTAGGTGAAACTCTTGCTTTAGGAAATGTCGTAGAGCTTCTTCTGTGTATAACCACTGAACTGACCGTCACCTGCTGTAAAGAACCAACTTTTATCGCAAGTCAACACGCGGTCGAAAAACAGGTAATTTGTTTGCGTAAAAGAAGAGAAGCTGGCACTTCACAACGCCGGTTCGTTTTATTGTCGTTTAATTCGTGAGACACTCATGTTTTTTTTATTTTTCCAGTCTCTCGAAAAACGCTCTTTAACATGGTAAATAAAGTAAAGTATAAGTATAACTAAAACATTTGAGAATACATTATTTAAAATCAAAAGGAAATGTTGCGCAAAAACTTTCTCGTCAACCTGATAGGTATGTGTATATGAAATTACAATTAGCATCATATTGTATCAATCCGAATATTGTCTTGTTGGCATTTGCTTCCTCGATAGTGAAAGTTAGTTTTGTGGTCGAGCTGTATTCGAACTTGGACACCCAGGTCGTTAGTCTGTGTTGTTAACCCTGAGATTAATTTCTTTTCTTTGAAATAGTTATAAATTATACGGACACACATACATGTGGATATGTAATTTTGCGTGAGTAGAAATTATTAGTTTTATGAATTTATTGTTTACCTACTTTATTAAATAACATGCAGGAATTCTATTTAAAAAATCCATAATTAGACAGTATAATCTGATCAACTAAATGAACATTCAGATCTATTTGTAAATATTATTTCATTATTTTTAGAGCAAATTTAATCTATTTTCTTGCGAATATCTTTAAGACAATTATATATTGTTTGTTATTTGTACGAATATTATTGACTATGTGCTTTCTGCAGTGCCTTCTTTCAGACAGACTAAGTCAACGATCATTTTCTTGACCAAATTCAATGTGTTTTCTTTTTTATATACATATTTTATGTACCTTACTAATGGGAAAAAGGAACTAAAACTAATTGGTGTAAGTGATGAAGAGAATTGAAGTGAGGAATCGATGGAAGAGAAAAAGTTAAAACTGATAAAAAAGGGGATTATGAGTAGGTTGATCAGTTTAAGATTTACCGAGTATTTTGAATTCGTGTTCTTGTTTTAATTTATTTTTATTTCACTAGCCGTAATTTATTTCATATCAACGATCAAACTACTTTTTATAACATCTCACATGAAACTAATATATATACTACTTTTTATAACATCTCACATGAAACTAATATATATATATATATATATATATATATATATTCTAGACTACCCGTGACCCGTTGGGTCAGTATGTTATATAAGCTATAGAATTCATGTATGAGCGTGACACTTGTGACATAAAGAAAATAGTTTTTTTTTTGACATAACAGAAACATTTCTATGAAAGTATATTAAAATAAAAAAAGAATATAGAGAGATTTCTATGAGCCGTTCTGTTTATTATAATTGATTATTTAAAAAAAATATTACAGTTACTGAATCATAAGTGGTTGGCCATACGTATAGGTAAATGGGCATCGAACAGATACCATAATACTTATTACAGTTAAATTCAAATTTTGATATATCTGCTTTTTTTTACATTTAAGTTATTTTAAACCCCACTCTTTCCATGTTAAATAATAATTTCGAAATAATAACGTTAATATTTCAGCGTCTCAATTTTTCTTTTGTTTTTTGATTATTTTAAATCCCCTCCTCCCATGTAAAATAATAATTTCGAAATAATAACGTTAATATTTCAGCATCCCAATTGTTCTTTTTTTCGCGTTTTAATTATCCAAATAAACAATTGTTAATACTGTCTGCTTTTTTTTAATCGTTCATTTCTGTATTACGTTTAACCTATTTTAAACCCCAATCTTCCCATGTTAAATAATAATTTCGAAATAATAAGGATAATATTTCAGTGTGCAGGTCATGCTGTTGTATATTGTTTTATATTGGAGGAGATGATATATCAAAACGTGGATGTAAGGTATTGTTCTTTTTACAGACAGATAATAAACGTATAAATCGTATGTATGTGGTTTAGCTAGGAGGACATGATATTGACGTGTAAACTGAATCATGTTGTATGAGACTTATCACATGGGATATTTTTACAGTTCATATATAAGAAGAATAATATATGCTTCATACCTTTCTTCTTGAAGAGTTCTTCTGTATCTTCCCGCTGCTCCGTGACAAACTATGAAGCGATCAGCACCAACCAACTGAGACATCTGTTCTTATTTGTGAAACCATTAAAACAACTCTTTATATTTTTATAATATAAATTTATTACAGTTGTCTCAAATGGTTTTCACAGGATCTGCAGCTCATCTACATTTCTATTCTTACAGCTCGCTTCCTAGCTGTCTTTCCACCCCTGCTACACGTCTGTCCGCTTTGGTGGTTAACTCTCTGAATCTCTCCAAAACTAACTACATCACGTGTTCTCTTATATCACCTAATTACGTGTCTCAGACCAACCTAATCCACAACTATTTATTTGTTTATTCAAAACCCCAAAATAATGTTTACATATATTTTCTATTTTCACATACCTTTTGCGATTCACACGTCAATCATTTCTGTCGCAATTTAATTGTTTATTCTTCTGATCATAATAACTGATCCAGCGACCATCCGTCGCTTAAATCAATTAACAAGAATACAATAACAATACTAATAATGTTTTTACCCTTGACCCCACTTGCCACAGTTAACAGATATTACACTATGATCAAAACACTATGATCAAAACCTAAAGGGTCATAACATAACAATCAGCGCATGCACAACCGGATGTCGTAAACCGGATATGGGTTAAATACATCGTTACAAGGTCATTTGAGTTTTATAATTTTATATATATATATATATATATATATATATATATATATATATATATATATATATATCCGAAACAGCTACATGATAGGAAGTTGAGGATCTCCTTTTTCTATTTAAAAATTTTTTAGTTAAGTTTTTTATCCTTATATAGTTGAATTCTCTTTTATAACCATAGACTTTTGAGAAGTCGGCTAATGCTAGTGCTAAGTCTATTTCTAACAAAATTAGTTCAGTTTTTTATCATCGTAATATAATCAAATTCTAGTTTGTAATTGTAAACATTTTAGACGTCGGATTATTTAGGTGCAAAGTCGACAATAGGTAAAATTTAGTATTTTTTCCGGATATTTAAACTGCATTCTATATTTTTATGACTATATACATATATATATATATATATATATATATATATATATATATATATATATATACTAGCTGTACCCGGCCACGCGTTGCTGTGGCTAGTTCGTTAAAATGGAACACATGTGAAAGTAGAGAAAAGTTTGATTCTATTTTTCAAGAGAATGTACAAATTAATTATTTTTTTAACAGATGTCAAGAAAATAAACAGAAAAATACTTCCATCATTAATTATGCAAAAAAATAAATAAAATGTTGATTTAGTGTTTCAATATGCTTATAAATTACGATAAAACTTGCTGAGTATGCACTGTTTTACGGTTGTTGTAAAAATGGAATGGAAACTTAAATTTCGCTTCATTTTAATCTTTCTTAATTTTTTCATTGTGCCCCCAAACGAATATAATCAAAACAGTAACATTCAACAATTGTACTTATGTATATAAAACACAAAATATTTATTAAAAAAAATTTTTTTTTTTGAAGTTGATAACGAAAGGGAAATAATTCCATTTTTAAACGAAAAAGTCAGTTTACCTAACTTACTGTATTTATGCTATTTTTTTAAGCAAGAAAAAAAAAGGTAAATATCCAGATACGCTACTACAGAACACCGACCACTCTAGTTTGTTTTTTTATAGGTAATTGAGGTCGCTGACAACGAATCTGATAGTCAAACTTGGGACAAATTTACCGTTTGCATGGTATTTACCCCTGAACCCACGAACTTCTTTCCACCATTTTACAGCTTCCGTTTATGCTACGCGCATGCACGCTGTAGCATAAACGGCGGCTTCACCAAGCAAACTACGTTGGGGGATGGGATTTTTTTCCAGGACATAGAATTTTCTAATTTTCAAAAATGCATTATAGCGCTTTTTGGGTGGAAAATTTAAAATTAGCTGAAAAAGAAGTAAAATAAGAAAAGGAAAGCACACCAAGTTGGAGAAGGGGGGTAATTTATCTGGTTTTGTTTTTTACCTGGAACATCGAATTTTCAAATTTTCCGTAAGTAACGCACCGACATTTACCAATTAGAACACCATTTAACATTTTCCGAAGATTTTACTTTGTACATTGGGGGCGCGAGCGGAGGGGAATGTGATGTTGGGGCACGTGCGCGCCCCAACATCACATCTCCCCCCCCCAAAAAAAAACAAATTAGAGTGGTCGGTGTTCTGTAGTAGCGTATCTGGATATTTACCAAAAAAAAATATATTTAGGTTTGGCTATAAATTCCTAAACTCATTTCACCCTAAATAATTTAGGTGACTGAAATAGGAATCTAATTGAATCTTTAATTTCCTGAATAGTATCCGATAATTCATTTTTCTTCGAGTTATATCGAATACATTAATACGGACTTTAGGGGCTTTTTTCGTAATGTTACTGTAAAAATTATTTTTTATTGTTACAAATTACGATGCTTTAAAAAAAGCAAAAATAAATTCTTGCGTTTTTTATTTACTACTAAAAACCATAACTTTAGTAAAGGTATTTTTTGTTTAAACAAAATAAAACATTTTCACTAAGAATTAAGTAAAAATAATTCGTTCATTATATTCCGCGATCATTATTTGAAAAATACTGCAATTTTCATTAAAATTCGTTAATTTCCTGATTTTTGGTGAATTTTTAAGTAAAGGGAGGAGTCAAAATGTGTATACACTTTGAGCGTCGGCATTCATTTTTCGACCACGTGTGGTTAATTTAAATTAAAGTTCAATCACATGGTTACATTATCAATAATCGCGTAATTAAACCAATTGAAAATTTACCGATATTGTAAACACATTCTGTTTACATTAAGCCTGTGGTGTTTTTTTAGTTATGCAATGTTGTCAACTGAGATTTAAAAAAAAAACGCGAGATCAGGAGAAAGAAATGTCCAGAAAATCGCTAGATTTTTAACTTATCGTCTGAAATTTTCAAAAATCGCTAATCCCCCCCCCCAAAAAAACTCCATAATGTTCCGTGTTTTCTCAGTATGGGTTTGTATTACTGTACACATAGATTCGGAAAAGTTGTCAAAAACAAATATATAACAAATAAATGTTATCAAATGCAAGATAAGTTACTTTTCTACCTAACTGGATATATTTTTCGTGTTTTTATTCAATGTAACATGTTTATTCAGCTCGAAAACCATACAGTGTTTACCGATGTATTGGAACATTCAAGATGGAGTCTGATTCTCTCTTTAACACTATATGTTTGGAAAAAGATGTTATAAATAAAAAACCGGATAAAATACTCTTAAAAACTCGCTCAATACATGTTACTGTGACATAGGTTGATATATATTCGGCGGGTTTTTAATAGTATTTTGTATAGTTTTTTTTATTTATAACACCCTTTTCCAAACTTACGGTGTTAAAGAGGGTGTGAGACGCCATCTTGAATTTTCGAATACATCGGTAAACACTGTATGTTTTTCGAGCTGAATAAATATGTTACATTGAATAAAAACACGAAAAATATATCCAGTTTGGCAGAAAAGTAACTTATCTTTCCTTTGATAACATTTATTTGTTATATATTTGTTCTTTGACAACTTTTTCGAATCTATGTGTACACGGAGATTGGAATGCTCCCCCACCTAAAATGTACTTGGAAAAATCGATTTTATAGTGAGATTTAAGAATGGTTGGTCGAAAAAAAGGTGAAAACCAAACAAATAATCAATAAATAATTGTTACCAAAGGCAATAAATGCTACTTTTTTTTACTTACATGAATGAGTCTATTTTATGTTTTAAAGTATTTTAGAGCGAATCTAATGCGGGTGTGTGGGTGTCAAACATCTCCAGATTTTCTAGAATTCCCCGCTAGATTGCAAACGAAATCTCCAGATCTAGCAGGAAAACCGCTAAATTGTAACTCTGGTCACGTGACAGGAAGCGGTAATAAATAATTGTCCCTAAATAAAAAATGGCCTCTCGGTACAAAGAAAAACACCTATTTATCATAGAAAAATTAAGTATAATGTTATAATTAAAAAGGAATATATAAAAACACACATGGATATAGTAAACATATTATACCAAAACGTGGAAGCCATCCGTCCAGTGGTTTTTTAGACAATTAACTCCGAACGAACCAACAGTTACATTTATATATATATATATATATATATATATATATATATATATATATATATATATATATATATATATATATTACGATATAATAAATAATTTTGTAATAGATTTTGTATTTGTTAGTCCTTACTTTTTCGTTCTATTGTATGGGTAAAATAATGTCTCTATTTAGATCTTCTATATGATCATTGATTATAATTATGTTATTATTTAGATAATACTAGCCTGGGTGCCCAGGCGTTACCCGGGTGTTTAGAGGTGTGTGTTGAGCAAAAAGAAAAAAATATTAGTAAGCAGGCAAGCTCGAACCCGAACAGCGAAGGCGGAAAAGAAAGTGAAAAAATTATTAAAAAAAGAAAGAGACGTGAGATCGCGTTCGAAAACGTAAGGTAGTTAGTCATCCTCGTTACCCATTAGGTCAAATAGGGAAGTATAGGGTATATGGTTAGAAAAGAAGAAAAAAACGTACCGGGCATACCTGATTGCTCTTCCTTTGTTTCTAGATAGGAGGATATAAAAGCTGGGAAAAATTCCCTGGGGGCGCTGAGAGAAAAGAGTCGTGAATATCTCTGGAAAAGAATTTCGTATTGCTGACGTTCGGATTGTGCGGTGTGACATTGGTGTCGAGAGGCCATGTGTGGTCGATTAAAAAAGAAGAGGGCAGAAACGTGATGTTGTCAACCGAGTGACTCATTCCTTCCCGAACCCCAGAACTGAATCCTGATTATAACGCTAGAAGCTATTTCGGCGACTCAAGCAGGTTAACATGGCTGACTGGAGACTCCCAACTCAGATGTTGAGACCCTTCACTGGGGAGGGTGACCTATTTAAATTGCTGGAAAAATTAAAGACGGCGGCAACGTTGCAAAAGATCGAAGACGTGGTCACCTTGCTACCGCTCTACTAAGAGGGGGAAGCCCTCACTATTTACCAGCAGATGCGCGATGAAGATAAGGGAGACCTTGCCTCAGTGGAGCAAAGACTGAAACTGGCTTTCGCCGAGAGTCTATTTGAAGCACTCGGCAAGCTTGCAAGTTTGAGGTGAACCGGCGAGTCTGTTGACGTCTTTGCTGCAGAGATCAGAAGACTGGCAGGATTGGCTGGTTACGTGGGGGGAGACTGGAGATGACGGTAAAGCTATACCTAGTGAATGGCTTCCCAGAAGAAATCTCCACGAACATGCAGAGGATCACTGAGATCAATACGATGGAAGTGGACGATCACTTGGTCCACGCCAGAGTCCAATCAAGAATGTCCAATCAAGAATGTCCAATCAAGAATGCAGCTGTGAGTGGAAATAAGTGCATGATACCCCACTTGAATGACGAGAGACAGGCAGCGAGGCGACAGGAGGGGAGGCCTGCCATCAAGTGCTTCCGGTGCCAGAGTTCTCACTTGCTCAATGATTGCAAAGAGCCGAGACCGGGGGTCATCTGCTACTGATGTGGACGAGTGGGGCACATTAGCCGCTATTGCTTTGCTGCACGGGACTAGGGAAAAGAGTGAAGGGGAGCCATTGCGCCAGTGGTTCCCTCTTCTATGTGGAAATGGCGCACAACGAAACGTTGCCTTAGTTACCGGTAGTAGTCAACGGGAAGAGAGCCATGGCCCTTGTTGACTCAGGCTGGACCACGACGTTGGTAACGAATAATGTCGCTAGATCATGGAACGGAGCCAGGAGTATTAGGACCGTGGATGGCAGGGAGGTGAAATGCCTGGGAGAGACAACAGCGGAAGTACTGGTGCAAGGTCTGCCTATTGGACTACGAACCCTGGTGTTGGATCCTCTGGTTGGTAATATTGATGCGGTTTTAGGTGTAGGTGCGATCAACCAACTGGGGGGTGCTACGTTGAGAGGGGGCCAAGTAACTTTTGGACGCCTCGGCGCAGTAGGAATGGCAGGAGTGGAAGGTAATAGAAATATCAGAACACAAAAAACAGAGGCTTGCTGCATCGAGGACGAGGATTTCCTGGCGAGGTTCGATGCTGAGAGGTGAACGGTGGAATGGAAATGGATATCTGGGCCTCAGGAACTACGAAACAAAGTAAGCTGCTACGAGAAAACAGGAGTGCTACCATTACTGGCGGTTGTTCAACCCACAAAGAATAAAGTTAGACCGGTACTGGATTTCAGAGAATTAAACAGATACGTAGCCTGCCACACTGGAAATGGGATTGATGTATGCGAAGAGGTGATGAGGAAATGGAGGAGGATGGATCAGACCACTAAGATTGTCGACCTGAAGTCTGCTTATCTCCAAATCCATGTAGACGAAAAACTCTCGAAACATCAATTGGTCCGATACAAGGGGAAGTTGTATTGTCTGACGAGGTTAGGCTTTTATTAATTTTGAATTTATGACTGCCGTGCTGAAGACGGTGCTGAGTAAAGACTGTACAGTGAACAAGGCCACTAGTTCGTACATTGACGACATTCTCGTGGAGGAAGCAGAGGTGACAGCAGAGAAAGTGAGAGGCCATGTCGCAAGGTATGGGTTGACTGCAAAACCGGCGGAGTCACTGGATGGAGGAGCGGCGTTTGGTTTGAAACTATGCCGAGATGGCAAATGAAGTCTTGTTTTTAGATGAGGGAATGCAATACCCGAAATCGGAACCGACCTGACAAAACGAGAAATCTTGTCCGCCTGCGGGAGACTGGTGGGACACTATCCAATCGCCGGCTGGCTCAGGATAGCGTGCAGCTTTATTAAACGACAAATGAGCACTGATGGCTGGGAGGACCGTGTGACGAAGGAGGTCACAAACATGCTACAAGAAATCATCGCGAGAGTGACGAAAGAAAACCCAGTAAAGGGGGAATGGTACGTCAGCGGCGGAGACGCGGGTGTGATTTGGTGTGATGCCAGCAGTCTGGCATTGGGCGTCGTATTAGAGATGGGAGGCGTAACTATGGAAGATGCGGCGTGGTTAAGGAAGAAAAAAGACTATTCCCACATCAACGTAGCCGAACTGGAGGCCACTATGAAAGGAATCAATCTGGCCCTGAAGTGGGGATTGAAAACGATTGAAATCAAATCCGATTCGGCAACGGTAGTTTCATGGATTAGGTCAGCAGCGACTGGCGATAAGAGAGGTGCTGGAGAAATGCTGATCAAGCGCAGCTTGGAGCACTTGAAGATTTGATAGTAGAATTCCAGTTGAAGGTATCTGTGGTGCTGATCCCATCAGAAAACAACAAGGCGGATTCGATGCCACGGGCAAAGAAGGCCTGGCTGCAAGGGAGAAAGAAGGTTTCCTCACTATGCTGTGCAGGGGAGGAAGTTAAAAAGTTACATGAAATACACCACTTTGGTCGAGAACGGACGTAATTCCTGGCAAGATAGGTTTACTCGGAAACCACCGAGAAGGAGGTCAGGGAGGTAGTGGAGCACTGTCAGGAGTGTCAATCCATAGACCTCGGTCCATCAAGACACGAAGCAGGAGATTTACACATTGCAGATGACTGGAAGCGATTGGCCATTGATGTGACACATTATCGCCATAAGCTGTATCTGTCGATGGTTGACTGTGGTCGGTGAAGTTTGCCATATGGAGAGAGATCAGGGCAGATCGGAGGGGTCATTGAAGAAATATTTTTGGAAAGAGGGCCAGATGAGGAACAGTTAATGGACAATGGGCCCGCTTTCCCATCAGAAGCCTTTAAAGACGTAGGTGGTAGGTGGGGAGTAAGGCATTTTTTTAGGGCAGCGTATCGATACGCAGCAATGGGATAGTAGAGAGGAATCATCGCACCATCAAGGCTGCTGCGGAAAAAAGCAGCATTTCACCCATAGAGGCGGTGTTTTGGTACAACATCTCTCCAAAAACCAGACAAGATCAGACAACTGTGCCTCATAGAGCCATCTTTGCATATAAGTGGCGGCATCCGTGCAACAAAACGGTGGGAATTGAGGGCGAAGAAGCTACCATTAAAGTGGGCGAAGAGGTGTGGGTAAAGCCCCCCAATGCAAAATGTACCACTCGCTGGGGGAGGTGTGTCGTAACGGGAACGCAGTCAAAGAACAACCTGATGGTGAATGGCGTTCCCCAGCATATCTTAGATCTGCGTCGTGTAACCCTGGCGGTGCGCAGTGATGGCAGTGAAGAGGATGAAGTCAATATCCACCAAGAAGCTAACTATGCCCCCCCAATTCGACTTAGCCCCACATTGTGGATCTTTACAACTGGATGAAAATGTCTGTAGTGAACCTGAATATGGCAACCCCCAAGAAGTTGTCCCCCAGAGGCCTCAACGTGAGAGGAGGGGGCCTGCTTCGATGAAGGATTATGAAATGTCTTATTGATCTCAAAGATCAGGGGGGCGTGTGAGGTATATGGTTAGAAAAGAAGAAAAAAACGTACCGGGCGTATCTGCATCACTCTTTGGGAAAGAAGAAGGGAAGGATAGCCAGCACATTTGTATACGTGAAGGGGATCTTGGGAAGGCAGAGCATGATGAGAGAAGCTATTATTTTTTCCTGTCTCTTCCTTTTTTTCTAGATAGGAGGATATAAAAGCTGGGAAAATTTCCCCGAGGGCGCTGAGAGCAAAGAGTCGTGAACATCTCTTGAAAACAAATTTCGTATTGCTGATGTTCGGATTGTGCGGTGTGACATTGGTGGCGAGAGGCCAGGTGTGGTCGATTGGAAAAGAAGAGGGCAGAAACGTGCTGTTATCGAGAGAGTGCCTCACTCCTTCCCGAATCCCAAAACCGAATCCTGATTATAACGCTAGACTGAATTCAATGAGTTAATAATTAAGAATCAAAATAGTTGCCACGCATGCGCAGAAATAAACGTTGCTTTAGAACATAGCCTGGGGCCAGTTAAACTTCCCGCTTTCTGTCTTTGTATTTATATTCTTCCTCACGAAAGCAAATTAGATATAAGGTCGTTTATAATGTGGGGGAAGACTACCCCCCCAAAAGAAGACATTCTAGCAGTATCCAAATAAATATTAATTGTCTCAGTATGAAGGCCAAGTACCAATTACAGAACAGATACTACCCGGCTTGAAGCCCAGCCGATGTTTGCATTCGATTAGGTACACTTTATTTATACAAAAAGACAAACAAACACTCGAATCGAGAGAATTTTTTAAAACTCGATAAAAACAAAGATAGATGTATGTTTGTAAATCTGAGGTATTACAATCTATGTAATCTAGGTATAAGAAAGCTCCTCCTGGAATCTTACCGACGCAAGAACCCCCACCCAAAAAGCCGTTACTGCACATCCACAATGTTACATACTCCACATCGCGGTTTGTTGCATTTTGTAACTCCTTTTGACATAATAATAGAAGGTAACACATACACATTCAAAAACCCAGCACAAACATTCAAAATAAAAAAGGAATTTAATTGCACCTCCAGAAATGTAGTATATGCACTAAGATGCACAACATGCAACAAATCCTACATAGGCGCCACCAAAAATTTCAGCAATAGAGTGGCCTTACATAAGAGCAACATCAAAATTTCAGATAACAGACACCTCTATGTTTCAAAACACGTACACACATGCAGTGGAAACAGCTTCAAAATAATGCCAATCTTCCAAACAGACAATTATTTTTATTTACTTACACAGGAAAAAAAACTTCATCACTAAATTCACTCCTGAACTGAACAGAACCTAATACCATCACACAAAAACATGAAATGCAAGGTACACTCGCATGCACACCCATACACATACACATATACACACCCACATGTAAATCAGAACCGACACATTAAAACACACACACGTGCGCGCACACAACCACACACAGACATAACCCCCCTATCTCTAATACAACACACTGAACAATACCAACCCTACTAAACCTCGAAACCAACAACACTAGGAGACACCTAGAATCATAGTATAATATCTGTTCCAACACCTCGCTCCCTCCTCAGTCAGGGGAGGAGAACCCCCTCATGACTAAAACGACTATCTTCCCTTCTATCATCCCCCTCCCATACCTACACCCCCTCCAATGCCCCCCTCTGGGGAACAAAATCTTCCCCACACTAGGAACCGATCCTGGGTCTGGCCATCCCCACATGGGGAGACAAATAAATACAAACATTAAAAAATCCCCTATAAATACACCCTCTTTCTAAACAAACATAATATAAGACTAAAACGAAAAATCACAATACTAAAATCCAAGAATCCAAAAAATAAATATCAAAATAGAATGAAAGCACCCCTACCCTTACTTCAGAAGAGTCAGTCCCCCCTCCCCACACATACACATTAGTAACGACCTCGGACCACAGCCGCCTTCCTAAAGAAGCAAATAACCCCAAAATACTATAAAACAATATACACATTCCCAAACCAATAAAAGCAAACACACACACGACCACACACGCGTACACACACACACACACGCACACACACACACAGAAACACACACACACACACACACCCTACCCCACCCTAAAGGAAAAGAAAAACACATTAGCAGAAAGAGATAGCGACTGGCTACAGCGAGGTCAAAATCTCCCTGGACAAACCAAATAAAAAAGCAATAAAAATTCAGCATACCAATGTATACTAAGCACTTACAAGCCTCCCCCCCTTGGAAAATCTTCAAACTAACTACAAAAATCGCCATTTTTACACATTTGAAAATAATTTCTGACGAGGACGCATCACAGACCGTCTGAAACGCGCGTAAACGATTTCAATGACTTAAAAACATTATTACAATGATCCAAACATAATTCTCA
Organism: Euprymna scolopes; assembly: GCF_053919585.1. NCBI lineage: Eukaryota > Metazoa > Mollusca > Cephalopoda > Sepiida > Sepiolidae > Euprymna > Euprymna scolopes. Next base: position 11,628,078 of record NC_136514.1, on the reverse strand, counting down.
ATGAAAAACCAAGACACGGAATAATAAAATAATGTTAAAAAATACACATTGTTGGTGACTACTCCCTTATTTAAATATATATATATATATATATATATATATATATATATATATATATATATTTCATGATTTTCTTGTGGTTAGAAAACTTTATTAAGGCAATCATGAAGGGAAGACGTATTCCTTCGGAATTCATTTTATATTTAAAAAAAAAGACCGGCGAGAAAGGGAAAATGGATAGCGACTATCAAATAAAAGTATGGAAATAAAGGAAGAAAAAAAAAGCAAAACGAGTTAATTGACATGTTTCGTACTCACTCATCCAAATTGAAATCGAGAGATTTATTTTGTAGTAATTTATTTTCCTTAATAATAGAATCTAAAAAAGAGACGGGAGCAAAAGCAATCGTATGGGGATGAATTTTAGAGGCTGATCACGTTCAAATCCAAGAAGCAGTCCTTTCGTTTACAAAGGGAAGGCTTCCTAAGGCGAACGTGGACATTCTCCAAGATTTTTAGATGATATACGGAGTGAGCTCGACTCAATACAGAGAAAGAGTCGATGCTGAAGTTCGTTGCACAATCCCGGTATTTAATAAAGTGTTCCGTTATAGCGAATCCATATGTATCGTTTACACCGTCGGTAGGTAGGAATGTTCCATTCCTGATTTTGTTTGGTACATGTTGTTGTATGCGACTTTCCAATTTTAAAGCAGTTCGATCTACGTAGTCGGCACCGCAACCACATTTAAATGAATAAATAACATTAGTAATATGATGAGGGGGTAGAAAATACTTTTGATTGGAAGCCATTAATGGTTTTGTATTATACACAACACGAACATTTGAAGCTAAATAACATCCTTCAACAGTTGAACTAATTTGTTTGGTGAATTTTTCACTTAATTTCCCTAACAACGGCAATCGAATATAAACCGGACATTATCCGCCATATTGTGGTTTGTTCGTAAAAAAAAATGCTCTTTTCCTTTTAATGGTGGTTTCAATTACATCTAAAGGATACCCATTATTGGACAAAGCATTTGTAATTGTATTTAATTCCTCATCCAATTTATATATATATATATATATATATATATATATATATATATATATATATATATATATATATATATATACAGCCTGTTTCTTTCGAATAGAAAGGACATATTTAATGCAATTATTTTGCACAGTTTTATATTATTGTTTATAAAACAAACGATGCGACTCTATTAGATAAACATATTTTTCTGTCTGCAAAAAATATTTAATGGCATTTGTGTACTTTTGTATATTACTGAATAATAATAAAACTGGATGGAATAATCCATCGATGAAGCCCATTGGAATTTTTTTCCTGTAAAAAAATAAGACTAAAAATTTACGTAACTGACTTGCTAGTATAATTCATATAGAATCGTAACCAATATAAAGACCTAAAGTAGACAATCCGACAGTATTTCTTTATATGTTATACGTGGGTTTGAGTAACTGTTATTCACATGTTTCAGTGTATGATAAGCTGGTTTCTTTTTCTTTTTTCCAGACATTATGCCGATGGGTCCTGACCATTAGAAAGAATTACAGAAACGTGACTTACCATAATTGGAGGCACGCATTTAACGTGTGCCAAGTTATGTTTGCGATATTTAAGGTAAGTGACGACTTTTCCTTTTAACATTACGTGAAGGTCAACATGTCTACGTGGTAAACATATATATTCTTCGTAGGTTTTCCCGAGTGTTGCTTTTGCATTTAGCTATTCTTAAATGCAAATTTAGATGTTGTCAATGACTTAACGTTCTCTCGAATTATAATCGAGATAAGACACTGATTAGAAATCAGATGAAAGATCCTGGTAAATATAACTTGAAGTAATACTTTCAGGACGATCCTAGCAAAAAGGAGAAGCTCAATATTTAAGCATAGAGCAATATATACGTTTAGTGGTTATATTTAAATTCTGAAAAATAACATATAGACAGATATATTTGAATTAAGAATTTATTGTTTGACAACATATGTAGAAGGTGTTATGTTGATTTCCTTAATCACAGAATTTCTAATAAAGGCTCATATCATCAGAGCAAATGGAATGCGGTTAGCAAAATGTTCAGCTGTGAAAAGACACGAATTATGATATTATGGCATACATTACATGTCGTTCGGTGTTTTAAATTTTAATTTGAAATGATTTATTTACAAATAAGTATTCGATATAATATTTTAAATTTATACATTATTTTAAAGAGCGTTGTTTTCTCTTTTTTATTGTTTAAATTATATTGGTCATAAGACAAGTATATCTTCTTTTTAGGACGTTGAATACAACCAGAATAAAGCAAATTCGCAAAACTGTCCTATTTAACTTTAAGCTAGACCAAAAATCTGCTGAAATAGCTCGTGATATCCACAAAGCGTTAGACTTACGAACCATTACTGAACGCAGGGCGCAACGTTTTTAAAAATTACTGATGGAAACAAGAGTATTGAAGATGATGAGTGTAATGGTCGGCCATCGTATGCTGACAATAATCAATCAAGAGCATTAGTCAAAGGCAATCCATGCACAACTGTACGAGAAATTATTTCTGACTTAGACGTAATGTATAAGCCGATTTCCAACACCTTGAGAAAGATTAGAAAGATAAAAGGACTTGATAAATTGGTGTCACACGAACTGAATGACAACCAAAAAAAAAAAATACAAAAAAAAACGAGCCATTATGAAGTGCCATCTTCCCTTCTTTTCTTCAACAAGAACGACCCGTTTCTCGACCGTGTGTTGACTTGCGACTAAAATTACATTTATTTCGTCAAACAGTGGCGGTCAGTTCAGTGAATAGACTCCAACGAAGCTCCACGACACTTACAGAAGCCAGAGTTCTAGTCCTGTTGACTGTCTGGTAGTCGGCAACCGGTCTCATTTATTAATGCAGACGAACCCATTACGGCGGTCTATAAATGGAGGAAACGCATCAGACACTTCGACAACACCTGACATTAGTCAACATAAATGACTAATTCTTCTACAGAATAATACCTAACCGCACGACCCTGCAGGAGTTGAACGTATTGAGCTACGAAACTATTCGTTATCCGCCATTTTTTCTCGACCTCCCACAAACCGACTACCCCCTTTTCAAGCATTCCCCTTAATTTTTGCGTGAGAAATTGTTCAAAAACCTAAGCGATACAAAACACGCCTTCGTCGACGTCATCGCCACCAGAACGTTTACGTTATTTGCGTTGGCAAAGGTGTTTTGATTCTAATGATGTTTTCTTTCGATCAATAAATTTTGTTTCAATCGGAATATGGTCAACTTTATGTTATAGCATCATAAAATCATAAACCACAATATTGCGGCATAGTGATTTCTGCATGAGTTGAACCGAGTAAGCCATATGCAATGTTTCCAGACTTTTTCGTATGGACATTTATATTGATAGTACACAGATGAAACTCTACTCCCTTTCAACTTCATCCGGCTGCGATGTGCTTGTTATAACGTTCCAAATGTGCTTGTTGTAACGTTCCAAATGTGCTTGTCGAAACGTTCCAAATGCACGTGTTGTAACGTTCCAAATGTGCTTGTTGTAACGTTGCAAATGTGCTTTTTATAACCTTCCAAATGTGCTTGTTGTAACGTTCCAAATGTGCTTGTTGGGACGTTGCAAATGTGCTTGTTGTAACGTTGTAAATGTGCTTGTCGTAACGTTCCAAATGCACTTGTTGAAACGTTGCAAATGGGCTTGTTGTAACGTTGCAAATGTGCCTGTTATAACGTTCCAAATGTGCTTGTTGTAACGTTCCAAATGTGCTTGTTGTAACGTTCCAAAATGTGCTTGTTATAACGTTCCAAATGTACTTGTTGTAACGTTCCAAATGTGCTTGTTGTAATGTTGCAAATGTGCTTGTCGTAACGTTCCAAATGTGCTTGTTGTAACGCTCCAAATGTGATTGTTGTAACGTTGCAAATGTGCTTGTTATAACGTTGCAAATGTGCTTGTAGTAGCGTTCCAAATGTGCTTGTTGGGACGTTGCAAATGTGCTTGTTATAACATTGCAAATGTGCTTGTTATAACGTTGCAAATGTGCTTGTTGTAACGTTCCAAATGTGCTTGTTGGGACGTTCCAAACACTTCTTGAAGGCTGTATGGATGTCCTTTTGTATGAGCGTTTCAATGACCCTCGTCAAAGCCTCTTTCATCATGGCAATTGTCTCACAACAACTGGCTCTAAGGAATCCCATCTTGGTGAAATAGTCTGTAACAAGGATGGAGCACATTTGGGACAAAGTTCTCGCAAATCTTACGCATATTCAGGAATTTACGAACTATTGTATGTACAGTTCCCACACTGACATCAAACTTTGAACTTATTGTCTCTAGCCGTCCTTATCCATCAAATTCTTTATTTGGCCAGTTAACTTTGGTATTCTGATTTCCTTACTCCTTCATCTAAACATATACTCCCTGCTATCTTAAAACGTTTATGCTACTCAAAAATTGATACTCAATGCATTCAAGATGGTCCAAAAGCAGCCTGACGCATCCGTGCATTTCAGTGTATTTTTCTAAATTCATAGCAAAATGTTATTGCATATGGTTTGTCCAAAGTGTATTCACGTACAGATTGCATTTTTAAAAATTTACTAGCTGTCGACATCAGGCTTTAGTATAGTGTATTCTAATTCCTGCTATGGCTGTTAATTTGAACCTGAAATCATATAAATTAGTCAACCATATAATTAGATCTAGAGCAATAACATAATGGATTTTTAAAAGTTTACAATTTTAAATGCCTATAAAAAAGTCTGAAAACTTATCCAAAGCACCCTTCCGATCTCTCTCTCTCTCTCGCTCTTTATATATATATATATATATATATATATATATATATATATATATATATATATATGCAAGACTCTAACGTTAATTTCGACATATCATGTTCCGCCACAACAACTAAGTTGAAATCCACATAGATGATTTGTTTATAGTAGTGAAGGTTTTCTCTAGAACTAACCACACATTTTGGTATTACTGCTAACCTTCGTCGGTGCAGATGACTGAAACAAGACAGAGTCTACTGTATACAACAGTTTTTTTTAAATCAGAGTTTCCTTCTCCTAGATGGCCGTCTTAACGAAGACTGGAGATGCATTACTTCCAGTAGATTAATGCCCCCTCCAGTTAAAACCTGGAAATTTCTACGACACGCCGGGGTACATACAGCGCCTAAACTTCCCAAATGATCACCAATCTGGTACTGGCCAGGGTCGACGTTGTTTAACTTTGATCTGGCGAGAACAGGTGTGTCAACGTGATTGTGCCATATATATATATATATATATATATATATATATATATATAAACAATATAAACATATTATATAGCATAAATAATAAACAAAAAAGCATTAAAATATGTCAAGATTTGATTGTTTAAAACACTTTAAAAGATTGATATTCAAAATGTTAAGGGTTTCTATTATTTTGTTCAAACCCTGTATATATATATATATATATATATATATATATATATATATATGCATATATATACATATATATACTCTATGAGAATAAAGATCTGCCACAAATGGTGCATTACCTAAAACCATTTAAACCAATTGGAATGTCTATTTTTAAAAATATATTTTGTTTGATATTTGAAAATAACTTTCTTTAATAAGATGATTTTCAGTATTTTTAAAATACCGTTGGAAACAATAGTTTTACTATTTTTGTTTTACACCAGAAAACTTTAGATTTTAAGAAAGAATACGTACTGATTTTTGCTGTCTGTGAAAGATAGATCTACTATATTATTTCATTCTTTTATAAGTTCTTCGTGTGGAATCTTAGTATACACCGTACTAAAATCATAACTTGATATAGATTTTGCTTTTATTCTAGAAATTATGCGATCTATTTTTTTTCTTTTACTGGATGTGAATTTCTAACCACCCAAAATAGATTTATGTTATTATCGAATTTCCCTTTCTGGAAGAAATGTTTATTCAATGTACTGATTTGATGTTACCTGATTGATAATTTAACCCAGTCTTAACGACCTATTACCAAACAATAGTACGACTTATTTTGTATAAATAGAAAGGGTTAACTAAAAAAAACTTCCCAAAACACGATTCATCAACTTCTTAAATATGAGAGTCATTCCGCACGAAAATGAGTTGTGAATCTGTAAATATACATAATATGCGAGAATGAAATGTGAAACTGTAAATATACATAATATGTGAGAATAGATTGTGAATCTATACTACTATGTGAAAAGGAATTATTAATCTGTAAATATGCATAATTTGTGAGAATCAATTGTGAAAGTTTAAATATACATAATATGTAAGGATGAATTGTGAATCTGTAAAAAAAGATTGTGAAACTATAAATATACATAATATGTGAGAATAGATTGTGAAACTATAAATATACATAATATTTGAGAATAGATTGTGAATATGTAGATATACATAATATGTAAGGATGAATTTAGATTCTGTAAATATACATAATATGGAAGAATGAATTGCGAACCTGTAAATGTACAGAAAAAGCGATTGACCTTTGAAAATAGTTTCGAAATGTTGTAAGTTCCCCTTCTGATTTAATTTCGACCATAACTTATCTCATTTCTTTATTTCTGAGATGAGGATAGGTTATTGGTTTTATTTGAATCCTTCGTGCCGTTTTCATTTTAAGTGCTATTTTTCATACAACCTCTGACCTTCTTTAACAGTATCTTGTCGAATTCGGAAATATGCACGGCTGATGGAACCAGAGCATACTACCCCGTAAATTCATTAAAAAGTTCTGATCTAATTTCTGCGCAGATTCCCGAGTACGATAAGATACACCTGAGGATGTTCGGAGGGTATATAGACTGAAACCTTGTGCAAATAATACTCAAGATGAGAAAAATCATTCGAAGAATTCAAAATACGTATAACTTATCTGTTTGTTTTGTTTTCTTTCTTTCAGAAGGGTAAAATCCGAAACCAACTAAGTGACAAAGAAGTTTTAGCCTTAATCGTCGCTTGCCTTTGTCACGATTTAGACCATCGTGGAACAAACAATGCATTCCAACATAAGTAAGTCTATACTTTCGTAATCATTCATTTTAATATGGTGTATATAAAATTAAAAAAAAAGAATTAACGCTTTAGCGCCAAATATCTGCAGAATCTTTTTCAATAATTAAACATATTTATTTATTAAAATCAAATTCGATATTTTGATTTATAACAGAAACTTTATCAGAAAATACATTTTTTATATTTATTGTTTTATTTTATTTTTTTTTACTTGTTATGACATGGTACGGCTTGGCACTACTTCCTTTAGATGTAGTGAGGTATAAGGTTTATTTTACATGTTCGATACAGTAGAAGGCACCGACGATCGCGTACGTGTTAAGTCATAGAAAATCCACTGTTTATGGTTTAAGCACTTGAGAAAGAATACAAAATTAAGAATTTTAACGGTTTAAAGCCAAACAAGTGTAGAAGCTCTTTCAATAAATAAACATATTTAATTATTAAAATAAAATTCGATATTTCGATTCATAACAGAATCTTCACCGGGAAAATGCATGTTTTACGTGCCATTGCGATATTAATGTTTGGCTCGTTTTCCTTAAGATGTTGATTAAGTATAAGGTTTTAATATAAATATCGGATAAATGTTTATTGAATTGAAATTCAAAGAATGTATGCATTTGTTTTGTATTAAACCATTAAATGTTTGCATTTTGGGAACTTCTACAGTTCAATAAAGACATTAAAAAATGAAAATATCGAAAAAAGCCAATATTGTACGTATCCGTTTTGAACTGAAGATATCCAGAAAAAAATTCACTTAATTTAATCGGGTAGTTTTTTTTTTTTTTGGTTATTTTTACATCGGAAAAACTCGTTTTTATGAAAGCGCGTTGAAGGCAGTGTCTTGGAATTTTTAAATTTCTGCTTAAAGTTTAGAACACGTCACGGGGAGATAACTCCAGTTAAAGCGCTGACACTCCCTCCCCATCTTTAATATTAGCTTTTCTTCCTAAAAATCGAACATTTAGCTCGGTATCATAACACATTGTTTTTTCGCTGTAAAACAAAAACTACTTTACAACATTAAGTGATTTTTTTTTCTTTCGGAAAACTCCATTCCATAATGGATACGTACAATTTAAACTTTTTTCGATATTTTCATTTTTAAATGTCTTGATGAAACTGTACAAGTACCGAATTTTGCATTCCATATCAACAGTGCTTACTATGAACATTAGATGTTCTATTACTTTTCTGGTGTATATTTTTGGTTCGGCTTATATTCTTGAGAATTTGTAGGAATATAGTTCGCCAAGAGCACTACCTTCATTAATTAAATCTAAAAAAAAAAACCAAAAAACGCAGATATACATTAAAATGCGCATATAGTAATTTTAATTGTATGATATTTACTGCTGATATTCTATTGTAGAAGGGTAATTCTAAAAGGAACGTCTTCTATTTTTTTTAACTCTAAACGTTTAAGAGCTACGAAGACGGAATTATACTATTAAAACATTTGGGATTTTCTGCTCCAAATTTTAGTTTCTACATAGCCATTAGCATTATGAATGAACGGGTTTGTATTACTGTACACATGGATTCGAAAAAGTTGTCAAAAACAAATATAGAACAAATAAATGTTATCAAAGGCAAGATAAGTTACTTTTCTACCTAACTGGATATATTTTTTGTGTTTTTATTCAGTGTCACATGTTTATTCAGCTCGAAAAACATGCAAAGTTTACCGATGGATTGGAAAATTCAAAATGGCAGCCGACTCTCTCTCGGAGAGGGTACGTTTGGGAAAAGGTATTATAAATAATAAACTAGACAAAATACTGTTAGAAAACAACCGAATACACGTCAACTTATGTCACGGTAACATATATTGAGCGAATTTCTAACAGTATTTTGTCTAGTTTATTATTTATAATACCTTTTCCCAAACGTACACTCTCCGAGAGAGATTCGGCTGCCATTTTGAATTTTCCAATACATCGGTAAACACTGCATGTTTTTCGAGCTGAATAAACATGTGACACTGAATAAAAACACAAAAAATATATCCAGTTAGGTAGAAAAGTAACTTATCTTGCCTTTGAAAACATTTATTTGTTCTATATTTGTTTTTTGACAACTTTTTCGAATCTATGTGTACAGTAATACAAACCCGAATGAACTTTTAGTAAGAATGCAATGAGGAACCTTTGCTTTTAACGCACGCCCATGACTGAAGTTGCTATCTCAAAGTTTCACACCGTCAATATCCACAACAAAGAGATGAAACTATGAGATAATGAATGCATCTTTCAGGCAACATATCAATGCATTTGCAGTCAATCCTGTTTCATTTGGGAAGAACATACATAGATAGCATTATTTCAGCAAATCCATATCATTTTGCACTAATTTATCTCGTATCAAATAAATTGTCTGTATTTTAGATTCATCGCTTTTGATGCAATACACATTTAAATATAGAATTTCTTTTCTGGTATGACACTGTATTAAGTTAATTTTTTTAATATTATCTGTTTTTTTTTGTCTTGAGCTAATCATATTCATTAAAACAAACGTTTGCTTTAACTTGGTGAAAAACAAGAAATTAAATTTTATATAAGTCATTGTGTCTGGTAGAATCTAATAGTACAGTTCGGAATCAGCTGTTAAGACAATAATAGATTAGTTAATTTCGACTTTGCCGCCGAAATCTCTCTTCTCTCTCTCTCTCTCTCTCTGTCTCTCTCTGTCTCTCTCTCTCTATCTATCTGTCCCTCTATCTGTCTGTCTGTCTGTCTGTCTGTCTGTCTCTCTCTCTCTCTCTCTATATATATATATATATATATATATTTATAATTTTCACAAACTTAGATAAGATAAGTCATCGACACTCTCGGTTTCAAACGTGATGGTAGGGAAGAGTTGAAGGTCCCCTATCAAGATCTCTTCAGCCGATCTATCCCATCTGTTTATATCCGGTTATAGAAAGATCAGATAGATCAGCTGAATAGAGCTTGATGTTGGAATATAAAACGGTTCCATATTATCAGGTTTGCAACCGACGGTACAGATGACTATCTAACCTTTCGAAAATAAATCATATAAATGTTACAATATAATTTTAAATTTATTTTCTTTATAATAAAGCACTCTGCTAGAATTTTTTTCCAAATATATAACTAAGTATATATATATATATATATATATATATATATATATATATAATATTATAGGTAGGTAGGCTCTCTCTATCGTGCTAGAAAACTACTGACACCTGAAAGTATCCCGTATCATTATAAGGCCACCATTCGTCCATGTATGGATTATTGTTGTCACATCTGAGCCGGTGCGTCTACTACTAGTCTCTCGCTCCTAAACAAGATCCAAAAAGAGTTGCCAATCTGATAGGCCATGAACTGGCATCTAAGTTTCAGTATCTGTCCCAGTATCGTTGCATCCCTCTGCCTGTTCTACAAGTATTTTAATGGTGAATGTTCTGACAAAATGCAGACACTTGTGCCCCCATGACGCAGACACCCTCGAAAAACCCGACAGGCAGATAAATCCCACCCCCACCCAGTAGAGATCCCTAGATGTAAAAGATCTTTCTACTCAACTAGTTTCTTCCCCAGAACCGCTGGACTCTGGAATTCCATTCCAGGTCCTGCTTCCCTAACTGTACTGACATGCAGAAGTTCAAGTGCAACGTGAACCGACATCTTGCTGCCCAAATCCCTACATAGTACCCCAGTAGTTGCTGACGCTGATAGTAGCCCCCTACACCAAAGTGGTAATGTGCCTTGTTTGGGGTTAAAATGTAATATATATATATATATATATATATATATATATATATTTAATATATATATATATATATATATATATATATATATATACATTATATATACAGGTACGTAATTAATATATATATATATATACATACATATGTATATATACAATAATATATATATATATATATATATATATAATAAACCTATTAATAAGAAAAAATTAAAATAAAATGGTGACGTACACATGGGCTTGAAGAGAGGATCATTTTACCTGTAGTCGAATGTTCTACCACTAAACTATATTTCCAGATCATAATAAATAATTTTTTATATTAAGAAATAATTTGCTGAAATTTTATTATCTCCCTTGCCATTGTAACCTAGACAATTCCCCTGTAAAAATTATTTCATCTATCAGAGAGAAAAAAATATTTTGATGCTCGGATTCTTTTGATTTCGATCTTTATCAGATGAGTTCCTGTACAAAACAAATCTAAGAGCACGGCCAGATATATAAATTTGCTTTTAATAAATGTTTCAAAAGAAAAGCTCTGCCATTTGGGAACCTATTGGGCAGGAAATTTTACACACATAGACGTAGATAGAAATGTGGGTGTGTATGCATAAGTATAGCTATGCATACATACGTACATATGTACACATTTACATTGTGCATTATTATGGTAATGTCGATATAGTACCTACTAACCAATACTTTACTCATCTAAATGCTTTTTCACGCTAATTTACTGACGATTGGCATGTCTTTGACAGTTTTTTAATTACAATTTTTAATTAATCTTAACCGATTTTTATTCCTACCTTTTTTGTTCTTTATTCCGTCTTAAAATATCCATTTCTATACTTCCTTTCTTTCTTTGTGACTATTTCCTCTACTATGTCTTAGCACAATTATATTCACATCTTCATTGCTTCTTTATTTACCATATTTCTTCTGTTTTCCCCTTTTCCCGGTTTTATACTTTATATTTCATTTCAATTTTTATCTCTATTATTATTTTTGTGTTGATTTATAACTGTATTTTCACATTTATTAATTTTTACTTTTGTCTATTTTCATGTATTGTCCTTTATTACATTAATTCATTTCTCTGATTTCTAAAGTTATATTACTTTGATCTTAATATGTAATTTTATTCAATTACGGTTATTTTGACCCCCTGGACATTTTTGCCACAAGAAAACTTTTCTGCCGTCGAAATTGTTTGTCGAATTTTCCCAAAATGAGTTTTATCCGGAGGAAAACATTGAAGACAATTCCATATTTTAATTTGATTCGAGTTGGTTGTATGACTTGGATTTTCACACGATCTAATTTTTAAGTCAACAAAATTTCGTGGAGTCATCTTGTTTGATTATGTGTGCGCAATGGTTTCCTTTTTGCATATCTTTAAACCCTGATATGTTAAGCAGGTTAAGCATGCCTTCATTTCTAAGACTGATCGTTGAATTGCTGATTCGTAAGAACTTACTAAATATACCTACGTTTAGGATTTTTATTATGGACTCTTTGCCATCGGCTAAGCACCCCTTGGATTGTTTTTACAGCTCGCCAGTTTCTCCTTACGGACTTGGATAATCCTCTAACAATTCCAGCTATATATATATATATATATATATATATATATATATATATATATATATATATGTGTGTGTGTATGTATGTATATGTATAATGGCAGTAAAGTTTATTTTCCTAGAAGTGCATCTAATGAAACAACATGTGTCTACCAAAAAGTTATAAATGAGTAAACGGGACAGGTATATTAAATTTATTTATTTATTTTTTATTATATTTTCACCCCAAAGAAGGCGTATTGCCACTTTGATGTAGAGGGCTACTATTAGGAACACAGGCTACAGGGGTACTAGGTGGGGAGTTGGGCAGCAAGATGTCGGTTTATGTTACACTTGAACTTCTGCATGTCAGTGCCGTTGGGGAAGCAGGAACCTGGCAGGGAGTTCCAAAGTATAGCGGTTCTGGGGAAGAAACTACTGGAGTAGAAGCCTCTCTTACATCTAGAGATCTCTATTCTGAAGGGGTGGGGTTGTACTGCTTGTTGGGTTTGTTGGGGTATTTACGTAGAGGGGGTACAAGTACCTACAGCTCGTCGGAACATACACCGTTAAAGTAATTGTAGAACAGGTAGAGGGATGCACATAGCGTCGATGGAACAGAGGCTGAAGCTTGGATGATAGTTCATGACCTATTAGGTTGGCGACTCTCTTTTGAAGCTTGTCTAGGGGTGAGAAACTAGTAGCAGAGACTAGTAGTATTGTTGTCATATTTCGGCACCGGCCGAAATATGACAACAATCTCCATACATGGGCGAATGCTGGCCTTATAGAGGTATAGGATACGTCCAGGGGGCATTAGCATTCTAGCACGGTAGAGAGAACCTACCTTCTTCGCAGCTGTCCTGGCAATGCTCTCAATGCAATTTTTCCAACGCATGTTTCCTGTAAACGTTAGGACGAGGATTTTAAAAGATGTACTTTCAGATAAAGAGTCTTTGGGCATTGCTATTTGTGGTACAGAAGGTTTCTTGTAATTATTGAAGGAAACAACTTTTGTCTTGGCAGCATTGAATGTGACCATCCATTTATGCCCCCCTTCACTAAATATTGGATGTCATCAAAATATTACTTTTAAAATAATTATCATTATAATAATAATATTGATAAATAATAATAATAATAATAATAATAATAATAATATTAATAATAATAAAACCATTATAAATAAAAATAAATGTAAGAAATAATTAATATGTTATAAGATGTAAATCAGAAATAGATTATAACTTTATGAATGTCGATTGAAATAGTTTTAATACGAACATTTTATACTAAACGTATTAGTTAATTAATTTATATTATATGCTGAATTAATCATTGAATAATAATATTAAGCGAGAGAAATTAGAACTGTATAAACAGTACTTATTAGATATAGATGTGAATATGTTATGTATAATAAAAGAATGAATGTTCATAAAGTAAGTGCATATATCGATGGATTTGTTCTAAGAACGGTTACTCTATCATACTTTAATTTGAATTAATTTTTACATTTTTACGCTTAAGGTAAACAATTGAGAATATAGCGAACTCATAAATCTCGACCAAACGTAATTATCGGTTTAGAATTAACTAATACTAAGAATTATAATTAAAATAGTAATACACTTGATTATAACAGTTATGTGAACAGAAGTATGTATGGTTTCAAATTCAAATTAATAAATAATTGAATATAATTGTAAATTGTAATTGTTTTTTTTTTTAAGTTAAGCTTAGTTTCGTTTCGTATATGCAAACATGTATAATAGTTTATAATTATTAATGTTATATCCATAAGTATGTATACATTCATTAGAATTGATAAAGTTACTAATTATTAAATAAAACATTTTGGCAAATATTCCCTAATTAATAGAACATGTTAGTATGAATAGTTGGGTTTAGTGACTTTATTTCCAAAATGGCAAATGACGTAATGGAAACATATACGGTATTTACAACTTCTCTTCAATTTTCGGATTTTAATTTCGCACTTTATTTCCTTTTAGCAGATCGAGTGTTGATATTTCTTCTGATGAGTTAAGGGCAAAATAGATTCACTAATTGTTATAATCATTGATTAATTTTGCACTACGAAACGGATGCTGTCAGGAATTGTAATGTCACCTGAATTAAAAAAATAATTTATAAGAGAGTTAAAACCATCAACTTTGGAATAAAGTAATTTGCCATTTGTTCACCAAATTGCTCTGTAATTACATTGAGCTTCTTATATAAGGATGGGTATATGTTATATGGAAATATTAAGTATTCACATATATATATACATATATATATGTACATGCATATATATATATATATATATATATATATAGTAAGTTATAAAATGTATATGGCGATTTAGCTACACTGAATATTCCACGTTTCATCCACTCTAGGATTCTTCAGGCTTATGCGCGAATTATGTGGTTGTTTGTCGTGTTTATATAGAAGATGCGCATATAAAAACGACAAAAAACCACAGAATTCGCGCATAAGCCTGAAGAATCCTAGAGTGGATGAAACGCGGAATATTCAGTGTAGCTTAATCGCCATATACATTTTATAACTTATTAACTAGCTCTACATACGTATTGAGCACTTTTGAAGTAAATACTAAAAGTTTGCGCATAAATCTATACTTTCGTATATTAATTTTATGTGAGTAAATTAAGTAGTTATATATATAAATATATATATATGCGTGTGTGCGTGTGGCAGTGTGTATAAAATATAGCTTAACAAAAACAATTAGAATACGCTGACTTCCCCCCCCCTGCAGAGTGTAAAAGTCCTTCAATGGCGGTCCTGGATATGACCTTAAACTATATCCAGTGGTGAGGCCCCAGCTTGTGGGCTTTGGGGAGTGTGGAGCCACCCTTTAATTACCATTGCTCCCAGGTCCACTCTGACCAAAAAATTTTCTTAAAAATCTTTGGATTCGGCATTAAATAACCCGAAAAGGGTTGATATGCCATAAAACAAAACCAACCAACCAACCAACCAACCAACCAACCAACCAGAGGTTCTCATGGAGTATATGCTCTTAGAGAGACACCAATTTTGAAACGTTTTGGTTTTTTGTCTTTCATCAAATTTTTCTTGGAAATTATATAGCAGGTTCATTGCTTATCTCACTTCTTCTTAAGTTGGTTTTCTTAATCACTTTTATCACATTATTATACCTAAAGCTATTCTCTATCTCTCCTAATTTCCTATCAGACAATGGAGTTATGGAGTTATGTTGCCATATATATATATATATATATATATATATATATATATATATATATATATATATATAAGGTCTTGGAAGTTTTTAACCTATAAAACTATACAATTTGTTTTTTCATTCGTTAGAAAGCCATTTAATCAGTAAGTCATTAAATCACCTGCAATTACTGCATCAACTTGGTCTCTTGAATTCACTATAGTACCAGTAATAGTTTATTTTTAAGAGATCATCGGTTGTTTACCATGAAAAACTGTTTCTGGAATTTAAATATATATATATTATTGGTGGTAAACAGTTACATATGATCGCTACAAATAGCCATCTGTTTAAGTCAAAGAGACTTCCTCAGGCGACATGGACTTTTTTTTTTGCGTCAAGAGATTCCAGGTCGCCGGATGAAGTCTCTTTGACTGAAACAGATGGCTATTTGTAGCGACCATATGTAACTTTTTAACCCATATAATAAAAAAAATATTTTGCTCTTTTTATTGAGCACTATTAAACAACCTCGTTGTCTTCATTAGTTCTTACTTTTGAACACCTCAAACCTGAATATATATATATATATATATATATATATATATATATATATATATATTGAACATTCCCATTGGAAGGTTCTTGATAAGATGCAGAAATCTATCTGTAATAAGGTTAGCACCACCCTTTCTACTTTGTAAATTTTCTCGCGAATGTGATGCCGCTTGCCTAACACTTTTCTTTAAACATAATTTTGACGTTATTACTTCATTGACATACAGTTTCTGAATCCATAGTTTTTTCCAAGGATGACAGAATTGTGAAACTCTCTTCCCATTGACTGTTATCTTTCTCACTATAAGCTTGAACTTTTCAATACGGAGATAAATATGAATCATTTACACTTCACCATATGGCTTCACGTTTTGTTTGAAGCGTATTCCATGAAAATATATACAATACGCTATATAATTTTATATATGTGATAGTCTTTTTATATACTTCTATGACAGTGCCTACGACGGACACTTTCTCCATCACGCGTGACGCCGTTATAAATAATACGACAAATTCTCGTCAATTACTGAAGTTGAACAACGCTGAGCCTCGCCAGTATAAGATGAGTGACCATATAGAACTACAGAGCCCAGTTCAATCTCGCTGCTTTCCGATGTCTGTAGTTGTGATGTGCGCATCCATTAACAACCATATGGAAGAATATTAATTTACCGAAATTCATCCATTCGACTGCGGTTGCAAAATAATGATGAGATTGACGGATACGTATTTTTCACCAGACACAAGGACGTGTATTTATACGTTAAGTAGACGATTATGCTGAAAATGGCAATGAAGATGAGACAATTGCACTTGCATAAAACATGCATTTATTTTTGCAGGTCTGTCACGGATAAACGTACTCAAAATCGATACAGCACAGATAATTAATAAGACAAAAGTTAAGTTAACAGTCCGTACACAATCGAGAATAGATATAAATTGGCAAATAAACATTTGAAACTAAAGCATGTAACATGATATACAACTCACTTGTATACACGGGTCCTGGATAAGACCTTAAACTATATCCAGTGGTGAGGTCCCAGCTTGCGGGCTTTGGGGAGTGTGGAACCACCCC
Organism: Euprymna scolopes; assembly: GCF_053919585.1. Taxonomy (NCBI): domain Eukaryota; kingdom Metazoa; phylum Mollusca; class Cephalopoda; order Sepiida; family Sepiolidae; genus Euprymna; species Euprymna scolopes. The sequence continues at coordinate 11,610,784 of NC_136514.1, read as the reverse complement.
TTAATTACCATTGCTTCCATGTCCACTCTGACCTTGAGTGGTAGTACCTGTTAGGGTCCCAACTATGGGTTAAATAGAAACTGACTTGAAAACAACAAATATATTCTATTAAAAAAAATATTTCTTCAAAATCTTTGGATTCTGCGTTAAATAACCCGAAAAGGGTTGATATGCCATAAAACAACCAACCAACCAACATCACTTGTATACAAAAATTTTCATGAAGAAATCGTTAGTTGCTTCAGTGTCTCATCTAAATGCGGAAGAATCCGATTATCATCTCGGTAAATGAGACTCAAGTGCAAAATATCCTGGTCCGCTACTAAACACATCTTTAAAAAAAAGCGCCAATTTCCAATCTCGTCAGCCTTTTGCTATACTTCCAAAACCTGAAAGCCATTTATTACCGTGGTTTACTACTGTAGACTAAAGGCGGTAATTTGAAATTGATGCAAGAGAAATAATTCTGTATACACTGATCCCACAATGATGATTAATACATTAACACGAATACAATTTGAAAAATACACGAACAAGAACTGAATTATTAGGGAGGAATTTAGCTGATTACACGCTAAAAGCATGCTTAATTAAAGTAGATTTCGAAGAAGAGAATAATACTTGAACCGATGTCTTTTCTCGACATGTGATAGATAACAAAAAAAAAACATATCTTCGTCCTCTTAATAGTTGAGAATATTGAGAAATGCCTATGATTTACGCATATTCATATTGAAACAACTCCATAATATTGAAACCTGGTGCATAGGAACGCATGGGAAAATACCAGCAGCAGCAAAGGATGGTTTGCTTGCGAAGAGATTAGAAGCAGCAGTAGATGAAAACGCGCATATGCAAATCAGGAAGTATGCCCGAGAAGAAAAAGGAAAAACAAGAAAAAAATTAGGTTCCATATGTTCGGAGCAGAATCTAAGTAGACGTTAAAGAGAATGGACGAATGAAGTCGAAGAAGAAAATAGAACGGTTTGGTCCAGCATACCGTCAGAAAGATAAAGAAATGCTAGTTCGGCTGGATGGACATGTGGCAACGAAGAAACTATGTTTTTAACACAAGCTTTTATTACTGTTTCTTTCGGCACCACTTAAAAGTATCTCGCTATCACCTGTCAATTTTAGCCTGGCGTGCGTTTTTCCTTCCTCCGACCACATGCAAGTCCCAGTCGGCCCGGTCCTCCCCTTTTCATGTCCATTCTCTTCGAAATCCACTTCGCTTCTGCTCCGAACACGTGGTACTTTTTCTCTTCTTTTTTTCCCCTTCTTCTGCTCGTGCACAACTAATTTGCATACCCGCTTTTTGTTCGGCGACTGCTGTTGCTAATATATTCGGCGCTGTTGATACTTTCCCCCGCGCTATTATGTTACAATATAATCAGAAGAGTGAAGGGAAATCAACGATGACAACCAAATCGATCCGATCGAAATTTTTATTTATAAGTATTATAGAATCGATTTTGTTGAGTTATGGTTAGTTAGTTGTAGTTAGTTTCGAATTGGTCATGTTAAAAATATTGGGAACAGAATCTCTTCTCTAACCATGTCTAAAATAACAAGTTGTGTTCAATTATCTATTTGCAATAGAGTTTCGTAAGAAAATATGCTATTTCGGGATAAAATAACTTACAAGAGTAGATATTTCACAAACCATACAGAACACACTACGCATTCAAACCATTAAATTATCACTGTGACATTAGGCAAACTTTAATCCATAACATTATTGCTGTGAAGGTATCAAAATACGCTTTCTTGGCGTACAAATCAGGATCAGAATATCGTATCTTTTCTGTTCTTTGTCGGACGAAGAAAAAATCTTTTTAACCTTCATTGTAGTCTTATCCGTATTGCCCATTTTGACATAGCTGGATACACTTTACATAAATTATTCAACTTTTACCAACGTACGGACGCAAGTATTCGGACTTATCGTGTTTTTAATTTTTTTAAGAAAATACTATCATTGGTGTTGTTACACCAATTTATCTGGATTCCATTAATCACTTTCAGTATTGTATCTTCAATTTAGCCAATAGGTTCGCTCACATTGTAAACTCGCGATAAGGGGTAGTTCTATGGGACAATACTGCGTTTTTGAAATCAAGATTTTACTCTTGTCACGACTTGTCTGACATTTGTGCAGGGAAAAATATTTTACTACCGACAGGTACGTTCTTATATAAACTTTTTTAAAAAAAGGTGTTAAGCAGAAACGTTCTAATAAAAAAGTTAAATTTGTTTTTATCAGTTTTTACATAAACTTTGCGCGTCGATTTTTTTTTTATTTGTTAAGAATATCTATGTTTTTTTTATCGTGAATGCATATTTTTTATTTAGGCCAATTTAAAATATGAGTATATAATTAGTCTAAAGATCCATGCTCATTCGAATCGCATGCAAGTCTTATATAAGAGACAGTTGACATTTTCTTTGATGCATGTTACACAATAGCAAGAAAAAAAAGGAAAAGTGCATAAGAAATACATTAAAATGCCTAAAATCCTGTTAAATAATTGTTAAAAATTATGCATCAAGTCACATACAAATTTAATCTGTTGAGTGAAATTATGTCCTGTTAAACCTACTTTTTAGGTTACAATCTCGTGCATATCGCGAAAGAGTACTGTATGTGGTTGATTATGAATGCACCTATCTATGGTTGAGCATACTGGAAAGTGATAAACAAACTGCAACTGGCGTATTAAACGATGCTATTTGTGGGAACAATAGGAGCTAAAGCATCTTGGCCTTCGGGACAAGATCAAAGTGTAGTATCTGTTCTTCAGATGCTGCACTTCTATTTCTTGTTCTCTTTCGGTGGAGGAGAAATCCTTCACGACTGAGACAATTTTTATTTTTGTACCTTGTCTCCACGTTAAAAAATGACCCTGGTGTCTAACTCTGTCCCGTGGGGAGGCATAGTAAATAGGTACAATTATAATTCGTTAATTTCCTTCTGTCATCTGATGAGGAAAATAGCAAGAATAGCATTCTTTGAAACTCAGCGGAATAAGGACTTAGAAAATTGTTTTTGGGAGTATTCTATCGAATAATAAATTTAATTGCAAATTTTAATTTACAGTTTAGTGTTCTTTCCTGTTATATATATATATATATATATAAATATATACATATATATATACATATACATATATGCACATATATATACATATAAATATATACATATATATACATATACACATATAAATATATATACAGATATATGCATATATAGATATATATATATATACATACATATATACCTAGATACACACACACACACACATATATATATATATATATATATACACACTTGAAATAAAAAACAAAAATGATAAGGAGAAAGATAACAAAATATATGTATCTTCTTCGAATATTAGAACTGTTTCGACGTCAACCAAACAATATTAAATTTTATCGAAACAATGTTTCGATGTCGCAACAATTGTAATATTCGGGAAATATAAATATGATGCAATCTTTCTTTTTGTGGTTCTTGTTTTTTTTGCAAGTATATATGAATGCTCTATTACAGAAATATCAATCATGTTGCTTAATTTGCATGGCTTAAAGTAGTATTGATATATGTACATTGCCATGTATATATTAAACCTTTGGAAAAACACTTATCTAATATATATATATATATATATATATATATATATATATATATATATATATTTTAAAAGCGAAGGGGTGTATTTTTTTTTCTTTTTAAACCTTATAAAATCACGATCACGCGTTTCTGCTACCGCGATCGGTGATCACCTGACCAGTTCAAATAAATGTGCGAGTGAGTACACACCGGAGTGGTTCTCTATTTTGCAGAGGGCTAGGTCTGTTCAACATCTCGGATTCTTGGAGGCCCTTACAACAAACTGTTGCAGATCTGTTCTTTGAAAACAGATAGACCACATACGTTCATTGAACGTTTTTAAACAGGCGCAACCAGGTTAATTTCTACGCGGTGTTTTCCCCCCTCATAGAAATTACTTCATACCACATTACTTCATTACGACATTTACAAGTACTTAAAGTTTCTTCACCGTTCCCCCTTTTCTTTTCTCTTTCTCCCCCTTTTAGTCGATCTTCTTCCTTTTCAATTTATTTTTCTTACTTTTAGTCGATCCTGTTTCTTTTTACATTATAGTCGATCTTTTTTATAAGGTTTTTAAAAAAAAAGGAAATGCCCCACTTCGCTTTTAAACTATTACAATTCTGTTGTACTTCTAATATATATATATATATATATATATATATATATATATATATATATATATATATATATACACACACATATATATATATAATTTTAAACGTCAATGTATGTTTCTAGAATAGTAATTTCAAAGTTGTGAGGGTTTTTATAAGCATGAAAACGATGTGTATTTTTTTTGTATTTAATATTATATTTTTATATTTAAAGCGGCCATTTCGCTCTTGTTCACAAAATATATCGACCTGAAAATGAAACACATTGGCAAAAACAAAAAAAAATTGTTAATTTTCATTTTGGACAGCATTCATTCCTGGCACCAATGTTCGAAAGAGTTCACGATAATTATTTTTAACGTTTCTGGAAGAAGAATGATGATTTTTTTTTTGTGTTATTTTTTTTCATTTTTGCAATGCATTAGCGTTCATTTTAACCAGCAAAAAATAAATAAGACACAATTAAATGCAAGATTAGAAATTGAAACAAATTGTTAAACGGTTATAAAAATGTTATAATTAGTTCTTTTAATAATAGTGATAGTTGAAACAAAAATATTAGTAAATAAATATAGTAAAGTAATTAATAGCAATGATGATAGTTATAATTATAGTAATGCGAAAAATACCACTGTTATTGATGATAATAAAAATAGTACTTATAATAATACTAATTCTGATTTCGTTTATCATCGTCTCTCTGGAAAAGGATTCTCCCGATCCCGGCTTCAAACCAGGAGATTAAAAAATGAAGGGTTTTCCTAAGGATGTTGGTGGTACCTACAATAGCAGAGGTCTGAAGGCCGCCTAAAACATCGGGGACTTGTAGTTTTTTTTTCAATTGTCCTTCCAGACGACTTGATACTACTCCTAGTGTACAAACTAAAACCGGGGTTGTTTGTGTTTTAGCCCCATATATACGCCTTATCCACAAGGCCAATAGAACACAATTGCTCCAATTCTCATTCTCATTCTCTCTCACATTCCTGTCCCAGGGTACTGAAAATTCTACAATCTGCCAGTTTTTTTAGACTGTCAATGACAACCAAATCCGGATAATTATGATGCAATTGTTTGGTCGTTATGACACTTTGTCTCACCATACCTCTACATTGCCATCCTTACTTGTTCTTACTTCATCAGGAATCTCCTCAAACCATTTCCAGCACACTTCACCCCAACTCTCTTACACATCTCCCAATATATCCGGAGTCCCATTCGATCGTGTCATTTGCGGTACTCTCTCTGGGCCAGTCCACTACACTCTGCTGCAAGGTGCGCAATTGACTCTGAGGTCTTACCACAAATCCAGCATTCTGCAGCAGCTTCCTCTTCTAGAACCACTTTTATGAACAATCGTGTTCCCAATGCATAATAATAATAATAATAATAATAATAATAATAATAATAATAATAATAATAATAATAATACTAATAATAAGTAGACCAGGATGTAATAGTAAAGTCTTGGTAAAAAATATACACAAAATTTGTGTGCAAACATATATAGATTTATATGCAGGAATCTTCATATAACATCCATATATATATATATATATATATATATATATATATATATATATATATATATCCATATTATACAGCTGTGTCTTATGGACATATGTACATTGTACATGCACTTCCATACATAATCATGTAGATATAAATAATCATATGCATACACATGCATGTATATATTCATACACACGTATGCCTACCTGTGCACACATATACACACATGCATGGATACACATACGCATGCATACACATATACGTGCATATACACATATACGTGCATATACATCTATATGTGCATATGCACATAAATGCGCATACACAGAACATGCGAACTCACACAAACATATATACACACACACATATATATATATATATATATATATATATATATATATATATAAACCAATATACTTGAGAATGTAAGGCAGCACAAAGACATGCACACTAACATATATATATATATATATATATATATTATCAACACATTTGCATATATTTAACTACATATATATATATATATACATACGCATGTATCACACACACATATATACACATACATATGCATTACATGCACATCTATACATATGCATATATTACACAAACATATACATATATTGGTATCAGACACAATAACATAACTATGCATTAATATACACACATTACATATCATTACGCACACACACACACACGCGCACATATATATATATATATATATATATATATATATATATATATATATATATATAGTTATAAAATATATATGGAGATTAAGCTACACTGAATATTCCGCGTTTCATCCACTCTAGGACTCTTCAGGCTTAGGCGCATAAGCCTGAAGAATCCTAGAGTGGATGAAACGCGGAATATTCAGTGTAGCTTAATCGTCATATATATTTTATAACTATCTAACTAGCTCTACCTACGTATTGAGCACTTAGTAAATACTTAAAGTTTATGCATAAATTTATACTTTCGTATCTTAATTTTATGTGAGTAAATGAAGTAGTTATATATATAAAATGCATATATATATACATTTATATGTATATATCACATTTAAGAGGAAGTCTCGAAATAAAGACGAAACATCGATGTACACAAGTTGGTTTGTTCTTATTTATTTTTCTATTTCGCAAGAATAATATTTCCATCATTCTCATCATATTATATCATGCACATACATACTTATATAACACAAACATATACATACATGCATGTTACATACACAAATTTACATATACACACCACAAAAAATGAATATTATACACCCATATATATATATATATATATATTGTTGTTACGTCAGTGTGTATGTAGATGACTCTTTAATCCAGCCTTAGTTCTACAGGAAAGTTCACAAATGTGGCATAAAACTTTCGTTCTCGTAAAGGAGATTGCATGATAATATTGTAAATCCTCGAATGCCGTGTCAGGCCACTTTTAGATTTGCAGATTAGACAGCGTGTATGATAAGTAAGAGCTGCCAGGTATGATGTAGAAGACTCCTCATAAGACTGTTGTTCCTGTCTTTTATTTTGTGTGTTCATATATATATATATATATATATATATATATAATAGTAAAAAGTATTTTAACTAGTCTAATAGTAAAGCCTGCAATTAAATCTATGTGTGTGTATAACTGCCAACGCACATGTACATATACATATATGTATAAATGTTACAAAATTTTCGGATATAATACGTGAAATAAGATACAACAAAATATAAAAATGGCATAACGTCAGACATACCAGAAATTGGATCCTATCAAGAAGTGCTGTCGTTCTTCTTGCCATTATTGCTGTTATATTTATTGTTGTTGATGGTGCTTTTTAGCGTGTCGGTAAAAGTGAACATGACTATATATACGCATGGCCAATCAGATTTACAGGAGATAATGGAGAACATTTTGAATTCGAATTAAGCTGACAGATAATTTACGAAAACACTCATCCATTATAAAAATATACCCTGAACATATAGGACGTTTATATAACACTTGTGATTAATTACTTATAATTATTACTACAGGTTTACAGAAAAAAATGTAACCTTATTACATACAAAGAGTATCACGGCCTCTATCTCTTCCCCTTCTCTCTCTCTCTCTCTCTCTCTCTCTCTCTTCACACACATATATATATATATACATACTTATATATATATGAATAATTGATTGGAGGTGGAAGGACCTGAACGCTCAAAGTCTTGCCCTATTTATGCGAGCTTTTTTCAAGATGGAAGAATTATTGCAAAAGACCGCATAAATCGGGCGAAACGTTGAGTGTTCAGGTCTTTCCCCCTCCAATCTATTTTTCATATTGTGCGATTTCATCATTCTTAACAATCTTATATATATATATATATATATATATATATATATATATATATATATATATATTACACTTATTAAAAAGCGACCATGAAAAGTAATATGATTAAGCTTAAACATGGAAAAGTAAAGGACTAATTGTTAAAACTGGAAATGAAAAGGACAAGATATTCTAGTAAAAAATATAATAAATTCATAACTTTAAATATTGCAGCGTAAAGAATTGATTATATAATGTTATAAATTGAATCTAAAAAAAAATCTCTGAATGCTGAACTATTTTAAGTTATAAATTTATTATATTTTTTACTAGAATATCTTGCCCTTTTCTTTTCCAGTTCCAACAATTAGTCCTTTACTTTTTTATGTTTAATCTTAACCATATTACTCTTCAAGCTAGCATTTTTCTATTGTAACCAATGATTTTTTTAAAAATTCAATTGTTCTTTGTTTTATTTCAGTCTTAAGTTTTTGCCTCCATAAACACATATGTAATAACAATGTATTGCACCCGTCTACTTCAATACCAGCCAATTACCTCCCTTTTACGCTTCCATTCTTTTTGTTTCACTTGTTATTTCTTTTATCGCGATAGCAGTTAATTAGTAGCAACAGTAGTCCCTGAAGCGATGCGGCTGCTATGGAAACCAATCATAAAAAACGTCGCAGACAGCCTTACAGTTTTTACGATTTTGAATACCAGAAATTTCATAAATTTTGTTTTACTGAACGAATGTTTTTTCCACAATGTCGCTGAGATGATCTATAAATTTTAATAATTGTTTGAATGATATATATATATATATATATATATATATATATATATATATATATATATATATGTATATGTATACTAGCAAACCGCCAGGCATTGCCATGTCCTAAAACACCCATAAACTTCATATTTGAATTCATACAAAAACTGAGACATGTGCATGATAGTATTGTTTTTTTCTAAACAGTTCCCATCTTGTAAGTAAAAAGAAAACAAATACTCGAGCTAAGATCGAAACCACAACCTCAAACAAGTGAGTCTAGTATGATAACAATTAGCCCAGCCTTATACGATCAATAAAAAGTGTTTGCAAACCTACTTATTCATAAGATAAGGAATCTGTCATGAGAAGGATTTACGCATCTGCATTCGTGAATCAGTCAACAAAAAGATAAAAATCAGCGACCAATTTTGACTCCTTCTCCAGTATTTTACAGGATTAATATCGATAAAAATTTTTTTCCCGTGTCTGAATACTCTATATACTAAATTTTAAGTCTGTAGATAAAAAACTTCGTTGGGTACATAGGTTGCAAATTCTCATCACCTATATATATATATATATATATATATATATATATATATATATATATATATATATGGAGAGAGAGAGATAGAAAGGGAGATAGAGGGAGAGAGAGAGTTAGGGCGACGAGAGAGAGAGAGGGACACAGAGAGACAGACAGACAAACAGTACGAGAGATTGTAAGAGAGAAAGGGAGATATAGACGAGTACATTGGACGTGTATACATTTAATGAGTATTAACATTATGTTGTTTTCGCCGTATTATTTGTTTTAGTTCTAGGCCTGTATCTCGTGCGACCCTTTATATACTAATCTATGAAGAATTCAAGTTAATCATTCAATCTCCACTCATGAAAGTGTACTTTATATATATATATATATATATATATATATATATATATATATATATATATATATATATATAGCTTAGAGCGTTAGAGGAAAAGAGGGAGCACAATTCTATGAGAGGAGACATTTCTGGACATTATGACCTTCAACAAGTATCTTTGGAGTTTATATATGAAAAGAATAGGAGTGAGAAATGAAATCACAGAACTTTTATCTTTTTTATCGCCTCTTTTTTCTTTTTTCTTTTTTTTTGTTCTTTTTACTTCACCCTTCACCCTCTATCCCTTAAATATATTTCATGTCTCTTGGAAATTGCCTTTATCTGTGCCCTTTAATTTTAATCAACTTCTAGTTATTATTATTATTATTATTATTATTATTATTATTATTATAACGTCGTCATTGCTATTATTATGGCTACTACCATCATCTTTTTTATTGTGATTACCATCGTCGTTATTACTGTTGTTATTATTAATATTATTATGGTTAATAGTATAATTCTCCCTATTACTCCACCACGCCAATCATCCATATCCAAAAAGCTATGTTTGTCCTGTTAGACACTTCCAAAGAACTTACTACCCTGTATCTCTACCTTTGCATTATAAAAAAGAAAACATAGAAATATTGCCACATATTATCTAGCATATAGTATACTGAATTTCAAAGTATACTATATGCTAGATAATATGTGGCAATATTTCGATGTTTTCTTCCTATAACTACCCACCCAGACCAACCCCTTTCACCTTAAATCACCACTATAATATCCCTCCTAAAATTATGCACTAATTCATAGCGCTGGTGTCATCTCGCTTGCATCTATAAAAAAATGCCCCTCCATAGAAAATAGACACCTTACACGCCGTTAAATTAGAACAAGCACACATCCAGTTAAGTCCCTATACACCTTTCTGCACTACAGAATTCGACCCCCCAACATCATTTATAATTTTAATTTGTTTTGATCTATTTCGTTCCTAATGAATCCAACGTTAGACGCCGCATCCCCACTATGTTACCTAGCATCTTCTCTACTCTTCTGATGAGAAGCATTAGGCTTCGAAATGCCTTGACATAAAGCGTCTCTTCTATACCCCAACTAATCGATTGTATTCCCTTATTGAATAAATGAACCAATCTATATCCACCAATATATTGTTCTGTGTTTTCATCTCCCACCCCTATTGTTTTCATATATATATATATATATATATATATATATATATATATATATATATATATATATATATATATATATAAGTACACTTTCATGAGTAGAGATTGAATAATAACTGGAATTTGTCATAGATTATAGTAGTAAACATTATGTGGATGATGTGCGTATATCTTACGTAGTTTCTGAATAAAATACTGGGGCATGCACGCTTACAGACTAAGATGGTCCAACATATATATATATATATATATATATATATATATATATATATATATATATATATATATATATATATATATGGTAGAACTCCTGGATACGGTATTAATCCGGTCCGGGGTTGGGATCGTAAGGTTAAATTGTAAGTAAGGTGTATTGCGGGGCCTAATCAAAATCTTATACAGTACATATAAAAAAATAGTAACAAAATACAGTACAGTATATAATACACATGCATATAATCAAATAACATTATGAATAGCACCGTAAGGCGGCGGGGCAAATACCAAGGGGTGGGGGAAAAACATCGTATTACGAATCGTAACCTGATAAAACCGTACCCTAGGACAACAGTATACTGGATTATATATATGCTATATCCTTTTAGGAAACTATGTTAGGCATTAAATGAAAATCATCATTTCAGACAGATTTTCACAAAATTAATACACAACTAAATATATTTTTTTAAACTTTCTACTCCAATAGTTTCTTCCCCAGAATTGCTAGACTTTGGAACTCCCTTTCGGGATTCTGCTTTCCCAACTGTACAGACATGCAGGAGTTTAAGTGTAATGTATATAGGCATATTGCTGGTCCTCTCCCTTAATAATATCCTTGAAACTTAAGTCCCCGATAGTAGCCTCTACTTCAAATTGGCACTGTGCTTGGTCTGGGGTGAAAATTTAATATAAATGAAATAAAAAGACACTAGAAATAGAAGTACTTGAATCAAAACGTCCATAGGGACATATGGATGCTGATCGTTTTCAAATGTACTCCAATTTGTTAATTGTCTTAAACATGTTTATAGCTGGATGTTTTTTTTTTGTTATAGAAGGTCTAAGAATCGTTGTACATTTATAGAATGCATAAACAATTAAGCTATGCATCTAACTGATTTACAATCAGAATTCCGTAACTGGCACGAACGAAAGCGGTAATAGCATTATATAGCATTGCACATCCTTCATTCATATTTTCTAAAAAGACGTATCGAACAATTTTACACACACACACACACACACACACACACACACACACACACACACACACACACACACATATATATATATATAGATAGATAGATAGATAGTAAGTTATAAAATATATGTGCGAATTAAGCTACACAGAATATTCCGCGTTTCATCCATGCTAGGATTCATCAGGCTTATAACTTGATGAAATCCTAGCGTGGATGAAACGCGGAATATTCTGTGTAGTTAATTCCATATATATTTTATAACTTACTACCTAGCTCTACCTACGTATTGAGCACTGTTGTAGTAAATACTTAAAGTTTACGCATAAATTTATATTTTCATATATTGATTTATGTGGTTAAATGAAGCAGTCATATGTATGTATGTATGTATATATATATATATATATATATATATATATATACATATATGTATATACATATATATATATATATATATATATATATATATATATATATATATGTTGTTTTTTTTAATTCAATTTTCACCCCAAACAAGGCACAGTGCCACTTTGAAGCAGGGGGCTACTAGCAGGGCCATTATGAAGGGAGATGAGTAGAAAGATGTTTGTTCACATGACACTTCATCCTTTCAGTACAGTTGGGAAAGCATAATCCAGGAAGGGAGTTCCAAAGACCTGCAGTTCTGGGGAAGAAACTATTGGAGTAAAAGGCTTTCTTGCACATAGGGATCTCTACTGTAAAGGGATGAGACTTTCTAGCTTGTCGGGTTTGTCGGGGGTAGTTACGTCGGGAAGTTACAATTGTTTGCAGTTCGTCAGAGCTTTCACCATTAAAGTAAGGCAGAGGGATGCAACATATCGTCGATGGGACAGATGCTGAAGCCTAGATGACAGTTCAGGACCTATCAGGTTGGCAACTCTCTTTTGAACCCTGCACAGGAGCGAGAGACAAGCAGCAGATGCACCAGCCCAGATGTGAGAACAGTACTTCATACATGGGCGAATGGTGGCCTTATAGATGTATAGGATACTGTTAGGCGTAAGTAGTTTTCTAGCACGGTAGAGGGAGCCAATCTTCCTTGCAGCAGCCTTGGCAATGCTCTCAATGTATATATTCCAGTTCATATTCCCTGTAAACGTTAGACCGAGGAGTTTAAAAGAAGTACTTTCAGGCAATGTGTTCTTGGCCATTGCTATTGGTGGAAGAGAAGGTTTCTTGTAGTTATTGAAGAAAGCAAACGTAGCCTTGGCAGCATTGAATGTGACCATCCCTGTTTGTCCCCATTTCACTACAGATTAGAGGTCATCCTCTAGTGTTTCTTCCATTTCCTTGGATATGTGTTCATTTGGTTTCCCCTCATATCTGTTATAGAGAGTGGTGTCATGGGCAAATACACCCATCTCCGAAACAATTTTATCAGGGAGGTCATTTAAGAATATCAAGAATAATAGAGGTCCAAGGATAGACCCCTGAGGTACTCCCACATTTATGTCATATTGTTTAGATGTACGACCGTCGAGGACAACTTTCCTTTTTCTATTACTTAGGAAGGATTTAATTACATTATGAATTCTTCCAGTGATTCCATATGATCTAATTTTCCTTAGAAGACCATCGTGTCATACCCTGTGAAAAGCCTTAGATATATCGAGGGCTACCGCTCTAGCCTCCCCTGTTTTGTCCAATGAACGGTATATACGTTCAAAAACTACAGTTAAGATATCTGCTGTTGAACGGGCTTGCCTGAATCCATATTGTTTGTCAGTCAGGAGTTTAGCAGCTGTTAAATGCTGGACTAGGGCTTGATTAACTAAGGACTCAAATATTTTGGCGAAAGGCGGGAGGAGGCTAATGGGGCGATAATTTAGTGGATCAGTTCTTTTACCAGAATGCTTGAAGACTAGTACCACGGAAGCGGTTTTCCAGCAGTTGGGAAAGCAATATTCGTTAAGGTATTTATTGTAAAGTTTGGAGAAAATTGGAACCACCTCGACAGAGCAATTTTTTAATAGCACAGTCGGGATGAGATCTGGTCCACATGCTTTTGAGGTGTCTAGGTTTGTTAAAATAGCATGTACCTAAGAAGGGGTGATTTTCAAATCGTCTAGTGTGGCGTCTGTTCGCAGAGAGAAATCAGGGAGGGAGTGGTGTACCGGCTTCAGTGTGGAGTTTGAGGCAAACCGACTGGCAAGCAGAATAGCCTTGTCAGTTGCCGTGCAAACAACCTCATGATTGTTTTATAATGGGGGAATAGTTGACTGCCCATTATTTTCTACGCTGTTGTAGATTTTCCAACAATCTAGGGTTCCTAATTTCTGTGCTTCGATGCGTTATCTGGTGGTTTCAGAGTAATCCGTCTTAGATGTCTCTATCACTCTCTTACAATTATTTCTAGCTTCTATATATACTTCTGTTTATTTGAGCTGGACTTATGTCTGTTGAATCTGCGGACGCATGCTGCCTTTGACAAATGGCAGCTGCACAGGCAGAAGTATACCATTGGGGAGAGTGGGGCTTGCTATAGAATTATATATACATATATATATATATATATATATATATATGTGTGTGTGTGTGTGTGTGTGTGTTAATTAAAATTAAATAATAATTCTTCTTTTATTTTTCCAGACACTAGTGTTTCATACTTATGCAAGAATCACTGTAGGAGATGACAATTCCTGCCTGTCGAGAGATTCGAACCCAGCTCTAATTCCATTTGATAAGCCTTTACCTCAAGGCCACTAAACAAAAGGAACAATAATGAAGGAAATTGATAACTAATAAATGCACAATTCAGGAACAAATATGAGACAATCTAAGATGTTCAACGCTATCTGATTGCCTCTTAATTTAAACGTCCGAGACAGTTTCTATCCTTAAGTATTCTTGAAGGGGCTTGATAATTATAGTTAAATAATAATTACTCTCTTATACCTACAACCTTGGGGTTTCACACGAACGCAATCATCAGTGTAGGAGGTTACATTTCCTGCCGGTCAGCATATTTGGAACCAGCCATCTTTGACTATATTTGTTGCTTCATGGAAACATTAATAAATCATATAACATTAAAAATAAATTTCCACCTCCACACTTGGCTGATGGCCTTGTGTGAGATTTCTGCGAAATTGATATTTTTATTATATATGTTTTCGCCAACAAAATAATTGCATTGGTAGTGCTCGTATGATACTAAGTTTTTGCTATTCTGTTCTCAGTTATTGTGTGGAAAGTTTATAATGAAGTGAGGCAAAATATTTTGTTGCAATCCAAAGTTTCTATTTTTCTGGGAACTGGATTTTTACCACATCCACCTGCGTATATATATATATATATATATATATATATATATATATATATATATATATATATATATATAAAAACACATCCAGTTTTATCTTGGATCAAAATGCTAAAGATACGTTCAATATAGTGATGCCACTCTGGATACTGCTGAAATGTCTTATTTGGTTGGATTTTTAAATCTATTATATCTATAACAGTGAAAATACGTGTGTGTGTGAGGACACTTCTCAACCTATATACTCGAGGAATTTTGTATCTACAGATTTGAAATTTAGTTTATAGGGTATTCAGATATGTGAACAAATTTTTAATCGGTTATCATCCAAAATGGTGCTAACAGGTCCAAATTAAAAAAAAAATTGTAACGTGGCGGTCGTCGTATTTTTATCTATTTGCTGTTTCAGGAATGCGCATGCGTGGATCCTTCCCATGATTCTTTTTTATTAGAATAAATAGCTTGGAAAACACGTTTTCAAGATAATTTTAAGCTGGCCTAATGGTTATCAAAAAAGACTCGCTGTCTTTAGGATTTTATTTCGATCTCGGCTTGAGTATTTTATTTGTCTTACAAGTAATAAACTATTTAGAAACGACATAATTTCACAGTTTCTTTACGTTTTTTTTTTCAGGGAGTGTACCGTTACGTTTAATTACTAAAAGCGCTGGATATATCCTCTAGTATATAATCATTTGTGTTATACCTACGGTATTTCTGTTAACAAATAATAAGTCTGGATTAATTAAAATATTACATGCATGCGTATTTTACAAAGAGGCAACGCCGGGCGATATGCTAGTTAAATATATAAGCTAAGTTATGCTATTTTAATATTAAATATTTCGATAAAGATTGATATGCCGTAAAAAGCAAAGGAATCATTTTTAATTGTTGTTGTTTTTCAGCATAAAAGAATCGCAGCAAAATTGCTCACATGCCCTGAAGAATGTAAGCCAACCCAAACCATTTAAACTATTAATTATTTGTTTTCTTCTATAAATCATTTTGCAGATCCAGTTCGGCTTTGTCTCAATTGTATGGAACTAAAGCAACTTTGGAGCACCATCACTTTAATCATGCCGTCATGATCTTAAACAGCGATGTAAGTATTTTTTTTATAATCAGCTTATTGAAACTTATACGAAGCAAACGGAATAGAGATTAATTACTCCCCTTGCATTATACTTTTTATCGTCATAACAATGTCCTTTACACACCCACCATGAAAAACATGTTATCCAGGAAAAATACGTATTTCTAGCCACATATGACGCGTTTCCCTTTTTTCAAACTACTCTTATCAATCCTAAATAAGACTATTTGAATGCATACGTGGGTTTACGCAGATATTTGCGTAAGGGTACCCAAGTCCTTTATATCTGCTTTATTATGTATATTATATGAAACGAACCTTTGTGTCTGCGTGTCTGTGACTTCGTCTACTATAGACTCGAAAACATCTGGGTTGAGTTGATGAGATTTCATACGAAAGTACTTTATGTGCCTGCCAGTGTTCTTAGACAAATTTTATATCGGAATGCCCTCGATAAGTATCGATAATCATTATAATCAGATAGAAGAAGCAACAGACAATTTTTAATAATGTTTACATCTTACACAGTCTTACATTATAAGTGTAGTTTAGAAGTTTTATTACCACACAAACCGGAAGACCCAACATATAAACTCAGCGGCAGGGTTTTGATATGACATGGGCGCGTTCAAAATGAATGTTTCTGCTTTAAACACAACTGAACCAGGATACCTGACTTTTGTATTTTAAACTTTGATTCCAGCCATTACTACATAACATGCCGAAACGCCAAGCATATAAAATCAATAGTAGCTTATTTAGTATAGCAAGGGCGCGTTCGAAATGAATGCTTCTATTTAGTGTACAATTGCACCATGATATTTGACGTTTGCATTTTAAACTTTTATTCAAATCATTATATATAAAATTTAGGTTTCATAAAAATAGTAACCTTTCGACTTTAATTAAATTGAATATATTATCATGCCTCTTCGACCTTTCTACAAGACTCTAGTGGACGATTCTTCAAATATTATTACTTTTTTTTACTAATTTTCATTCCTTAGCAAGATATATTGCAACTTGGATGTAAGCGGCTACTATTTGCGACAATGCCTGGGAATGATTAACACAATGTTGGTTTATTTCAATAGACGATGACACAATGTGTATTCTTTAAGTTGGATACGATAAACATTCCAAACCATCACAGTATTCAGTTTTGTGCTAATATTTCTAGTGACTTTGCATGTAGTATCGTTGATGAAATTTGAGAAACACGTCAATGATTAGAACGAAACTGTAACATCTAGTGTGACTTTAGTCCTGGTCAGATTGTGCCGGAGAAGGACGTTTACAGGAAATATAAAATTCACAAGCCATCTCTAACCACATACATGTCCTGATAATTTGATAGTGATATACAGCGCGTGCTATTATTCATCATTTGGTATTAGCCAGGCTTCCTGCCGCTTGTCTTCGGTATTTGCGAGACTATCTTTTATTATGATGATTTTTGGAACAACAGTATTTTCCTTTACAATAAAACATTGCATAACAAATCATTATTTAACTCAATGAATGAACACTTTTATATATAATATAACACTCACCAAATACGTCGGTGCTGGTAATATGATATACATATGCGCACAAAAAGAGAAATACATTCTCAGAAATGAATAAATACAAACCGCCAAAGGTCACACGTTGCAGAAAGTTTTTTTTAACGTCGTTTTCGTTGATGGACAAGTTTGCGCTGAAAAGCGTGCGGTAGTGTTTGGATATTGACACAAGCTAACACGGGAAAAATAAATGAATACAAGAGAAATGATAGGCGTAATTCAAGAACAAGCTAAGAAATAAACAAGAAGGACATTACTTTACAGTCATTGCAAAAGATGAGTCGGTACAAAATAAAAAAATAGATACATTACAAAACTAAATAAATGTGAAACGAGTCCTTTTTTTCATCAGTTTCGCGATATTTGTCATTCGATTACGCTTGTATATTTCAGCTTTAAATGACATTTTCTATATAAGTAAAAGAGTAGGTGTATGTATGTGTGTCGTTGCGAAAATATTTAACCAATGAACCCTTAAACTATTGGTCAGATGACACTGAAATTAACAGGAAATAATAATCCTACAACATGGATGGTTCATAAGAATAAAATCTTTGGATAGATTAACAGCACGTAGAGAAATATGTCGGCAAGTTTAAAACTAAAACGTTCAGTGAAACTTGCAGCACATGTCTATTACTTTTGTGTATGCATAAATTCATTTACAGCCAGAAGTGGTTTCATTTGAAATATTTCTAATCCATCTGTCAATAGTTCAAACCGTAGGGAACGCGACCGGGCGTTAAATCTTTTGGATTTGATTTTAGTTGATGGCACCCAAATGTTTTTTAAAAATCTTTTAAAGAAAAGTAACGCACACACACAAACACACACACACACACACACACACACACACACATATATATATATATATATATATATATATATATATATATATATATATATATATATATATATATATATATAGCCAGTCTTTGTGGAAGCATCCTGTAGATTATGCAGCCAGAATTTGTGGGCACTCTGTATATATATATATATATATATATATATATATATATATATATATATATATATATATATACGCATACACACATACATATGTATATATATATATATATATACTCGGGTTTTTTATATTCAAAAGTAAAGGAATAATGAATTCAACGAGGTTGTTAGATAGTGCTCAATAAAAAGAGCTGATAATACTTGTTTATTGTTATATAAACATGCTCACATTCCGCTGCTACAAATAGTCACTTGTTTAAATCAAACAACAGATATCATCAGGCAGCGACTTGACTATTCAAAAGTTCAATGAAGAATCTAGTCTATTCATTGAACTTTTGAATAATCAAGTCGCTGCCTGATGATATCTGTTGTTTGATTGAAACAAGTGGCTATTTGTAGCAGCGGGATGTGAGCATGTTTATATAACAATAAACACGTATATATATATATATATATATATATATATATATATATATATATATATATATATATATATACATGGTGCCCACACAGTTTGGCTACATAATCTATTAGGTCCCATTTGACTAACAACAGACTTCTCTTTGGACTACTGCACTGTCAAAAAAAAAACACTTTTCATTATTTCAGCTCTTTTGAAAACTTTCCAATCGGATTATATGCATTGTCAGGCTGGGCTTATTTTTGAGTGCATTCTATCTAAAGAACTATTTTGCATTTTGGATCAATTTGAGAGGAGTTTCATTCAAGCTGAAATATTATGCACGGTTTGTTTTTATATTAGTTTTTTACATATCCAACATTTTTGCAATTTTTTTTTTTTGCAATTTCTGACTACAATAAATTGCGGTTTCACTTAACTAGCAAATTGTAGCATCGCTATAAATATAATTTGCTGATTTCTTCATGTCATTTGATGAGACTAATAATAAGAATAGCATTCTTTGAAACTCCGCGAATAAGGACTTTGTAAATTGTTTTTTGGAGTATTCAGTCGAACAATAAATTTTGATTGTGATGTTCAACTTACAGTTTTAATTTTCTTTCTCCCTTATATATATATATATATATATATATATATATATATATATATATATATATATATACATGCATATATGTGTGTATATATGTATATATTGAATAATCAATACAGTATTGGCCGTGTAATAATAAATATGGAATCTGTATGAATTAAAATATTAACGTATTTTACGACCGGACAAGCTCATTTGCATCCCGTTCATCAAAAATCAATGTGTAGATCGATTATCGTAGATCAACCAAAAACGATTTTATAAGTACATGTGCTAACTCTATAAGCTTTCTATATTTAAATTTTAAATGACACATCGGTTGGAAAGTGAAAGTATCGATTGAAATATCATTTTCCACCGTCTAGCAATGTTTCATTGTAAATACAATTTTAACTGATACATACATTGGGTGTCAGGCTTACGACTGAAATTTAATGTCAATATGTCTGTATGTTAAGCACTGCGTCGTAAATGCAATTAAGAGCGTTAAGAATCGATGTAACGATGTCGTTTATCTATCACGATTTAAATACATAGACAATTTTGGTCGGTCATCACGGTTATGGTGAAATTCATTTAAAATAGCGCTTTTATTGATCTATGGTGCTTCGGTGTAAATTAGAATATTTTGATGCATCCACGTGTTTTCATATAAGCTTCTTCCGTCCGTAAGTAACTCATTGTTTTTGTTTCAACAACACGTAAGGCGGTGATTATTTTGTATTAGATGTGTCATTGCATCTCCCCTTAAAACTTTGTCTGTCAGCCGATCATTATATCACACTTCGTTTTTAAATAGTATTATAATCGTTAAAGGCATAGATCTATCAAACACATCTTAAAAATATATATCCTGCCTAAAAAAAATAAAACAGACGAATACGCAATACTCTCACTAACACCTGCTATCTTAAATTACTTTTTTCTTATAAATAACATCATCGCCGATATCCACTGTGTCATTCATAACGATAATTTAGATATCCAACGAATCTACAGCTTATTAAAACACTTATCGAAAAAAAAGACAGACAACAAACATGGCACTTGCTCAATAAAAGGGTGCCCAACTTCCTACACACTCATATTGACTATGACTTGTAATGCTCATAATAACTCTTGCATAGGTAGTACCACCAGACCTTTGCACCTTCGTATTAAATAAGACTTTAACACTCGTAGCTCCTAATTATATAAACACACCTCATGCAATAACAATATGCGCCTAAATCAAAACGTGGATTCCATGAACAAAGCTTCTTTCTTAGAACTGCACGCCTGTGGAACTCTGTTCCGTCTGCCTGCTTCCCACCTGACTACAACTTGGATGACTTCAAGTTCAACGTTAACAAATTCCTACTGAACCGCCCCCCTAAGTAAACACTTCATCAAATCATCACACTAACGTACTGTACTTGCAATAACCCTTATAAGTGGTGACTTCCGTGTAAAATAAAGAAACTTATGGAAATGTCCAAACCAGCATTTTCAAAGCACCATAAGTGAAAGATTTCTGAAGAACAACTGATCTCTTACCGCAAACTTTCAATAAAAACAGGCTCGAACCTACGCCTTGTATAAATATCTTCTTTCTATACTCTTTTCTACATCTAACTCCTCCTTTATTTTAATACGATATTAATAGCCTTGTCTACATCGTTACCTGAATATTTTTATCGCAATTTCTCTACTCCAATTCCATCTGTTATACACATACGCCCTTTTCTTCGTACTATTTCGAGCAAACCATCACACATGTACTCCGATTCTATCGCTTTCCTATAATAAACCGAGTCAGCTTTTTCAGCACCATTTATGAATTTGCTGCGCAATGCCTCCAAATTTAGTAGTTTCTCAGTACGCTGTTATTTCCACCTCTAGCCTGAATTATAGTTACAACTGTTTACTAAACCCGTTTATTTCTCATACTGAAAACACTTGGTCATTTTTCTTTCACACAACACCTAATACATATCCATTTCATATCATTTCTGTAGGATTTAATCATGTATAATGAAAGAGTTGAATGAACAGTAAAGCACGTATAAACATCGCTATTATGTTTCAAAGTTTCATCACCGTTCATTGATTGACGGCGTTCACGTGTATCACAATTCAGTCATATGTGTCCACGGGGAAAATTACTGTGACGTATATTTTTTATGCAGTGTACATTTTCATTAGAAATTCGACATTCATTTAACCGAAAGCATTATCTGAAATGTGCAGTGTATCCCAAGGCCAGATAAATACACACCCACACACACACTCACACACACACACACACACTCTCTCTCTCTCTCTCTCTCTCTCTCTCTCTCTCTCTCTCTCTCTATCTCCCTTTATATATACATATATCGTAGTCAGAAAAGACATATGTATATATATATATATATATGTGATATGACGATAACAATATTTTTCCAGATATCGATACAATTAGCGATGCCGTACTATATATATATATATATATATATATATATATATATATATATATATATAGATAGATAGATAGATAGATAGATAGATAGATAGATAGAAAGATAAACATATATACAAAGCAGTTAGGAAATACACAAACACACACACACACACACACACATATATATATATATATATATATATATATATATATATATATATATTAGTGATAGGACGATTCCAATCTGCATATATTCTCTCAAATCTAACAAAGACACTTGTGGCGGTTATCTATAGATTTTAGTTTTACTAGCAGTTTCTAATAAATAATTAGCATTTCATTATTACTACCAGCAGCGGAAGATTTTGTTTTATCCAAAATCAGATGAAGAAAGATAAAAGAAATCATTTTGGGCATCGGAAAATAGATATACATTTTTTCCGATTCCCATATCGATTCCGATTCTCCAAAAAAGTTTCCCTAACACACACACGCATATATATATATATATATATATATATATATATATATATATATATATATATATATATATATATAATTACGGAAACTTGATCGTAACGCCACCACTCGATTTTTTTTTTATCTAAATGTGATAGTTCTTAAGTTGCGACTTCTGTAGTACAAGCCATAACTATTTTATGAAGAATGTTCAGGTTGATTTTTATTTGGCGGTTTTCATGGAATTTGATCTTCATCAAAGAGTTTCACTCCATCTAGAGGATCAGAGTATGATTCGCTCTGTAAGGATGTGTGCGATAGTCTCTATTTCGATGCCACAGAGACACCGTGCGTCATGTATATATTCCAACATATACAGGTTTGCAACCCTCGTTCGAGGCCGATTGAGTCTTACCCAGTCTTTCTGGGGGAGTTCAGAGGCTGCTGGAAGGTTTTATACGCTGCCGGAAAAGCCTTTTGTTGTTGACTTTGATTGACTCATTTCACCAGCACAGGCGGAGGGATACTGGTGTTATACGTTCTAGGCCTGTAACAGTGTCAAACTCTCGCGAGATGGTATTCGCTGCGGAACCCCTTCATGTCCTAATAAGGGATAATCATCCAGCATGCCTTGTGGGGTTCGACATCGACCATAACGGCAGGATACCCCGGTGCGGTCGGATACCACGGTGCTTAAGCTGACAGGCGTAGCGTCCGCGCCTCGACTCCCCAAGAGCTGTAAGGAAATTGGATGAATTGAATGCTGTCAATAGTTTCGTTAACTGTACATTAGTACAGCAATTTTAAATATCTATAAAAACAATATCCCCCCTGGTAAGATTTCTTATTAAGTTTAGATTAATTCTTGGGTAGATTTATTACGATGTTAAGTAATTGTTTGATACTCTTGATTATAGGCTATTTAAAAATTATAGGGCATAATATAAGCTCGGTTTATGGATTCAAACAACTCCAGAAATATATGCACGTTCGTAATCACTTATAATTTTAAGAACTTTTTCACTTATTTTTGCAGTAATCAGCTTAAGTTTTTTATTTTATTTTTATAATGAGTATGCGATTTTGGTTTAGTAATTCAAATTGTCAGGTAATTTGGATTAATATTTAGATTTATGACGGATAAAATAAATGTTATTTTATCGGTTTTATTAATAATTAATTTTGGATGATATCGCAGTTGTGTAATTGTGTTTACGATTCTGATTTAGCGTTTCAATTATCCTTGAGGATGTCATCTAAATAATTTTGGATGATTTCGCAATCGTCGCACGTCTTGCTTCAAACGTTTTGACGAGAAAGATGTTTATAAATGTATCTATTTTTAGTAAATTTAACTTTTAGTAAGTCACGAAGTTTCGGCCTTGTTTTAATTTCGTACTTTCAATTATTTTTTTTATGTGGCGAACAAACCAGATAAAATAAATCGGAAAAATATTTATTATATAAATACGTCGTTTTGTTCAATAATTAATTTTTGGCATTTATAATTTAAATACAAGTTAGGCATATGCTCCCCTCGGCTCGTGTGCGTCTAGTGTTATCTAAAGGCAAAATTTACACAAAGCCCGCGCATGAAATTTGGCTGCGTTGTGGGAATAACGCGTAGTCTATATTTGCAAGTGGTGTATTTTGTCTTGTTCCTAAGAATATACATGGGAATTTACATATCCCGAACGAAAATAATCCAATTTGTTAAATATCAATAGACAGGTGGCAGGTTTATTTCGTGAATTTTTTCGTTTATTAACTGTGCTTCTACGTAAATCTATCGTATTATTTGCAATTAGCAAAGGCAGGTAAAAATAAACGATCGTTGCTAATTTTAAATTGCATAAATCAAAGCTGTAAATTTAACTTTCACCACCTAGAAAAACATTATATATATTGTAATATATTTTATTTTATTATTGTATATATTATATTTTATAATTTTATATGTTTTAATTTCTGTTTTAGTTTTTGTGGAGATTTTGTATCTCGTGAATAAATGGGTGTTGGGTTCATAATGGAGCAAATCTGTTAGAGTTTCTTTTTTTATTTAAAAGATAGAAAAGTTAAACGAATTTAATTTTCAATATTAAGAAGTTTATCCTTACTTCTTCCAACACCGGCATGCACTTCGTAACCTATTCAATGTTGAAGTTACTAAAAACAGATATAGTCATAAAAATAGCACATCTTTCTTCACAAAACATTTGAACCAAGATGTACAGTAATTGTGCAGCCAATCCAAATTAATTATTTAAAAAGTAGCGTGCATTTTATCCTTAATAAATCTGAATATTAATCACAATGAGGAGCATTCTAAACAATAATTTAATTACTTAGCGCAGAAACGTGAATTTATTTGCGGAGGCTGT
Organism: Euprymna scolopes; assembly: GCF_053919585.1. NCBI lineage: Eukaryota > Metazoa > Mollusca > Cephalopoda > Sepiida > Sepiolidae > Euprymna > Euprymna scolopes. The sequence goes on along the minus strand of NC_136514.1, from coordinate 11,585,483 downwards.
TTAAATCTTACCTAACGTGTATTTATATGATCAATTTTGCAACTGTGTAATATATTAAGTCATCCACATACAGTATTGTTTCGCTGTTTCAAAGCTCATCAGTGCGGCTAGACAGGCAACTCCGTCAAGCCATGGTCGAAACGCAACCGCCCAAATGACCATTACGATATACGGCTGATGCTGTGAGGGTAATGACATCGTCCAAATGCCTCCTCCCGATTTGTTTACGCAAAGAGCGTCGCTTAATACGTTAATGGCAGTTTGTATATCACTTCCCAATATGATGAACCCAAGATAGAGAGCATTATAGTCATCCACTTACAGTACTGTTTCGCTGTTTCACAGCTCATCAGAGCGGCTAGACAGGCAACTACCTCAAGCCAGAATCGAAACTCGACCGCTCAAATTACAGTCAAGGTTTCTCACTATATATATATATATATATATATATATATATATATATATATATATATATATATATATATGCCGAATAATCACGTTGATATCAATTTACGTTAGATTATAGAAGTTAACCAGCGTTGAATTTGGGCAGTACAAGATATGTTACCATTTTGAAATACCTCCCTGTGCAAGAACTGCAGAATCCTAACCTCGTCATATCCCCCGACCAGGATATACATTCGATTGGGGACCGCTTGTAAATAAGATATTCTCTAGAAACCTACTCTTTCCCAGTAGATCGATTCAATAATTAGTATAAATTAGTATATATATATATATATATATATATATATATATACTGCTTAAAAAGGAGACAATTTGAATGCTGGCCACATACTATCCTCGAATGTCTACGGTCTCTCTGTACAAGTGTTTGTGAGGATACGTTTCCCTATAAGCTAATCCTTACTAAAAATCTAAAATCACGTATTTGCGACCTAAATAAGCTCTCCACGTATGGTTAGCTCACGCTGGGTTTTTATGGTACACTTTCTCCGAGTGATGTTATGCCAAGTAATAGTACGTAACTGGATACTCCACCAGACTAGATGCATTTTGATCCTGAAATCCAGTAAGACCAAGAGGTTACAGGAAAAATACATGCAATTTAAATGGTCGATTAGGCAAAGTTAAAATTCTCAAGTATTTTAGTAACTCAGTTTCTGAGCGGGAAAAGTAAAATTTAATGGAATTTTCGAAAATATCTCAAATCAAGTGTAAGAGTTTGATTGATGAGATATTTGAATATAGTAGTATTAAATAAAATACAGGGTATATATATATATATATATATATATATATATATATATATATATATATCCGAAAGTAATTAGGGGCCCCTTTCACAAAGAACTCATCAGGAGTTAATCGTTGTTTTTTCTAAGATGCAAAAAACGCATTATATTGTCACACAAAGGAAAATACGAGTAAAAATTCTTCTCCGAGCAATCTAATGATTTAACAAATTCTTTCTATACGTGAAAACATTGAGACTGAAACAAAAATATTTAAATGATTAAGAGATTCGATCCTGGTACAATATTCTGAAACAGTCTATAATAAATTAGTGTTACGGTTGTTTCTTTTTTTTTTTGCTTGTTTTTTTTGTGTAAAGTCTGCAATGCTCTTGTCACTTAGAACAGTTTCCAATACATGACACAAAGCGAGTTATTTATGAATTCAATTGCCAGTGCACTGCTTGTTATGTGGTTTAAACTTCCTTAAACTTGCAGACACGCATCAACCAACATAAACCGATAGCAGAAATTAAACGGGGGAAGCCATATCATTTTCGCCCCTCTTCTGCCTATGAATCTGCAATATGGTTTTATTACCTTTTCACCTCAAACAAGGCACAGTGTCACTTTGGTGTAAGGGTCTACTATCAGGGACATAAGCTACTGGGATACTATGTAGGGAGTTGGGCATCAAGATGTCGGTTCAGGTTACACTTGAACTTCTGCATGTCAGTACAGTTGGGGAAGCATGGACTCGGAATGGAATTCCAAAGTTTAGCGCTTCTGGGGACGAAACTACTGGAGTAGGAAGCTCTTACATTCTAGGGATTTCTACTGTGTACGGTGGGATTTAGCTGCTTGTCGGGTTTGTCGAGGGTATTTACGTTGTGGGGACACAAGTGCTTGCAGTTTATCAGAGCATTCACCATTAAAATACTTGTAGAACAGGCAGAGGTATGCGACATTTCGTCGGTGGGACACAGGATGAAGCTTAGATGACAGTTCAGAACCTATCAGGTTGGAGACTCTCTTTTGGACCTTGTCTAGGAGCGAGAGACTAGTATCAGCCCAAATATAACAACAATACTCCATAGATGGGAGAATGGAGATACAGGATACTTTCGGGCGTTAGTAGCTTTCCCTCACGGTAGAGAGAGCCTACCTTCCTCGCAGCGGTCCAGCAATGCTTTCAATGTAAGTGTTCCAACTCATGTTTCCTGTGAACGTTAGGCCGGGGAGTTTAAAGAAGTACTTTCAGATAATACATTCTTGCCCATTGCTATTGCTGGTACAGAAGGTTTCTTGTAATTATTGAAGTAAACAAGTTTAGTCTTGGCAGCATTGAATGTGACCATTCATTTTTGTTCCCATTCGAAGAGGTCTTCCTCTAGTGTTACTGCCATTTGGAAGTCTTCCTCTAGTGTTTCTGCCATTTGGAGGTCTTCCTCTAGTGTTTCTGCCATTTGGAAGTCTTCCTCTAGTGTTTCTGTCATTTGGAAGTCTTCCTCTAGTGTTTCTGCCATTTCCCCAGATATGTATTAATTTGTTTTCTTGTCGTACCTGTTATAGAGCGTGGTGTCATCAGTATATATACCCACCTCAGAAGCAATTTTTCGAGCAGGTCATTTATATCATATAGTTTAGATGTGCGACCGTCGAGGACAACCTGGATTTTTCTCTAAGAAGGATTTATTTATGTTAAGTATTCGTCCAGAGATACCGTACGATCTAATTTTCCTGAGAAGATCTTCGTGCCATACCCTGTCAAAAGTTATATATATATATATATATATATATATATATATATATATATATATATATATATATACATATATATAGATATATCTAGAGCTACCGCTCTACCATCCCCTACTTTGTCAAGTAAATTGTATATACGTTCACAGATTACAGTTAGGATATCTGCTTTGGAACGAGCTTGCCTAAATCGATATTTTTGGTCGGTCAGAAGTTTTGCATCTCTAATGTGATTGACTAGAACTTGATTAATTATGGACTACAATATTTTGGCGAAAAGTGGAAAGAGGCTAATGAGGCGATAATTTAATAGGTCAGTTCTTTCGCCAGAATTCTTGAAAACTGATACCACAGAAGCAGTTTTCCAGCATTCCGGAAAGCAAGATGTAGTACTTACCAACAAAACAAACGCCCACGTGTTTGTGCCTTGTATAGGCATGCGCGACAACAAAACTTGGATTTTTATAAGCGGAAATCTCGAGGTTGTCAGGAATCTACAGGCGCATGCGCAAGAGAAGGGATTGATATAGTGGTATAAAAGGCAGGTCGAGTGAGAACGTTGTTGTTGTTATTGTTGTTGTCATTGGACGTTACAGTGACGCGTGCATTAGCAGGTGATTTAGAGGCTGTTCTTTTTTGTGTGTCAAGTCGCGCACCTCAGTGAAGATCATATAAGTCGTGCACCTCCGTGAAGGTGAAGATCATAAGCTATTTCTGCCATTTCGTTTTGTCTCTTTTCCTGCACAACTAGGACTGGGGCAAAGTTTGATTTAAAACTGATACCCGAATTCGACGGATCCACTTCTGTTGTCGACTGGGTCGAAAAGGTTGAGCTGACCTGCAGCCTCTGTGAAGTAAAGGGGGTGCATACCGTGATTCCCCTGAGATTAGCTGGAGGCGCCCTAAGTATATATCTGCAGCTTAGTGCCGTGGAGAAGGCTGATGTTACCTGTATAAAAAATGCTTTATACAAGGCATTTGCCATGGATCCCTGCACGGCCTACAAAACATTTGCCGCTAGGAAGCTCATGCCAGGAGAAACCGTGGACGTCTTCTTCGCGGAGCTGAAGAAACTTGCAGTTCTATTTGGCAATGGAGTGTCAGAGCAAAAACTGGCGTATGCGTTTGTGGCCGGCCTTCCCACCCATGTTAAGCAACGTGGAAATGTAATTGAAGACGCGTGCTGGCTGCGACCCGTGAATGATTCTCAACACATCAACCTGACGGAACTGGATGCTGTTGTGAAGAGTTTAAATCTGGCACTGCAATGGCAGTCAAAGAAGTTACACTTGTACACGGATTCTCTCTGCGTCTACCACTGGGTGTCCGACACTCTTTCGGGACGAACGAGAGTCCGCACTAAAGCAGCCAGTGAGATGTTAATCCGGCGGAGGCTAAACACCCTGAAGAGTCTGGTATCAGAGTATGACCTGTCGGTGAGTGTAACGCTCGTGGCATCACGCTGTAATCGTGCAGACCAACTAACCCGTGTGCCTCACAAATGGTATGAAGCTGTGAAGACAGGCGTGGAGTTCGCTGCTCGATCTTGCGCAGTTGGCGCGATTAGTTCATTCCAAATACAAAGAATTCATGTGCAGAGTGGACATCCAGGTATCAAAAGAACTTTATATTTTGCGAGGCGTGTGGACCCGGTAGTGACAAGGGCGAATGTCAGGCAGATCATCAAGCACTGTGAGGCATGCCAGTCTATCGATCCTGCACCGGAGCAATGCCAGAAGGGGCGATTGGAAGTTGAGCATGGGTGGCAACGATTAGCGATGGATATTACCCATTACAGTGGTAAGCCCTTTCTAACCCTTATCGACTGTGGACCCACTCGTTTTGCGGTGTGGCGGCAAATGACCAGGCAGGACTCACCGAATTTTGTCCGCTAACTGTCATCTATCTTTTCTGAGCGAGGTGCGCCGGAAGAGATATTGACGGACAACGACGCTGCTTTTTGTAGCCACCAAGTTCGGCAGTTGTTGAATGAGTGGGGTGTCCGACTACGACTGCGATGTGCTCATGTGTCATCAGGGAATAGCATTGCTGAGAGGAGCTATCGCAGCATCAAGAGAATTGCTGCCAGAAAGCAATGTACCATTACGGAGGCCACGTATTGGTATAACATCACACCAAAGGATGGGAAGACACTAACAACAGCACCGGCCAATGCCATACACAAATACCGTGTTAGGATAAAGGGCATTGACACTGTCCAACCAATCGACGAGGAGAGTCATTACAAATACAAGGTAGGGGATCCAGTTTGGGTTAGACCCCCTGGAAACCGGTGCACCACCAAGTTCAAGCGAGGACGAATATCTGGAGTGGTCAGCCAGCAGTCGGTCCTTGTTGATGGAACCCCACGCCATGTGCGCGATCTTCGCCGAGCTAGTGAAGTACATCCCACAACTACAGAGAGCGATGAATCATCAGATGATGAGCTGCTGATGAGTGAGGTCACCGAGCAAGAGAGTGGTAGTTGTAGTTCGTCTGATCAGGCAGGATCAGAACCAGAACCAGAACCACACCCAGAACCAGAACCAGAACCTGAATCCGAGATTGTAAATACCACCCTTCGCAGAAGCCAACGAACTAAGAGGCCACCCCCGGAGTGCACTCTATGTGATCATCAGATCATGGGGGAGTGTAGTACTTACCAACAAAACAAACGCCCACGTGTTTGTGCCTTGTATAGGCATGCGCGACAACAAAACTTGGATTTTTATAAGCGGAAGTCTCGAGGTTGTCAGGAATCTACAGGCGCATGCGCAAGAGAAGGGATTGAGATAGTGGTATAAAAGGCATGTCGAGTGAGAACGTTGTTGTTGTTGTCATTGGACGTTACAGTGACGCGTGCGTTAGCAGATGATTAAGAGGCTGCTTTTTTGTGTCAAGTCGCGCACCTCGGTGAAGATCATATGAGTCGTGCACCTCGGTGAAGGTGAAGGTCATACAAGATTCATTAAGGCATTTGTTGTAAGGTTTGGAGAGAACTGGAGCTACTTCGGCTGAGCATTTTTTTTTAATAGCGCAGCCGAGATGAGATCAGGTCCACATGCTTTTGAAGTGTTAAGGTTTTTTATGACAGCATGCACCTGAGAAGGGGTGATGTTCAGATCGTCTAGCGTGGCGTCTGTCCGCAAAGGAAAGTCAGGGAGGGGTGGTTAGCAGGTTTCAGTGTGGAGTTGGAGGCAAACCGACTGGCGACCATGTTGGCCTTCTCGGTTGCTGAGCAAACAACCTCATGATTTTTGGTTAGTGGGGGAATTGTTGGTTGCCCATTATTTACCACACTGTTGTAGATTTTCCAGAAATTACGGGATCCTAATTTTTGTGCTCCGATGCGTTTTTTTTTTTTTTTTGGTTGTTTCGGTAAATTCTCTCTTAGCGGTCGCTATTTCTTTCTCACAGTTACTTCTAGCTTCTACATACTTCTGTCTGTTTGAACTGGACTTATGTTGGTTTAATATGAGGTACGCATGCTGCCTTTGCGCAATGGCAGTTGCACAAGTACACGTAAACCATTGGCGAGAGTGGGGCTTGTGATAAAATTTCCGCGTGGGAACATGTGCTTCAATTGCCGTTTTGAACCATTCAGTGGTCTCATTTGCGCAATGTTCAGCAGGAAGAGAAAAAATATTTCCCCATGGGGCATCTCTGATAAGTCACCCTTTTTATAGCATCTCGTTGTTTGGGGAATGGCTCTCCAGGTTCAGCTCTAGAGTTTAGGGTGAGTTCACCTATTATTACTGCATGATCAGCGTTCCCAAATGGGCTGTGAGCATTCGTTATACGATCATCGGGAACTGTGGTCAGAAACAGATCTAGAAGTGATGATGCGTGTTGTTCTTATTGGTCTGGGAAACGGGTTGGACACGTAAGCACCTTTTATAGAGAGTGAGATATAGAGATGCTACGTGTAGTACTACCATCTGCGTCAGTGTAAGTAGACAACTAATTGAAAATTCAGCTTATGTCAATTCCTATAAAATTGACCGTTTCAGAACATTGCACCAGCTTGATTAAAAACCATCTCTATTTCTACTATTATATAAAAGTCACTATGTGGGTGTGAATTCCTTCCTTATGGATTCCAAAAACGGTGAGCCTATATTTTGCAAATTTCACACGAAGGTAATTTATATGTCTGGCAGTGTTCCTACATATATTTTGTACAGAAATTCGCCCAATAATATCATAAACCGAAAAAGTCCAAACCTGAAAATAGTATTTCAGTCTTATAGATAAAAATAATTTTTTTTTAGAAAATAAAACAGTTTTGTTGACAACGTAGCTCAGTGGTAAAGTATTTGACTACAGATCAAATAATTTCGTGTTCAAGTCCTGTTATACCTCACCAATTTATTTTAATTTTTTTCTTATTAATGAATTCAATTTAAGATAAAAGAAGTTTCATTTAAAATCGCTGCAAATCAATTCTTTGTTTGCATATTTTTAAATCAAAAATTAGTCCTCTTCTTTCTTAGAATTGCACGCCTGTGGAATTCTGTGCCGCTTGCCTGTTTCCCTCCCGACTTCAACCTGGATGTCTTCAAGTCCAACACAAACAAATGCCTGATGAACCTCCCTCCTAAGTAATGACATCTCACAATTTCTCCAATAATATTGCTACACTATCCATTTGATTACTGTACACACAATAGCCCTTATCCCTGAGTGGCCATTGGGCCTTGATATGTGGTGAACTCCATGGAAAAAAAAAACAAAAAACAAACATGGACGAATTTGATGAACTACATTATCATTATTATTTATTTATTTATTTTTTGCGAATTATTGCATCAGACAAATTATTACTCGTAAAATATACTATTAATACATATGCAATCTCCTTAAATTAAAATATCTTTTATATGTTCAAGCGTATTCTACGACCGAGCAACGCCGGGTGCCCAGCTATTCATTTAATGATTTTGGAGTGACTCTCTATTCTGTTTCAGACAAGTCTCTTCTTTGTGGACAGAAAGAATTTGTTAAATCATTAGATTTGCTCGGAGATATATTTTAATCCTTCTCTTATCCTCAATCGTACATATATGTTATACTAGCAGTGGAAGGGGGACGGCTTTTCCCAGTGGAAAATACGCTTTAATATGATATTTTAATTTTTTCAGATTTCGTATATATTAATATTGCGTCGTGATTTCAAAAGTGAAAAAATACTAAGTGCCATCAGATAGAATCGAAACTGTAGCATTCAAAGCTGGTGACGTTACCACTGTACTAACGTAACACACATATTAAGTGATTAAAAATTAAAAATAAACTAAGATGAATGTACAAAATGTTTATTTTTCGTATTTTACTTGAATTTCTTTAAAACCGGTTAAAGATCCATAAAAGAATTGCCCGTAATAAAATTCAATCATTTGACACACCCAGCGCCGCTCTGCGACTTTTAGTTTGGGAGGATATGGATTTTGAAAATATGTAAAGAGAAAGACATGCAGACCGAACGACAGACAGATATATATCCGTCTATATATTAGATTATTGTATATATATTTTGCACGAATTTTAATTTGTTTTTTTTTTTTTGCCTTGCATATCTCCGAGTATTAGCTCTTGCGTTACAACTTAATTCGTGTTTTGCATCTTTTAATATACCAATGATTAACTCCTGGTGAGTTTGTCGATGAAAGAAGCTCATTGACTTTTTTCGTATATTATTTGCAAAGCGTCGTATAGTTTTTCACCGTTAAAAAGTTATATATATATATATATATATATATATATATATATATATACATATATATAGTAATTTATAAAATATATATGGCGATTAAGCTACACTGAATATTCTGCGTTTCATCCACTATAGGATTCGTCAGGCTTATACATATATATATATATATATATATATATATATATATATATATATATATAAATGAATAAAAAAAAACTTATCCTCATTGTAATCTTGTTGATACTGCCAATATTAAAATATCTTATCAATGTTGCATATAGTTAATAAAATGTTTGTGTTTTCTTTATATTCACTAGGGTCACAACCTTTTTGCGAATATCAGTTCTGAAGATTATTCTGAGATTATCAACCTCTTGAAAGAAGCTATCCTCGCTACGGATCTTTCCCTGCATGTTCAGTAAGTTTAATTTTTTTATTATTATTCTGCTTTTATATGTAACTAATGAACTTGTTTGTGTTAACTTCTGGCCTAGGTTACCCAACAAGAATGAATAAATGTATAACTAATAAATTTACTTTGGTCCGCTGTCTATCAACTAGATGGTTTAAGGTTCGATCTCTGTTGTGGTTTCGTAAAGATTCTGAAGAAAGGCACAGCTGATGAAACAAACTATATTGTACAGAAATGACAGTATAACAAATAAAAAGCGTGGCCATACGTCAGCCCGACTGCCACCAGGACCAGACTCGAGCATAACTGCCGAGAGTCATATTTTGTCGGTCTTTTTAGTAAGTGGAAGTGTTTATTATTATATGTAAAGCTGGACACCCCAACAGCAATAAAATTAAAGAATGATTTATTTTCCTTTTCAGTCGCTATTAATTGAACAATATAAAAATAATTACAATTGGTGTTGCCTATTTGCCTCGTGTCAAGACCGCAGTAAAAACATTAATCTACCTACTGAACTTAGCATTGTACGAGAATCATTCCAAAAGTAATGCCCCCTTCTTTTTCTAAGTAAAAAAAGTTCAAAAGATAGGAAGACCAAAGTTGTAGCATTAAAACAAGCGACCTTTTGTGCTCCAGATTTTATTTTCCAACGTAGTCACTACAATCCTTAATGCATTTTTACCAGCGATAAACGATGCGTTTGTATGGGCGTCCGGGGCGCGTTTTGTCTCAGGACATTCGTCTTAAAAGCAAAACCTCCCATAACTAAACAAGTTAAAGAGCTAAGACTGGAATAGAACCATTAAAACCAGATATTTAACGCCACATAATTTATTTTTCTGCATAATCAGCATCATGTTCAATGCACTTTTCCCAGGAATTTCATGATGAATCTCTGCTTCTGCCGTACGCCCATGACAGCAGTTGCTGTTTTTGGATTCTCACATCGTCAATATCTGCAAAAGAGATATGAAACTTTTTAGGTCATGGATGCTTGAGTTCAGTCATCAAAGCAATGCAATTTTTAATACCCTTTTATATATTCGGGCGAAACAAAAAATAGGAGGCATTACATTTAAAACGTACCTCGTAGTAAGTAGAAAACATATTATTATATAAGGTTTGCCAGCAGCATAGTCATAGAAGTAAAAGGTGATTTATTTTCCTTTATGATCGCGATTTTAGACAAATCTATAAATCCTTCGAATTCTTGGGGGCGCTGCATTATTTCATGCAACGTGTTTTGGGCAAGAATAGTCTAGCGGCGCCCATTCATCTCCAGGACCGTACAGTATCTGGTATTACAAAACATGGTCACCAATTTAAATATTGGCCAAGCTTCACGCCGCTTAACATCGGTGATCTAACGAGAACCCGTGTATCAGTGTGAGTATGCTCTATCGCTATTAATTGAATAAAAAACAAAAAACTATTAATCACAATTGTTTGTTGCCTAGACAAATCCTGTAACGCCAACCATAAAGACATTAAACTATCCACGGAATTTAGCATTGGTTGATAATATAATAATTTGAAACAGTACCGTAAACTGAATTCAGCATTATTTGATAGTACAATTATATAATTAAAAGAAGGAAAAGTGTGTCGACATCAGACTACAGATCCAATTTTCTATTAGTAATTGACATATTGCAAATATGTCGGGCACCATTAATGAGGGACACATGTAAAGAGTATTTTTTTATTAAACAAACATGATTGAGTGAGAGGTAAAGAATGATGAATAAGCGTAATAAAATGTGACGAAGCATGGGATTATCTTGTGTCATTAGCAATGGAACCTCGACACAATGATTGCATCAGGATTATTGCGTGATTATCAACATGCAATAATTAAAAAGGAATGAAATGTGTGGAACGAGTCAAGTCTCTTTACAAGATACTAGCAGGCCGCCCGGCGTTGCCCAGTGGTAAGTTACGCATAAATATAATTTTATAATACATAAACTGTGCATTCAAGTATTGCGTTTTTTTCTGAACCGATCACGTTTTGTAAGTATAAATACACAAGCCGGGATCAAAACCCAAACCTAAAGACAGGGAGTCAAGGACGATAGCTATTAGAGCAACGTAACGCGACCTTGAACGGTTGTTTTCAAACTACTAATTGTTAACATAAGTAATATGTAATCTGAACTAATCACGCATGCGCATTCGTGAAACAGTTAAGAAACAAGTAAAACTCCGATGCTTTCCACGAACTCATGTTCGATTTTGACTCGTTATCAGCCCTTTTTTCCAGATTGAAATACATTTTCTACATGTCCGAATATGTTATATATATAATTATATACCTAGATCAAAAATTTGTTGAGTATATAGGTTGAGATGTATTCTCACACACATATTCTCACTTTCATAGATATATATAGATTTAGGATTTTTTTTTTAATTCTGCGTTTTTTTCTCAATGTAGAAATATCGAAACTGTTAAAATTACATATGCGAATCAGTGTAGTCTTTCTTCATATAGTAAGGTATTTATACAATTCTCCATTTGCAATAATAACGTTCGCGCATTACCGATATGTATTGGTAAAGCTTGAAAATGGGTAAAACGAAAAAAAATATGGCTATAATTTGTATGTGTTATAATCATAAACGACCGATTTACTTAGTTGGTATTGTTTCTTTTTCATGTAAATAGCCCCAGAGAATGCATGAAACCACTTCATGTAAGGAGATAAAAGAAACATAAAATTAAACTACTTTGCCAAGGTCACAAACCAGCCAAAAATACGTGTTGGATAACTGTTGACTTTGAAAACATCAATTCTTCCCGTTTGTCAGAAGCATCTCGTTATTGAAAAAATCGTTTAGCAATGAATTTGGATTTAAAATTATTTCTTATGTTGTAAGTATTCATTGCTTAGATAATTCGATTTACGATCATCAGCTTGGTTCTAATATTAACAATGTGTCGCGGATGAAAATCTCAAACCTTTTCGTTCTTAATTTAGAACTTGTCAATTTAAGAGTTGAACTTGGGTAAATCTATTGCGAATATGGAAATTTGTACAAAATTTTATATCGAAGCCTTTACACAATCTTCTGCTCGTTCATTGGTAACAGAAGTGGGCCATGCTAATCCCGTTGTTTAATAAAGGATTCTGTTCAAATCTACCTGGAGATTCCCGAGTTCGACAGAAAGATTCCCGAGTTCAACAATCTATATTTGAAGATGTTCGGAGATTGCAGCGATAGAAACGTTGTCCGAATAGCCCTATAAATGGTTACATGTGGTCTGAATAATTCAAATGATGTCATTTATAAATCTTTGCAACTAAAATTCCAGAAACATTATCTATTATCCTCAATAAATCAGCAATGCCTGAATAGAAAGGTTAACTATTTTATTTACTTCCCCTTACGAGAGCAAATTATGAAACAAGTTCTTTTTTATGTGTGAAGAAATTCCAGCATTTTGGATTGCAACAATTTTTTAATGCTTACAATTTCTACTTTTTAACTCACCGATGGGGGAAGTGACACAAACGACCTGGGTGTTCCAAATTCACATTCAGTCTTTTATACTATGACTTTTGGTTATTTCCTAAGCCACAGAAAAAGCTTAGAGATAATTCTTATGATACAACTGAGGAGATGAAAGAGGCTGTGACTAAGGTCATTGACACGCTCACACACGAGGACTTCCATTGGGTCTCCAGAAATAAGTCTATCGGCAACGTTTCGTCCTATAAAGATTAAAAAGAAAGGATAGTTTAGTCAACATCAAAAATACAACAGTCATGATGGGTATGTACTCTTTATACTGTAGTAAGAGCATAGGCAACTGTACAAATAAGGTGAAGCCGATATAGTTTACGTAAAATTAAAATTAACAAGTGAAGCATGCATTGTCTCCCGTGATGGCATAGTACACGAGGCATGAAAAATGACTAAGTTCAGCATTTGCCCCCCCTCCATTCATCCCCAAAGGTCTCCAGGCAACATCCAATCCTGGTGCAAATAAACAAACGGTGCCGTTTTAGGCCTTAACATATGTAAATTTCAATTCTGCATAATGCAAAAAAAAGGAATGACTAAGTCCAACCTGTGCCCCCCATTTAGGCCCCAAAGTCCCCAAGGGCTTAACATATTTAAATTTGAGTTCAGCACCATGCAAAACTGCTAAATAGACACACAGAGAACATTTTGGGCAAATATGGTGAAATAGTTAAAAAAAAAAAAATAGAGTGTTTTTATAAGCACTAAAAACAGCTCCGGGGCACACTCCAGAGTTATCGGGAAGTATAGACAAACAAAATTATATAGACATCAGTTAGTTACAACTTTTCAGAAAGTTTTATAAAAATCCAAGGCACCATTTTTTTAATAGGCACATAGTGTCAATTTTATCCATTTTAATACGAAAGGTACCCCTAGGGGGCAACCGGACTTTTCCCAGAAAATCCGTTCTATTACTTTTTTACTCATATCATGTTTAATGTTTGTGCAAAATTTCCAAAAATTCCAAGGCGTAATTATTGTGAAAAGTGCGTACAGACGGATAGACGAATGGATAAGAACGAATTTGCAGGTCAACTCTCCGTTTGTCGAGGATGGGGAATCATGAAAGATACTGGAAAATTTAATTAGAACTAGAGTAAAAATGTTTGATAGGCTGTCAGGGACAGATAATCGGAAATAAGAACTCGCAAAAAAGTGAGAAATCTTTTTCGTGTTTTTTTTTTTTTGCCAGACATGAGTTAGTAACTTTTTCAGAGCTTTCACGAAGAGTATGTACTTGACAGTAGTGTTGTTGACTAAGAATCTATCAAAAGTTGTTTTTTTTTATCAATTATTAAAACGTTTTTATTGCTATTAATTGCTATAAATCATTGAGGAAATATTTGATAAATATTTAATTACAACCACAAGAAAAAAAAAGTAGATGACCCCATTTCTGCTATTAAAAACCTTGGTCGAATCACAATTCCTATCACGAAAAAAGAGAAATATCATTAACCAGTGGGCATCCACTTACTTGTCACAGAGACCTACAGCTATTTCTTTTGCAAGCGAAAGCGTCAAATAATCAGTTGGTCACGAATAACTCCTCCAAGCGATGCTATAATACGAAAGAATAATAAAATCGTAGTATATTATTAAGCAAATCTTGAAGCAGTACTGCTGCTGTTGTTGTTGTTGTTTTTGCTGAGCATCAGTATTGATGATGATTTTTCTTGGCTTTCCTTTCCTCGATATCTTACTATTTAGAATTCGTTGTAGAAAGATATCAGGTAACTACGGTAGAGACCATGTGAAGTTTGCCAACATTCTTAAGTGACAGTGTTTTAGTGAAACGAACTGTTCTAACTTAACACACCTAGGTTGTAACTACTGGGTCGCCGTTACTTCTCTGTTGCTGCTGCTGCTACTGGTGTTTTTACTATTAAGCATCAGTTGTTCATGATTATATTGGCATTCATTTCTGCGATATCATTTTACTTATAATTATTTCAAAGAAAGATCTCGGGTATTACTGAGGGGGGTAACGTGATGGTTGCAAATATATGCAAGTGAAAGAGTTTCATTAGAACAGACTGGATTCGAACGTAGCAAACTATCAGTCCATGTTGTAATAAATTTAGTCATATCTGCTCGCTGTTTTTGTTGTTGAGCACAATTCATCAATTTCTTTCGAATAAAAAAGATGTTTGTTGTTGGCATTTGTTTCCACGATATCTTTATTGGTAGAAATTCATCAAATTGGCCGCTAGTCGCAAATGTACAAAAAACAAATTAAACAAATAAAATATCTCAGTAAGCATTTGTTTTCTTTTTCCGCAAAACTATTTTATTCCATTACATTTTCGCCAACACTTCAAAAGTCTCTCGCCGTCCCATGTTCATTTTAACCAGGCAGGCGGTTCTCCTTCTTCCGACCGCACGCTGGCCACAACCAGCTATTTCTCGCCTTTCTTTTACATGGCCATTATTTCCGACGTCGACATTCTTTCTCTCGTGAGCACGTATTGCACTGTTTTCCTTATTGCCCTCTCTTCTCACGCACGCTTCCTAATTTGTATATGCTCGGTTTTTTCTACTACTGCTGCTACAACTAATCATTTCGCATGCCGGCCATCCTTTGCTGCTGCTCATATTTTCCTCGCGGCCACACGCACTATGTTATCGGGATCTTATATAAAAAATTACTTAAAAGTTGCCAAGTAAACATGTTTACGTGGAACATCACCGGATTCGAACTTAGCACAACCAGGTTTTCAGTCTGTGTCGTTAACCACTTAATCACTATCACCTTCTTGCTGCTGATGCTACTGATGGAAATGGAAATCAAACATTGTTGATGATAAAAAAACACGATGATGATGATGATGAATATTAATAATTGTGATTATTACAATATGGACTTGTAAATGATGATGACGAAATAATCACGCTGACAATCCATTTTCCATTAGAAGCAAAGCAACGTTGAGCCTGGTCAATACAAAATAGGTGACTATTTTGTTATATTAACGCATGACACCTAACCGGGATGTACACGCTAAATATGGATCGCATGATGAATTTGTCTTCTCCATTATCTTTTATTTTCAGTGGAAAATGAAGTGCCCGACGCGGAGTTAAATCCATAAATATATATGTGCTATTACCAGTTGATGATGATGATGATGATGATGGCAATTAAAATTTCTTTCCTTCTCCGACAGGATCTTGTAACACAAGGTTCGAAAAGTCGTATTAAAAAAATTGTTACCCTAGATAAAATTTACTATGGCCTGCAAAACAATCTGGAGCAGCCCTGTTTTCATTCTCCTTCAGGGTCTTATCAGGCGAGTACCAATAAACTGACCTTTTTTTCTAAGGGGGAAGGCAAAGCTTGGGATAGTACCAAACTACACAGCCTTATGACATATTTCAGCAAACAGTGAACAAAAATGGACTAGACTCTATTAACTTTTGATGCGGAGTCAAAATTGATAATGATGATGATGATGATGACAACAACGATGGTTACGATGATAATGACGATGACGACGATGATGATGGTAACGATGATGATAACGGCGATGACGACTACGGCAATGATGATGATGATGATGATGATGATGATCACGATAACGATGATGACGACGACGTCGACGATGATGATGATGTTGACGATAATGACGATGATAATAACGATGACGATAACAACGACGACGATGATCATGATGATCATTATGGTGCTGATGATGAATCCTACTGTTTTTGGGACTTTATTTTAATAATTATAAAAAAGGGGTGGTTTAATACTATCGTGATGGTGGTTATTATCATGAGACAACGCGATACTACAGACTGTCTAACTTTATCGTCAGAAATTGCGACAGCAATGCTTTGTATTCACTTTCTTGTACAATATATTTTCTACATAACCCTGTTATTCGTTTCTACCTCTATGTATTTTTCCTTGCGCCACGACACTTAATAACTAAACTGATCACATTTTCCTCGAAAGAATTTGTGGCTGATATAAGAGGGAAACTACCAAGTTATGATAATACTGTTTCCTGTGAGTTGCTAAAGGATTGTTTCGTGTGAAATATAATCTTAACAGCCGATTGAGATTGTACTACGATAATTGCTGGATCGCGAGTAGTGATAAATTTAATAGAAATACATTCATGTGAAATCAGCTAAACCTTGTAACATTGATTAATTGTAATTATCGTTGCGCCGGAATTTCTGTAACCAATCCTTTATTTTTTCTTATTACATATCATAACAGAATCAGTATTATATCAAATGTGTATAGTAAGACGTGTAAGCATACATTATTTCCTAAACAATATAGATATTACATTGCAGTAAAATGTATAAATATAAAGTATATGATATGGTAGCATAAATATTATAACAAAATCTATAAACATAAAGTATAAAATAAAAGATTAAACGTGAATATAATAATAAAAATATGATGGTTAAGTATATAGAGAAAAGTAAAACATTCAGTTCTTAGAAATCGTTGTAAACAGCTTCAAGTCACCCGGCAGCACTTTCTTCTTATTTAGATGACGACTTATATATTTGTTGTTGTTCGTCTTAGTAGAGAGTCTTTGTAAGAGAGTCTTAGAGGTTCATGTTGTGTGCAGATATATCGCGTAAATATAAAGAAAGACACAGTTTTTTTTATATATAAGAAGACATATTATGAGATAGCGAAAGTCTTATATATAAAGAGACAGGTATAGGCTAATACAGGCTGAGTCGAGCATGTAATTCAATGAGAGGAGATTTATGATACACTGACAAATAGACCGAGAGATAGTGCGTTTGGCATTTACGTTAGACAGTTCTGTGAATGGAAGTGTTTCTAGAAAAATTGACACATAGATTTCTCACCTATTTTTGAGATGAGGATTTTCACAAGTTCTTATAATATAAATGGGCAATACCTTTTCTGTTGAATACATAACACGAAGACGCCGATACAAAAAGATGAAGTTGTTTGTTTATTCCATTTCGACCGGTCAATGGCTTTGCATCAAGGAATCCAAGTCTTACATGATTCTTCTTCCAACCTCCGCTTCCAAGGTTCTATTAGCTATGTCTGACTCCTCTCTTCTCTCCTCTGACTGACTGAGTCCCCTGATTGACTGCGTCCCCGACTGAGTTTTTTGACTGACTATATTGAGAATCATGACATCATTGCATGACCAACACGTGCATATTAGACACATGCCATGACATGCCTCCGTGTTTAAGCATGCATTGTTATTCACATGTTTCAAACATGCGCGATTTGCACTTTTTGAAACTATTTCTGACGACCAGAAAATTTCCCATTCTCTTCGTTGTTTTACAAAGGAATTTAACCTACTTGTTAATTCTCTAAACGATTTTTTATTATGCATACTTTCTGAGAATGTAAATAGATTTTCCAGCCAAATTTTATTTATCAAATATTTTAAAAGAATTAACAATTTAACTGGGCATTCCATTTAAAACCTATTGTTCTTTAAAACTTATCTACAGGGTCCATTTAACTAATTCTCTTTTTTTTTACTTACATGAAACAGAACAGGTAGATCAACAGTCTGTTGCTAATCAGTTCGTCAGATATTTTAATGAATTTGCTGTTTTTCAGCCATTATAATATAATCCGTAGTCGTCTCTGCTTTCATAGGTTTTAGAGATGTCAGTTGCATATAGAAAAATATAATTTTGGGTTATTCGTTCGATATATAATTCTCTCTTTACGTGTTTAATGCTTTGCAGCTAGCATTCAAGGCTTTTCGCGTCATCAGAGATAGACTTTTCCATCAAGCCACTGCATTATTTCGTCAAAGACAGTTGCGTTGTTTTTAATTAAGTGAAAGACTTCCGATTTTAAGGTTGTTCTGAATGACTTTGTGTAACTTTTAAATTCGTAAACAACCTAAAAGATTAAATTCCACGAAAATTTCCGCTGGACTCATAACCAGTTGATAGATTGAAACAATAGCCAGTTATACTTTTTTCGATCTTCATCGTTTCCCTAATCCACTTTGAAAACCTCTCTAATTTTAGTGGATTTTTTAAAATTTTCCAGACTATACATTCCGTATAAAAAATAAATATATAGACAAAGTATAACTATAATTCATATAGCCAAAGTATATAATAACGTAAACAGTAAAGGAAAGCACAACATATATAATACAAGTTATGAATATTAAATATATAAAAAATGTAAATGTATTAAGTCTATTTGACAATTTAAAAAAATGAAGTATATATTTTATTATTCGAAACAAACAACTAAGAGAAGATTGCAAATTGTTATGATGACTCCCTTATTAATTTTTGACCTGAAAGCTTCATTTCTCTGTTGTAGATACTGACGGTGTGAGACTCTACGAAACCAACGCCTATCATAGACCTGCGCCAGAAGCAGAGATACGTGATTAGATTCCTGGTAAAAATACATTTAGATTGGTGGGGACTATGTAGAAATAAATCCCTGTGCACAGAAGTTTGCTCGTTTTATTGGTACCACTTCTGTCTTCGTAGCTCTTATACATTTTTTAAATAAAATCTTAATTTTGGAGTTCTACTAATTTATCTATTAGCAATTTTTATTAATAGATTTTAAGCATTACTACAGCAAAATTAGATTAGTGTTTTGGCGTGACGTCATATTCAATTCGATCGGATTAATAAATCTTAAATAAAGGTTTACAAAACAAATTCAGTTTACAATTTAGTTTTGGTTTAGAGGTGGGGTAGGGGCAGAGTTATTTCTCATAACAGATACGATGGCTAATTAAAATAATATTTTTTTTATTTTCCGTTTGATTTTGGATTCAATGAGCAATGAATTCCGCAAATGTTTACGTAAACTCTTACTCAATCAACCCTGTTTCTTGATCTCCTTTTTTTCTCAGCTGAACCTTCTGATACCTGGTATATAATAATTGCTTACGTTAATTTTATTAAGGTTTATAATCATCTTTGTCAGAGTTTCTATCACATAAGTTTTTCACACATTATCTATTATATAAATCTCACCTGTCTGTTTAAATGTATGTATGTTTGTATGTATACCTAAAACTTTCGACAGAGGCGACGGATTTTCACTAGACCGATATCAATTTGAAGCTCTCCCCCTCGGACGGAGAATATAAAAAAATGGCCAAAAACATTAATTCCTTCTGCCGCAACTGAGCAATTTTCTTCATGGAGGGGTCGCCTTTCTCGCTGATATTTTCGAAAGTCATCCCATCTTTTCGATTGACTAGCCTTAATTCATATCCGTTTAAACGATGGGCGCAACGGCAAAGACGTGCGTTTCTTTTTACGTTCTTTTCCTCCTTTCACGGTACTTGCTCGAGCCTGCCTGCCCACGACCACATTTTTTTGCTCAACACACACATCCAAACACCCGGGCAACGCCGGGCAGCCAGGCTAGTCAATAATATAAATTTTACCTGTCTGTTTAAATGTGTGTATGCATGTATATATGTATATTTGTATGTGTGTATGTAAGCCTAAAACTTTCGACAGAGGCGACGGATTTTCACGAGACTGGTATTGTTTGTAAGCTCGACCCCTCGGACGACAAATATCGAAAACGCGGCTAAAAGCAATAAACCATTTCACCCTCAACTAGGCACTTTTCTACCTAGAGAGGTCGCTTTTTCGACGATATTTTCGAAAGTAATACCCATTTTCGATTAAATTAATACCCTATTTTCGATTAATTTAAATCTGCGTAATATGGATGATGGGCGCAAGAGCAAATACGTTACGTCTTTTTTCACGTCCTTTTACTCCTTCGCGGTAAGGGTTCGAGCCTGCCTGCCTTCCTGCCTACTACCACTTTATTTTTTTGCTCAACACACACCTCCAAATCTCCGGGCAAAGTCAGGTACACAGGCTAGTCTATAATATAAATCTTTCCTGTCTGTTTAAATGTATGTATGTGTGCCTAAAAAATTCGACACAAGCTTGGCAGTTTCGCTAGATTGTTATCAATATCAAGCTTGATCCTTCCGACGGCATCGAAAACGTGGCTAAAAGCATTACTTCCTTCATCATACACTGGTCACTTTTCTACATGGCGGGGTAACTTTTTTAGCCGATACTTTCGAAAGCTATCCCTTTTTTAGATTGACTAGCCTTAATTCAAACCTTCGCTATTTCCGGTTTGCGATGGGCATAACGGATAAAACGTACTTTTTTTTCACGTTCTTTTCATTCTTCACGGTACGGCTTCAAGCCTACTTCCTGCTTACTACAACTTTTTTTTTGATCAACACACACCTCCAAACACCTAGGCAACGCCGGGCACCCCCGCCAATGTGTCATAAAACAAAGTAGCTTCCATTGAATAACGAAACCGAAACTTCCTTCATTTATACGAATGTTTTAAATGAGACTTTTTATAACACACATAATTTATGATAAAAAATTATGTGATAAAACGTGTGAAAGACGTAAATATATTATTTTAAAAGACACCATTTTCAGAAATGTTTATGATAAAAAAAGTCTTATTTGTTTTTGCGATAACACAAGTGTCAAAACAAAAGAAATCTATTTATAGAAATGGAAAAAAAATGAAAGTTTATTAATTTTTGATTTTACATAATAGCACAAGAAGTGTTATAACTAAAAAAATATATAAAAAATAAATTATTTCCATATAGTTTTGTATTTCGTTTCATTTTTAATGACTTCCATTCCATATTTAGATAAAGCGAGTCCACTTCCGGCGTTTTCACTTTGTGTACTTAATTTTCGAACATAGCCAAACATAATATATTTTCTTTGCCCATTGTTTCGCATTAATGACTTCAAAGATAACCTCTTACCCAAAGTATACCTTTTCTTCTACTTCTTTCTTATTAGCCTTTTCTACATTAATCTGATCGCGAAAAACTTCTCCGAGGTTCAAAGCTAAGTCGTATTACTAAACTGCAACTATTCAGTTATAAGGTTCTGATTTTTTTAGATGACGATTGATTATTCGTATAATTAAGAGTTTTGAGACTACTGTTCTCATATTGAGTTATATTTCCACAATACAAAGAACTCATAGCGCAGTGGAGAGAATTCTTGTAAAAATCTAATTGTAAAACCACGCTCTTCCAACGGTTGAATGCTAAATCCTCAGCGCAGGAAATAGTAAAAACGAATTGCAAATTACTTTGGACATCTAACCCGTCATGACTGACGAATGGAAACGAAAGCATAGAGATGACATAAAAGGTTACATTTGAAATTTCGTGCAGATTCATGTGATCGAAGAAATATACCCGAGTTAGACAGAAACATTAATAAGTTAAAAAAAAAGATTTCCAACTTCGACAAGTTACACCTGAAGAAGGTCGTAGTTTACATCGCAGGAAAGGTTGCGAAAATAACTCTTAAGTAAAGAAAAGTAGTTCGAAGAATGTGAATATTACGAGTATTCATTTTAACAATTTTCACAACTTAAAGCACAGATGTTATAGACACATCTTATCTGATACGCGTCTAAGCATCCGTTTCAGTTGCTCATACTGTCATATTAATGTTTTAAATAAGTTCAGCTTCCGTTTTGTCTCCACTTGAATCTTCCGACTCCTCTGTTGTATCAGCTAAGATAAAAATGAAATGTAATAAGTCCTTAGATTTACCTCTCCATTGTACAGTATATCAATACTCTATGTCTAACTGGGATAGTTTCCGTACATTTATATCAAATCTACCTCTGCGTTCCATGTTTAAAAAGGATGTGTCCTCTATAGTATCAGACTTGACGGAATGGTTTATTGTAGGAATAGACCGTTACATGTCCTCGAAAAAGTTCCAGCAAAAACCCAATATGCAGCTGTGGTTCTCTCCAGAATGTGCTGCTGCCATTGCGCACAGAAATCACCTGTTCAATTGCTTCCAACATAATAAATGAACTGAGAATAAATCTGCTTTCAGGACTGCCAGTAATTACTGTAAAATGTAATAAAGAACGCAAGAGAGATCTATGCTCAGTCCGTTAAGTCCAAAGTAGTTAAGCAGCGGCTTGGTCCCCACCAATTTTGTCAAATAGCACACAGAATCCAAGACATAAGCGTCTGCTCTATTCCAACAATGATAAATGGGCCTGAGGTCATCTTGTCTGCATCAGACAAAACAAAACTCTTTGCCAAGAACTTTGCAGCTAATTCTACCCTTTGTGACCAAGGCTGCCAACCCCCAATATTTCCTACTTTATCAGAAAACACCTGGTGTTTCCAAGTCAATAAAAACACTTGATTCCAGTAAAGCAACCGGCCCTGACGGTATTCCAATTATAATACTCAATTATAATACTCAAAAAACTTCAAACATAACTAGTGCCCTTACTTAAAAAACTGTTGAAACGTTGTTTTAAGGAGTATTGCTTCCCATCACCTTGGAAAATCTCATCAGTATTCCCTGTGTTTAAGAATTCAGGTGATCGCTCATCTCCCTCTCAGTACAGGCCAATACGTCTCCTGGGACTCATAAGGTGCTAGAATCTGTGTTAAATAGAGAAGTAATCAACCATCTCAGCAAAAATAACCTTTCTTAGTGATATGCAATATGGTTTCCGTTCTGCTAGATCTACAGCAGATGTGCTTACAATTATATCTTATATGATTAGCGTATCTCTCGACAGAGGCTACCTTTCTAAGGCAATTTCTCTTGACATGTCAAAGGTCTTTGATAGAATATGGCATTACAGTTTACTTCAGAAAATCTTCAGCTACGGTATACATAGAAATGTCTTCTCAATTATTAAATCATTTCTGTCTGATAGATTAATAAGAGTAGTTGTTGATGGGCAGAAATCAGAAGCTCACAGTATTAATACTGAAGTCCTTCAGGGGTCCACCCTTGGCCCAACTCTCTTCCTGATCTACATACATGATCTTCCAAATAACGTCCTTAGATCATTCGTTTGTCCAGCTATTCGTCAATTGCAAGACTGCACTCACTAACCTACGAGAACAACGAGGCTTCGTAGTTCGATGCTAATCAGAAAATGTGTTGGCATGAACACGCAAAGGCAAAGCATAAAGCAAGGTTACTGATACATCTTTGCTTGTTAAACGAAGATCTAAAGATGTTCACGGATCCTGATAGCGACTCTTTCAAGTTGACAACGTATCTCTGACATACAACGTTTCCACCATATGCATTGACCGATAAAAAGTGGCTATCACGTGTACCTACAAAACTGATCCAACCATCTGCAAATGTGAAGAGCATACGATGCAACACTGCTTCGTTTCCCTCTATTGTACAGCAATAAATACAGACGCTGTGGACAAAGAGACGAAATGATTCACCACATAATAACCTAGTGTTGTTTACAGGCCCTAAACATATAAAAACAAACACGATCAAAAGAGGAAAGCGGTACACTGGGAATTATGTAGAGAACTGCATCATGAAAATGCTGATGACACTACTATTTATGGCTGCACATGTAAAACCGTAAATGACAAATTCTCTCCGATCCTCTCTCCTCTGATATTGAGCAAGTGGTACAATGGGGAAAGAGGTGGCTTGTTGCTTCTAATGCATCTAAAACCAAGCTTTTATCATTACATCGTCAACGCTCTAATCCCCATCTGACATCAATTGAAATGAATGTATCTCGTCTTAGGGAGGCCTCATGTTTCGACAAGCTTCTGGGTTTGACCTTTACTCCTGATTCGAAAAGAAACGCATACATTAAATTCGTTGCCAAAGCCGCTGGAAAAATAGTGGGATCATTCTATCGATCCAGTAGATATCTCACTGCTGATGCAATTCTCTATCTATATAAGAGCCAGGTGTCAAAGGATGGAGTACTGTTGCTACAGTTGGGAAGGAGCTGCTAGAAAGGGCGTATCTACCTTGATAAAGTTCAAAATAGATTTTGTAGCCTCGTAGGGGATATTCTTTTCTTTTTCCTGCAACCTCTTTCTCACAGAAGAGATCTTGACAGTTTGTCTCTTCTTTATCATCATTTTCATGGCAAGTTCTCGACTGATCTCCAATCTATTGTATCCCCTCTCCAAAGTTTCACCAGAAACATCCGTGTAGTAGAAACCACTATCAATCATTTGCCGCACTCTTTATCTGTGCCTAAACCTAAACGTAGATTCCGTGAACAAAACATCTTTCGTAGAACTGCACGCCTATGGAATTGTCTTCCGTTTTCCTGTACTGAATTTTTATAACAACCGATTACTTAATTATTGTCCAAATGTCTGTATACTCTTTTACTCTTATCCTCTGGTTGTCGCTTGGCCTTGATAAGTGGTGATGCCTTTGTAAAAAAAGATTCTCATAAGATAAAAACGCATTGATTCAATACAAGCATGTTTAGAAGTTCCATTCTTTTCGCCTGTCACATATGACAGCTTTCAACATTGGCATCCAATCTGGTATGCGTTTATAATTACAGGCAATAGGACACGTTTTGTTCCATGTCAGTAACTGTCTAAAAGATCTGCTGAGAGTGTAATACGATTATTTTGAACATTAATTAGACACGGAAATGTTCGTGTTAAAACGGTAAAGTTTGTTAATAGTATTTGATAATTAATAACAATGATTATGTGTGAGTGACGTTCAACGACGTCGGTATTCTCCGACCTCCTGTTTGTCACATCTGTAAGCGAATAACTGCTTTTTATGCAACGTGCGTATTTCATTGTCTAGTGATTGTCTATATGCAAAACAACAGATGTAAATAAGATTAGAAAAGAAACAAGAAACTGTTTTTAAGGAACTCAATTTTCGCACTGAAGCAGAAATCCTGCAGTAACGCGGACGTCCGTACTCAAATGTATGTAAGATGACGTCACCAGTAAGGAAAAAGAAAGACTATAAAAAGCACAATCATATTTTATTAGTGAAATAACGGGGTATAAATGTCATTGTCTCAAAACATTGAAACATTGCCAGGGCCGCCGCAAAAAAGGTGGGCTCTCTCTACCGTGCTAGAAAACTATTGACACCTGAAAGTATCCTGTACCTCTATAAGGACACCATTCGTCCATGTATGGAGTATTGTTGTCACATTTGGGATGATGAATCTGCTACTAGTCTCTCGCTCCTAGACAAGGTTAAAAAAAAGAGCCGCCACTCTGATAGGCCCTGAACTGACATCTAAGCTTCAGCCTCTGTCCCATCGACGAAACGTTACATCCCTCTGCCTGTTCTACAAGTATTTTAATGGTGAATGCTCTGACGAATGCAGGCACTTCTGCCCCCACGGCGTAGACACCCTCGAAAAACCCGACAGGCAGCTAAATCCCACCCCACACTGTAGAGATCCCTAGATGTAAAAGATCTTTCTACTCCAGTAGTTTCTTCCCCAGAACCGCTAGACTCTGGAATTCCATTCCAGGTTCCTGCTTCCCTAACTGTACTGACATGCAGAAGTTCAATGCAACGTGAACCGACATCTTGCTGCCCAAATCCCAACATAGTGCCCCAGTAGTTGCTGCCCCTGATAGTAGCCCCCTACACCAAAGTAGCAATTTGCCTTGTTTGGGGTGAAAATGTAATAAAAAAAGAAAAAAAAACAACAAAAAAGAAGTTATTACTTGTCCTATATTTCTTGCGACGTAGACTACATACAACGTGCGGGTCCCGTGTGTAAACATGATTAACCTTACAATCCTAGCTCAGTCGCAAGGAATTATGAGCATTCCTTGTAACGCAGGTCTCTGCAGAGAGTATTGTGAAGCAACATTTTCTCGATATCTAAGCACACTTAAGTATATAAATACGTAAACAGTATTGATAAAACAACTAGACACAACGACGGAATAGTCAGAGAACTTTCCCGCACACAACATTTTATATTTACGACTGCTCACAGATTTTGTTCCCAAGCGAATTAACACTAATCTTATAAGGGCTGATGCCTTAATGTAGTAATTCCGTATAAACATATACTCTAAATACCTTATGATGTTCCATCTCTTCAAACAAAATAATACACTTTAATAATAGAGAATTTACAATGCATGGCGATCTGTTCTTAAACAAAGATTTCAGGCGAATTTTTTTTTTGTTACTCACGTTCACCCTTATGTGAGACCTATCGCTACTCGGACGTAGTGGTCTGCTGTTTGGGATCATGCCTCGAAAAGATTAATAAGATGTTGCTTTGTTACATTTAAACTAATTCATATGAATAGATACAGGAAAGTAAATAGCAGGAAGGGAATTCACGAGTCCAACTATTTGAGGGAAGAAACTAATGTTGTTTAACTAAAAGATGATTTGGGCGCAATCATACAGTGTCTGTCATAAGTAGCCATATATTTTATTTTAATATAAACTAATCATACATATACGCAATATACTTTTAATTCTAAGATAAAACAATCATACATAAGCAACATATAACTTGACTCTAATGTAAACTCTTCAGAAATATCATTTTATTTAAAATAAAAACAGGAGAGACATAATCGATGAGCGGTGAAAAGCTGTGACAAAATTGATTTCTGAATCTCATTTAACTGATGTTGTTTTTTCCCATATCTAGTCCAACTTAAACACCGAATTATTTATTTTCTTTTTCCTTAATCCCGTTTATAATAAATGAATATTAGATAACAAAATTGTAAAATTAAGATTATATAAGTAGACACTGATACTTGCGAGCAAAATAAATGTATACCTTCTAATTTGGCCTCCTGTGTTATCATGTAGTTCATGTGGTTATAGACTGTGATATAAATGCATTAATAGATTTCAACATTGCTTATTAGTTAGTAAAATCGAAGGTGGTAGTTAAGCATGTTGAGCAATACAGTTCTCTTTGTTTGTCCACTCAATTAGCTACGAGAACAACGAGGCTTCTTAGTTCGATGCTTATCAGAAAATTTTTTGGCATGAATACGCAAAGGGAGAGCACAGAAGCAAGGTTACTGATACATCTTTGCTTGTTAAATGAAGATGTAAAGATGTTCACGGATCCTGATGACGAGTCTTCCTAGTTGACAACGTATCTCTGACATACAACATTTCCACCATATGCATTGACCGATGTGACGAGATGTACCTACAAAACTGATCCAACCATCAGCAAATGTGAAGAGAAGGACCATACGATGCAACACTGCTTTGTTTCCCTCAATTGTACAGCAATAAATACAGACGCTGTGGACAAAGAGACGAAATGATTCACCACACAATAACCGCGTGTAGTTTACAGGCCCTAAAAGCATATAAATACAAACACGATCAAGACAGGAAAGCGGTACACTGGTAATTAGGCAGACAACCGCATCATGAAAATACTGACGAATGGTAAAAGAAAAGCAGTGCTTGAAAAAGAGTCAAATAATCCAATGGAAATGTATAAACAAACAGACAATTCCATCCCCGCAAGAAAGTAGGATGCCATAATAGTTAACAGTGAAGATCAAGAACACAGAGAAACGGAATAAATACTCGGAATTGGCCAGTGAGCTCAAAGGGATATGGAAGATGAAGAAAGTTAGGAAAACATCAATAATAGTAGGGACATAAGTATCAAGACCAAATAAATTCGGCTAAATATAATTAGAGGCCTCTTAAAAAAGAAAAATAAATGGTTGCTCTCGGTAGGCATCAAACAAAATATTAATGCAAAATACTTTAGGAGTCGATAATTGAGTCTTTATTATTCCTGATGAACGACCTCCCTAGAAAAAAGTATGTCTGGGATGGTTATATTTTCTGATGACATATCATAGTATAGTAGACATAAAGTGTAATACATTTTTCAGTCATAATACAAGCCCCAACTGCCATTGCATCAATCGATTTGATTGGTCGAATATAACCAGACATGTCACGTGTCTTTAGCGCCAATTTCTATTTTTTTTTTCAGATTTTTCAGTTCTTTCCAGACCAGTGAGAAAAAAGGACTCATTTTTATCATGTCTTCTAATAAGGAGACTTGGGCACTAACGTTAGTGCATTCATTATTTCAGATCTCACTCGCGGATGAAGTATAGAACATTGTAAATACCTACGAGTTCGGCTCACTTATAAGACAAAATGTCTTCAACCACATTACGGACTTTTCTTATTATTATGAACCTTTCATATTCGGCATGCAGACTGTTTGCGTTGGTACCTATGAAATAATGCTAAATTATTGTTTATACTACAACGGACTACGACCACATTATAGTCACAAATAGTAGCCCCTTACAAGCAACAAATCCTATGTCTCGTTTGAGGTGAACAAGAAAAAATAAAAAGTAACCAGGTCTACACGAGAAATATGCACGAAGAGTATTAAGATATTAACAGGTTTATTCCTACCAAAATAATGAGGAACATCATTGGTGGTTACCATCAAGGATACAATGGAAAGCGGCTATTACTATGACGCAAAATCATTTGGAATCGTTATCAAATGAGGTGGAGATCATCGAGAATATTGAGAGACGTTTTGTACTTGAACCCTCCGAAACAGCACCATTTTTATCAGAAAACACTTACCTGAGAACTCTTATTAAATGGATGATAATGATATTATTATATTATTTACTGTTTTTTCACAAAGCCATAATAAAAGAATTCTCTTTAAAAAAAACTGTGGTGTTCCCCGGAGTCTGGGTTACAATATGTCTCCCAAGATTTCCAGTACTTTTTATTTATTCGGTTTTTATTCAATTTTCACTCAAAACAAGGAACAGTACCACTTTGAAGTAGGGGGCTACTATCAGGGGCATAAGTTGCAGGGGTTTATGAAGGGAGATGAGTAGCAAAGTATCGTCTCACATTACACTTCTGCATGTCAGTACATGTGGGAAAACAGAATTCAGCAGGGAGTTTCAAAGTCTAGTAGTTCTGTTGAAGAAACTATTGGAGTAGAAGGCTTTCTTACACCTAGGGATCTCTAGTGTGAAGGGGTGGGGTTTAGCTGCTTGTCGGGTTTGTCGGGGGTATTAACGTCGAGGGAGTACAAGTGATTGTAATACTGTCCAGTTCTTTTGATATATTTGGACATTTATTTGCATTATACTAACAGTCGTCTACCATTGATTTCTCGTTGGCAGCCAATATTGGTCTTCACTGGGATTTAGGTAGCAATAAGCCTCTCTCAGATCCCGGTTTCGTTCTGTCTACATCACTTAAATAATAAGATTAAAGAAGATATCACATAATATAGTCTTCAACTGTTCTTGTATTAAATAATTCATAGAATTTATTTGGCAACTAGTATGGGAGAGGGAAAACCCTTTATAATAACACCCTTCTTTTTCCGCTTGCTTTCTGGATTTTTTCTCTACCTGACTCCTTTTTCAGCAGATATGATATTGATGATTGCTTACGACTTGTTTCACCAAATATTTCTACAGCAAACAATTTTCATCCATTATTGCTCGAAACAAAAAACACCGGCAAATAAGTATCATCCAAATCTTCTTTTCTTCTAAGGGTTAGTCATTGCGTTACATTTACATACGATTTTGTTTTTCTCTATCTGTGTGGAACCCAGTGACTACATCCTCTGGGAAATCTCCGCTAAATCCGGTCCTAATATAGATCATAGTTTAACTTAAAACCGGTTTATTTCTGCAATATTCGGATTAAAGTCACGAAAAAGTGACAGTTACGCTTTTTTTAGATAACTTTGTTTCGATTCATAATAGAGCCCAGATTCTTGGTAATGTAAGCATCTGCCCTGCTATGTTAAACAACATCGGCAACTATGGCTTTCCAAATTCTAGAGTCATAGTAGTCTCAGTAAGACAAGTAATAGCGGTTGTTCTCCGTTGCTTTCCATTTTGATTCGGGGGGGGGCTCACCCCCGTGCGTTTAACGCACTCCCAAATCCCAACCTAGAAATTTCTACGACACAGCACGGTACATAAAAACTCTAGCCATCACAAATGGTCACCCCTATGATACTTGCCAGGCACATTGTTGCTTAACTTAGGTGATCTGGCGAGATGGTGTTAACGTGATTTTGCCGTATATAACAAAAAAGGCGAAAGAACACTCCTGCGCATACTGTAACCAATAGCATCCATCCTCTTTTAGTAATCGTTGAATTTGGCATTGAAAATTTCGAATAGGTCGAATTTTGACAGATCTTAATTTGCAAATTTAATGTATATATTCGAAGTAAAAGTCGATCAACTTAATGAGTTTTTTGTTATTAAATGTTTTATTACTTGGTAACTACTTCATACAACACTGGAGAAATAAGTTTAAGAAAGAAATTTGGTTCATTTATTATTTTTTTAATTTGAATTCATTATTGAGATGAGTATTCCATTATCCTCATCTTTCTTAGTTGTTGTTTCAGGATGTTTCGGCCAACTATTCCTCTGACCTTCGTTAGGTGGTAACCACAAACAGATAGGAACTCCAAATAAATAATATTCATCTCAATAATGACTTCCAATTAAAAAAATAATATATATACCATTCGGTACGGACCCGACCAAGGAAGATCAGATAATGAATACACCTGGATTTATAAGACAAAAGAATCCAACCTTGATCGCCCTTCTGGGCCCGTGGTGCAGTGGATAGAGACGTTAAATCTTTACAATTCCAAGTGAGAATTGTCTGAAGATAGCAGTTTCAATCCTACTCAAGGCCGGTCAGAGGCTTACTTAGTAAGACGACAACAACTATAGATGGCAGTGATTGTTAAGAATGCAATTAGGAGATTCGGAGTTCCTATCCCGTCGCGGTTACTACCTGACGAAGGCCAACAAAATAGTTGGCCGAAACGGCGTGAAACAACTAGGAAAACTGAGGATAGTAGTCTGCAATAAATGGTTCAATCTTACATTTTTAGGTAAGTCTATGTAATCTGAAGATCTATCAGGTTGTAAAATGCAAGTTTTTTTTTTGTTTTAAAATATTTTTTTCAGCTGTAAAATGTGACTATACTTCAGAAACATTCAGTGCACAGAAATGTTAGAAGAGGGAACCAACACTTGCATTCAATCTTTAAAATCATCTTGCCACTACTAACGATATCGTTAACAATGTTCAACAAGCCTCTACAGAGATCCACATAATCCTGATTCAGCTCAAAGTGGGATTAAATTTTGTTTCGCTCGAGGTTTTATTTAGGTTTCTGTGGTTCAAGTTATTATTCCTTACTTTCCCACGTGCTATCTTCATCAACAAGAATCACCTACTTTCAACTATTTGTGATTGCGTTCTAACTGGCAAGGCAATTTGATTCCTCTTCGCAATTCTGTCTTCTGTTTTCATAACCAGTTTTTTTAATTTGTTCTTCTCATTATTATTCGTCGCCATAATCTCAACAAGACGCTATTTATTTATGGTCAGATTCATACATAGAATTTATTGTCACTTTTATAAGCCATTGACTGTGATCGTTACTGTCAAAAGCAGGTTGTGTTCCATAGCTGATTGCAAATCACATAAGATTATAAATACGTACTGCTTATAGCAATAATTGTTGTCGCGAAATCGAATCATCTGTTTCTCATGTATTTTTCACTGACAATTAGCATCAGGGATAGATTAATCGAACTGGTTTTGAACAATTTATATATATTTATTAATAACGTTACATTTATTTCACCATCGATTTCATCAGTCATTTCCTCCCAGAAGTAAAGACCGTTATTTCGGAAGTTAAAAAGAATCAAGAAATAATTAATAGATTAGAAAAACGTCTATTTTATTCAATGAAATATGCTTAAAAGAAAAAAATGCTAATTAAATACACACACACGCACACATATATTATTATTATTATTATTATTATTATTATTATTGTTATTATTATTATTATTATTATTATTATTGTTTTGATCTGCTTAGTTACACATTCATAGTTACCCAATCATAATCGAGTTAATGATTCGATAATTTCTTAAGACTTTACAGATTTGAATGTTTACTATAGAGAAAAATAAAAAAGTACAAATTCAAAAATAGCTCCAATTGTAATCTCATGAAAAGAGAAAGGAGAGGAGAAATAGAGGAAATATATTACATAAAAAAGTGATGGATTATTTCTTTTTCATGAGATTACAGGAGGAGCAATTGTTTTTGAATTCGGACTTTTTATTTCTTCTCCTCATAATAAACTTTCAAATCTGTCAGGTATTACGAAATTATCGGATCATTAATTCGAGTCTAGTAGTGGAAGCATGTGTCACTATGCAGACAAAAGCTTAATAAAAAAACATATATACTTTTGCTCTACAATAGTATTGAGCACTTTTTACGGTTTTTACTACTTAGCACTTAATTCTTTACACACACACCAATACACACACACATAAACACACACACACACACACACACAGACACACACACACACACACACATATATATATATATATATATATATATATATATATATGTATATATATATAGAAAAAGTATGATCGATCATTAACCTAAGGTAAGCTACGTCCTCGATTTCCCAGGAATTGTTACAATTTATACCGAATTTTATTAACTTTACAATTAACAAAAAATACAGCGACATTGTGTTTTTTTTTTTTTTTTTTTTTTTAATTACATTTTCACGCCAAACAAGGCACATTGCCACTTTGGTGTAGAGGGCTACTATCAGGGGAAACATCTACTGGGGTACTATGTAGGGATTTGGGCAGCGAGATGTTGGTTCACATTGCACTTGAACTTATGCAAGTCAGTACAGTTGGGGAAGCAGTGACCTGGAATGGAATTCCAAAGTCTAGCAGTTCTGGGGAAGAAACTACTGGAGTGAAAGATCTTTTACATCTAGGGATCTCTACAGTGTGGGGTGGGATTTTGCAGCTTGTCGGGTCTCTCGAGGGTGTTGAGATATAGTACATAACCATATGCAACAATCTAGTGTGGAGAGCTTATTTTTACAGCAATTTTGATGCTGTCAGCTTGGTATCTTCGATCTATTCAAACGTATACTTATTTTATTAAACTAACGCTTGTATATAGATTAATTATAATATGTTATAGGTTATAAAAGAATCATTAGCTCAATTAATGATGTACGCTAATTATGAACAAAGATAATGTGTACATGTGAATACACTTGCATTTAAAGTATAGTTCAGATCACTTCTTCGTTTTACGGTACATACACAAATATTGTTATATATATATATATATATATATATATATATATATATGTGTGTGTGTGTGTGTGTGTGTGTGTGTGTGTGTGTGTGTGTGTTTAAGCTTGAGAAGAAAGTTCTTACAGATTTTTTTTATTTTAATTTCAAATGATGTATTTTCAAATAAGTTTTCGATATAACACCCTTACTTTATATACTATTTTAAAGGTGGTTTTTCGCTCTATACAACAGTTTTTATTACAGCCGTTTGAAAACAATGATGTCTTCTATTCAGAACATTAAATACAAGATGTAAAAAAGCAAAATCGCACATGTTTTTGGTTTTTATTCAATCCAAGCTAGGCTGAAAAGCTGCTGAAACAGCTCTCCATATCAACAAGGAACCACTGCTGAACGCACGGCACAATGGCTGTTTTAGAAATTTTGTGGATGCGACAAGGGTCTATAAGATAATGAGAGTAGTGGTCGGCCATCGGATGTTGACAACTATAACATAAGAGCCTTAGTCCAAGCCTACCCTACCAAGCATAACTGTTCGAGAACATGCTTCCGAATAAGATGGGCGTATATGACGAATTTCAACCACTTGAGAACGATTTGGAAGACAAAAAAAATTGATAAATGGGCGTTTCACGAATTGAACGACAACAAAAAGAAATGTTTTTATGAAGTGTCATCTTCCTTTCATTTATTCAACAAGAACGACCCGTTTCTCGATCGGGTTTAACTTGCAATGAAAAGTACGTTCTTCAAGACAACCACCAAGATCAGTTCAGTGGTTAGACGTCAATGAAGCTCTACGACACTTCCCAAAAACAAGAATTACACCAAAAGAAGTTCATGTTCACTGTTTGATGGTCTGCGACCGATCTCATCCATTACGGCTTTAGCGAAAGTATTACGTCGGATAAATA
This sequence comes from Euprymna scolopes, assembly GCF_053919585.1. Lineage (NCBI taxonomy): Eukaryota > Metazoa > Mollusca > Cephalopoda > Sepiida > Sepiolidae > Euprymna > Euprymna scolopes. The sequence goes on along the minus strand of NC_136514.1, from coordinate 11,550,930 downwards.
CTGTCAACAAATCGATGAAATGCATTGGAATCTTCGACAGCAACACTCAGTATTAGCCAACAGAAAATGCCCAATTCTCCTCCGCAACAATACTCGACCGCACGTTACTAAACCGACGCTGCAAAGTTGAACGAATTGGACTACGAAACTCTGCCTCATCCGCCATACACCCCAGACTACTCACGTATCGACTACCAAGTTTTCAAGTATCACGAAAACTTTCTTTGTGAGAAATTCTTCAAACATCTAAGCGATATCAAAAACACCTTCAGCGATTTCATCGTTACCAGAACGCAAGCTTTTTACGTTACTGGCATAAATACACTTGTGCGTTGGCAAAATGCGTTATTCCTGATGGTGCTTATTTCGCTCAATAAATTTTTGTTTGAGCCGTAATATGTTCATCATCATAATATATAAAAGGCAAAAATCGGTGTGTATGTATGTATGTATGTATGTATGTATGTATGTATGTTTGTTTGTAACGCTAAAACTTTTGAAAGACGGAACCAGAGTTGACAAATTTGGTATCATATTGCACCTTGATCACCCGGATGACAAATATCGAAATTTCACGTCAAACGGACCAGTAGAAAGGGGTCAACTGATCGTTTTTCTCCTAGGGGGGCCCCCCAAAAAACCTGTCATTTTAACGTTATTCAATACGTGTCACGTGACGTGACGTCAGCTCAAACTTTTGACAGACACAACCAAAGTTGACAAATTATGTATCATATTGAACCTTGATCACCCGCATGACAAATATCGAAATTCCACACCAAACGGACCATTAAAAGGGGGTGAACTGATCATTTCTCTCCTAGGGGGGCCCCCCAAAAAACCTGTCATTTTAATGTTAATATTACATAATCCAAAAACGCTTAGTCATGTCACGTGACGTGACGTCAACATCCAGTAATGGCGAACAAATGTAAACAAACACTTTGTTTTACCGATACTTTTGTAATTTCTCTTCTGCTTTGTTCTAGAGATTATTAAACTCCATGACAATGTCTCCAACGTATTTAACTGGTTAAAAATAGTATTTATACAAGAGTTTTAACGAAAAATATCAGGAAAAAATGTACAGGAATAAAAAAAAATTCAGCTTTCAAAATATTCGTCGATAAAAAAACCGATCTTTATATTTACGCTAGCCATTTTGTATATTACCACGTGACCTGCTATCTCTTAAACTGGAGGGGGGGGATCCACTTGAATCCAACAAAACCAGTAATTTTTTTTTTCTATTATATATACATCATTTTCTATAAAATTACGTGTAGACTTTATAATTAAAACAAAAAATGTTATTCATACTAAAAAAAAAACACGCTTAGTCATGTCACGTGACGTGACGTCAACATCCACTAATGGCGAACAATTTACTATGCCTCCCCACGGGACAGAGTTAGACACCAGGGTCGTTTTTTAACGTGGAGAAAAGGTACAAAAATAAAAATTGTCTCAGTCGTGGAGGATTTCTCCTCCACCGAAAGAGAACAAGAAATAGAAGTGCAGCATCTGAAGAACAGATACTACACTTTGATCTTGTACCTATTTACTATGCCTCCCCACGGGACAGAGTTAGACACCAGGGTCGTTTTTTAACGTGGAGAAAAGGTACAAAAATAAAAATTGTCTCAGTCGTGAAGGATTTCTCCTCCACCGAAAGAGAACAAGAAATAGAAGTGCAGCATCTGAAGAACAGATACTACACTTTGATCTTGTCCCGAAGGCCAAGAATGCGAACAATTGTAAATAACAACTTTTTTCACAAAACCAACACCGTCTTTCTTTTTTTTCTCTCTCTTTCTCTCTCTCACCCACTTACTCTTCCCTCTCTCTCACCCTCTTTCTCTTGACGTCACACCACTGTTAAACTGTGGGGGGGGGGGAACACATTCCCAGGCATTATCTCCTATAGATGCACATTTTATTAGAAATTCAGCTTTCAAAATATTAGACGATAATAAAAATATAAAACCAACACCCTCTTTCTCTTTTCTCTCTCTCTCACCAACTTACTCTTCTCTCTCTCTCACCCTCTTTCTCTTGACCTCCTACTACTGTTAAACTGTGTGTGTGTGTGTGTGGGGGAAGAGGCAGCTTGAAAACCAACAAAAACAGTGCACAGTTTCCCAAGCATTTGGGGTGGGAAGGGGGGGAAGAAGCCGAGCGCACAGTTTCGTGTGAGAGAGAGAGAACAATTCTCAACCTATATACTCAACAAATTTTTTATCTATAGATTTGAAAGTTTGTATATAGGGTATTCAGACATATGGAAATATATCTAGCATAATCTATCTATTATATCTATAAAAGTGAAAATGTGTGTGTGTGTGAGGTAGCCAGAGAGAGAGAGAGAGAGAGAGAGAGAGAGAGAGAGAGAGAGAGAGAGAGAGAGACAACAATTCTCAACCTATATATTCAATACATTTTTTATCTACAGATTTGAAAATTTGTATATAGGGTATTCAGACATATGGAAATATATCTAGCATAATCTATCTATTATATCTATAAAAGTGAAAATGTGTGTGTGTGTGTGCGTAAGAGAGAGAGAGAACAATTCTCAACCTATATACTCAACGTATTTTTATCTACGGATTTTAAACTTTGTATATAGGGTATTCAGACATATAGAAATATATCTAGCATAATCTATACATTATATCTATAAAAGTGAGAATGTGAGTGTGTGAGAGAGAGAGAACAATTCTCAACCTATATATTCAACAAATTTTTTACCTACAGATTTGAAAATTTGTATATTGGGTATTCAGACATATGGAAATATATCTAGCATAATCGATCTATTATATCTATAAAAGTCAGAATGTTTGCGTGTGGTTGTGTGTGTAAGGTTGCGAGAGAGAGAGAGAGAGAACAATTCTCAACCTATCTATTCAATAAATTTGTTATCTACAGATTTGACCATTTGTATATAGGGTATTCAGACATATGGAAATATATCCAGCATAATCTATCTATTATATCCATAAAAGTGAGAATGTGTGCGTGAGAGAGAGAGAGAGAGAGAGAGAGAGAGAGAGTAAGTACAATTCTCACCCTATATATTCAACAAATTTTTTATCTACCGATTAGAAAATTTGTATATAGGGTATTCAGACATATGGAAATATATCTAGCATAATCTATCTATTATATCTAGAAAAGTGAGAATGTGTGTGAAAGAGAGAGAGAGAAGAGAGAGAGAGAGAACAATTCTCAACCTATATATTCAACTAATTTTTATGTACAGATCTGAAAATTTGTATACAGGGTATTCAGACATATGGAAATATATCTAGCATAATCTATTATATCTATAAAAGGTAGAATGTGTGTGTGTGTGTGTGAGTGAGTGAGTGAGTGAGTGAGAGAGAGACAGAGAGAGAACAATTCTCAACCTATATACTCAACAAATTCTATCTTTACAGATTTGAAAATTTGTATATAGGGTATTCAGACATTTGGAAATATATCTAGCATAATCTATTATATCTATAAAAGTGAGAATGTGTGTGTGAGAGGGAGAGAAAGAACAATTCTCAACCTATATACTCAACAAATTGTTTATCTACAGATTTAAAAATTTGTATATAGGGTATTCAGACATATAGAAATATATCTAGCATAACCTATCTATTATATCTATAAAATGACCATGTGTGTGTGTGAGAGAGAGAGAGAGAGTCAGAGAGAGAGAGAGAGAACAATTTTCAGCTTGTGTGTGTGTGAGAAAGAGAGAGAGAGAAAGAGAGGAAGGAAAATTCTCACCCTATATATTCAACAAATTTTTTATCTACATATTAGAAAATTTGGATATAGGGTATTCAGACGTATGGAAATATATCTAGCATAATCTATCTATTATATCTATAAAAGTGAGAATGTGTGTGTGAGAGAGAGAGAAAGAGAGAGAGAGAACAATTCTCAACCTATATATTCAATTAATTTTTTATCTACAGATTTGAAAATGTGTATATTGGGTATTCAGACATATGTAAATATATCTGGCATAATCTATGTATTATATCTATAAAAGTGTGAATGTGAGTGATGGAAAGAGCAAAAAATTCTCAACCTATATAACCTATAAAAGTGAGAATATGTGTGAGAGAGAGAGAGAGAGAGAACAATTCTCAACCTATATATTCCACACATTTTTGGGCACAGATTTGGAAATTTGTATATAGGGTAGGCAGACATATAGAAATATATCTAGCATAATCTATCTATTATATCTATAAAAGTGAGAACTTGTGTGTGTGTGTGTGTGTGTGAGAGAGAGAGAGAACAATTCTTAACCTACATACTCAACAAATTTTTTACCTACAGTTTAGAAAATTTGTATATAGGGTATTCAGACATATGGAAATATATCTAGCATAATCTATCTATTATAACTACAAAAGTTAGAATGTGTGTGTGAGAGAGAGAGAGAGAGAGAACAATTCTAAACCTATATATTCAACAAATTTTTTATCTACAGATTTGAAACTTTGTATATAGGGTATTCAGACATATGGAAATATATCTAGCATAATCTATCTATTTTATCTATAAAAGTGAGAATGCGTGTGTGTGAGATAGCGAGAGAGAGAGAGAGAAAAAGAGAGAGATAAAAATTCTCAACCTATACATTCAACAAATTTTTTATCCACAGATTTGAACATTTGTATATAGGGTGTTCAGACATATAGAAATATATCTAGCATAATCTATCTATTATATGTATAAAAGTGAGAATGTGTGTGTGTGTGAGAGAGAGGACAATTGTCAACCTATGTATACAACAAATTTTTTATCTACAGATTTCAAAATTTGTATATTGGGCATTCAGACATATTTCAATATATCTGGCATAATCTGTCTATTATATCTATAAAAGTGAGAATGTGTGTGATAGAGAGAGAGAGAACAATTCTCAACCTATATACTCAACAAATTTTTTATCTACAGATTTGAAAATTTGTATATAGGGTATTCAGACATATGGAAATATATCTAGCATAATCTATTATATCTATAAAAGTGAGAATGTGTGTGTGTGTGTGAGAGAGAGAGAGAGAGAGAGAGAGAGAACAATTCTCAACCCATATACTCAACAAATTCTTTATCTACAGATTTTAAAATTTGTATATAGAGTATTCATACAAATAGAAATATATCTAGGATAATCTTTCTATTATATCTATAAAAGTGAGAATGTGTGTGTGTGTGAGCGAGAGAGAGAGAGAGAGAGAACAGTTCTCAACCTATACATTCAACAAATTTTTATATATAGGGTATTCAGAAATATCGAAATATATCTAGCATAATCTATTATATCTTTAAAAGTTAGAATGTGTGTGCGTGAGAGATAGAGAGAACAATTCTCAACCTATGCACTCTACAAATTTTTTATCTACAAATTAGAAAATTTGTATATAGGGTATTCACACATATGGAAATATATCTAGCATAATCTATCTATTATATCTATAAAAGTTAGAATGTGTGTGTGAGGTAGCCAGAGAGAGAGAGAGAGAGAGAGTAAGAACAATTTTCAACCTATATATTCAACAAATATTTGATCTACAGATTAGAAAATTTGTATATAGGGTATTCAGACATATGGAAATATATCTAGCATAATCTATCTATTATATCTCTAAAATTGAGAATGTGTGTGTGAGAGAGAGAGAGAGAACAATTTTCAACCTATATACTCAACAAATTTTTTTATCTACAGATTTGAAAATTTGTATATAGGGTATTCAGACATATGGAAATATATCTAGAGTAATCTATCTATTATATCTATAAAAGTGAGAATGCGTGTGTGTGTGAGAGAGAGCGACACAGAACAATTCTCAACCTATATATTCAACAAATTTTTTATGTACAGATCTGAAATATCACATTTGTATAGAAGTAGAAATCTTGATACCTACTCTGATACCTAATAAAAGAAAGGACACTCTTTAGGGCGGATTTTGATTATAACAAGTCACTAATTAGAAATTATAATAAACATTCTAATAATTTAAGAATTTTACCAAAATAAAATTGCATGGTAATCACCCAATTTCTGCCACAAAATTTTGATTGGCAGAACTCATAAACATAAAATATATATTTTCTAATTTCATCTTTTTTTTTTCTTTTTACATAATCTGGTTTGATGTTTTCCCAAATATTCAAATCACTATATTTTGCTGCTTAATATCAAATACAGCAACTGAGTTATTTTTATGCATCAAACAATTACATTTTCTCATTCATCCAAACTAATCACTGAACATCAATTTCATATTTTCTTCACTAAAATATTACTGTGCTTGATGTCATCAAGTGGAGCGGATCATTTTTTTTTCATTTGTTCACACATTTTTCCAATTTATATATATTTTAAAGATTCTTAGCCTATGTCATTGCATACCAATCTGTTTATTAAAAGTTAAGGTTTACTGTAAACACATATGTTACACCAAAATAAAAACGCTTCAGATAATGTCTTGATATTCAATTCAGTTTCTCACATGACATCTTATGAAGTTAGTAGAAATGTTACAGACTTTTGAATCTCAAACACTTTCAATACTGTGCACTGATATTTTCTTTTTTGCAATATAAGCACATTCATGATTTTTTTTACAAACGTTAAAAACTTTCACATTGTGTAGCAATATACTGAAACAATTATAAAAATATTTGTTTTTATTTTGAATGATGCAGGGCATCTGAAGAGAGATTTTTCTAACAAAATGAAAGTATAATTTTTAGCAATAGGTATCTAGGAAAAGGCCACTACATATGTTATAAGTTCCAAATTTCCACAACCTGGCAAATACTGGTACATGCTAGCAAATTTAGATTTGCAATTACAAAATATGATTCTAATTTTTTCCTTTGCTCTTTATTCTAACACTACACTAAGTTTACTGTGTTATTTCGCTACAGTTGATATTGTGTAGAACAATAAGAAAATCATAGTGAACAATGCATTCAACAAAATTTCACACACATTTCTAGATACCTATATCTAATAAGTTCAAAAGAAAGGACACACTTAGGGAGGTATTTTGGTGGTCAAGTCACTAAAAAGAGATTAGCTGGTTTCCCGGCATAGCCCAGGATATAATAAAGATTGACTGAAATACATGTTCTAGCTGGTTTCTAGGCGTTGCCAGGGATGTAATATAGACACATTATGTTGTATATTACCTGTTCTCTTCTCCCTAAGGTAAAACAATTTCATATACATGCTGTAAATTACCTATGCTAGGGATAAAACATGAACAATACCAGTCCTAGGGTAGATAAAACAAATAATACATAGAGATGAAAGATTCCTCTCCCCTAAGAATAAAACATATATTCAATATCTGCTTTTGTTTTTTCATTGTTTATACGGTCCCGAGCAACGCCGGGTAGCCCTGCTAGTCTTCTATATATATAAAAGGCAAACGTCTGTGAGTTTGTATGTTTGTTTGTAACGCTAAAACTTTTGAAAGACACAACTAGACTTGATAAATTTGGTATCATATCGAAGCCCCCTATCCCGGATGACAAATATCGAAATTTCACGTCAAACGGACGAGGAGAAAGGGGTAAACGTATCAGTTATCTCCAAGGGGGGCCCAAAAAAAACTGTCATTGTAATGCTTTTTATTACGTAATTCTTGAATGATCCAATGTTATTCAATACGTGTCACATGACGTGACGTCAGCTCAAACTTTTGACAGACACAACCAAAGTTGACAAATTATGTATCATATTGCACCTTGATCACCCGCATGACAAATATCAAAATTTCACGTCAAACGGACAATTACAAGGGGGTGAACTTATCATTTTTCTCCCAGGGGGGGGCCCCAAAAATCCTGTCATTATAACGTTATTCATTAAGTGTCACGTGACGTGACGTCAGCTCAGTAAAATGTCGGCTGCAGCTGAGGTACGTTAAAACTGCCTTCGGAGGAGAAATTGATACTATAACACAGTTAAATATTAGTTTTCGACTCGAACCGTTATTACCAACGTAATTATCGCACTCCAAAAATAAAAAAAAAACCAAAATTACACGAAAATTGACGTAGGGAAAATGTTTTTATTTTTGCTCGAAGTTTTTTGCCGGCGAAGATGACTTTGCTCTTTGTAATTTACATGTAAACAAAGATTAGCCATTTTGTTTATACATTCTAACTCTGTTAACTTGAAGGGGGAGGGGGGGTATCAGTATCAGGCCGCTTATGTAAACGAAAATTAGGTCGCTTGCACATTTTCCACTTTCTCTCTCTCTCTCTCGCCGTCTTTCTCTCTCTCTCTCTCTCTTTCGCCGTCTTTCTCTCTCTCTCTCTCTCTCTCTCTCTCTCTCGCCGTCTTTCTCTCTCTCTCGCCGTCTTTCTCTCTCTCTCACTCTCTTCTATCTCTACACCTTTCCTAACTCTCTATCACCATATTTCTCTCTCTCTCTCACTCTCTTCTCTCTCTCTCTCTCTAGACCTCTTTCTCTTCTCTTTCTCACTCTCACCCTCTTTATCTACTCTCTCTCTCACCCTCTTTCCCTTCTCTTATCTTCTCTCTCTCTCTCGCCCTGTTTCTCTTCTCTCTAAAGACGGCGAGAGAGAGAGAGAGAGAAGGGAAAGAGGGTGAGAGAGAGAGTAGATAAAGAGGGTGAGAGAGAGAAAGAGAAGAGAAAAAGGTCTAGAGAGAGAGAGAGAGAGAAGAGAGTGAGAGAGAGAGAGGATCAACTCGACTCACCATATTTCTCTCTCTCTCTCTCTCTCACTCTCTTCTCTCTCTCTCTCTAGACCTTTTTCTCTTCTCTTTCTCTCTCTCACCCTCTTTATCTACTCTCTCTCTCACCCTCTTTCCCTTCTCTCTCTCTCTCTCTCTCTCTCGCCGTCTTTCTCTCTCTCTCTCGCCGTCTTTCTCTCTCTCTCTCGCCGTCTTTCTCTCTCTCTCTCACTCTCTTCTATCTCTACACCTTTCCTAACTCTCTCTATCACCATATTTCTCTCTCTCTGGAAGGGGGGGGTGGCTATCAGTATGAGGCCGCTTAAATACACGAAAATTACTTTTATACGAGTTTGTTTTCTTATGAATGGAACCGCTTTTGTAGGGGGGAGGGGGGAGGAGGCAATGTGCACAGTCTCCCAAGCATTACCTACTATAAAAAAAGATGCACATTTACCCTCTTCTCTCACCCTCTTTCTCTCTCTCTCTCTTTCTCTTCTCTCTCTCTCTCTCTCTCTCTCTCTCGCCGTCTTTCTCTCTCTCTCTTTCTCTTCTCTCTCTCATCCTCTTTCTCTCTCTCTCACCCTCTTCTCTCTCTCTACCTTTTTCTCTTCTCTCTCGCACCCTCTTCTCTCTCTCTCACCCGCTTCTCTCTCTCTACCTCTTTCTCTTCTCTCTCGCACCCTCTTCTCTCTCTCTCACCCGCTTCTCTCTCTCTACCTCTTTCTCTTATCTCTCTCTCTCTCTCAACCTCTTCTCTCTCTCTCTCTCTTACCCTCTTCTCTCTCTCACTCTCTGTGTACACCTTTTTCTCTTCTCTCTCTCTCTGACCCTCTTTCTCTCTCTCTCACCCTCTTTTTCTGCTCTCTCTCACCCTTCTCTCTCTCTCTCTCTCTACCTCTTTCTCTTCTCTATCACCCTCTTTCCCTGCTCTCTCTCACCTTCATCTCTCTCTCTCTACCTATTTCTCTTCTCTCTCTCTCTCCCTCTGCTCTCTCTCACCCTCTTCTTTCTCCCTCACCCTCTTCTCTCTCTCTCTCTCTCTCTACCTCTTTCTCTTATCTCTCTCTCTCACTACCCCTCTCTCTCTCTCTGTCTTACCCTCTTCTCTCTCTCTCTACCTCTTTCTCTTATCTCTCTCTCTCACTACCTCTCTCTCTCTCACCCTCTTCTCTCTCTCACCCTCTTTCTCTCTTACCCTCTTCTCTCTCTACCTCTTTCACTTCTCTCACCCTCTTTCTCTCTCACCCTCTTTCTCTGCTCTCTCTCACCCTCTTCTCTGCTCTCTCTCACCCTCTTCTCTCTCTACCTCTTTCTCTTCTCTCTCTCACCCTCTTCTCTCTCTTTTACCCTCTTTCTCTTCTCTTCTCTTTTCTCTCTCTCGCCGTCTTTCTTTTCTCTCTCTCTCACCCTCTTTCTCTTCTCTCTCTCTCTTTCACCCTCATTCTCAACTCACTCTTACCCTCTTCTCTCTCCCTGTCTACCTCTTTCTCTTCTCTCTCTCTCACCCCCTTTCTCTTCTCTCTCTCACACCGTCTTTCTCTTCTCTCTCTCTCTCCCCTCATTCTCTTCTGTCTCTCTCTCGCCCTCTTTATCTTCTCTCTCTCTCACCCCGTTTCTCTTCTCTCTATATTAGCACTTATCAAGGCCAATAGGCAACTCGAGGATGACAGTTCAAAAGGTCACAGTAGTCAAATTTGGGAAAGAGGATGGAACAACTTTAACGGGAGCATGAGTTATTCAGCGACACCAACCTATTTTGTAATATATATATATATTGTACAAACTATATATTACCACTTATCAAGGCCTATAGGCCACTCGAGGATGAGAGTTTAAAAGTGCACAGTAGTCAAATTCGGCAAAGATGATGGAACCGCTTTAAGAGGAGGATGAATTATTCAGTGACTCCAACCTATTTTGTTACATATATGTATGTATATATTTTGTAAAAAATATATATTACTACTTATCAAGGCCGATAGGACACTCGAGGATTAGAGTTGAAAAGTGCACAGCAGTCAAACTGGGAAAGATGATGGAACCGCTTTAAGAGGAGGATGAATTATTCAGTGACTCCAACCTATTTTGTTACATATATGTATGTATATATTTTGTAAAAAATATATATTACTACTTATCAAGGCCCATAGGACACTCGAGGATTAGAGTTGAAAAGTGCACAGTAGTCAAATCTGGGAAAGAGGATGGAACCGCTTTAACGGGAGGATGAGATATTCAGCGACTCCAACCTATTTTGGTATATATATATTTATATCTATATTTATTTTTAAATATATATTACCACTTATCAAGGCCCTTAGGCCACACGAGGATGAGAGTTTAAAAGTGCACAGTAGTCAAATTCGGCAAAGATGATGGAACCGCTTTAAGAGGAGGATGAATTATTCAGTGACTCCAACCTATTTTGTTATATATATGTATGTATATATTTTGTAAAAAATATATATTACTACTTATCAAGGCCCATAGGACACTCGAGGATTAGAGTTGAAAAGTGCACAGTAGTCAAATTCGGGAAAGAGGATGGAACCGCTTTCACGGGAGGATGAGTTATTCAGCGACTCCAACCTATTTTTTTATATATATATTTATATCTATATTTATTAAAAAATATATATTACCACTTATCAAGGACAATAGGCCACTCGAGGATGAGAGTTGAATAGTGCACTGTATAAAAAATACGGTAAAGAGGATGGAACCGCTTTAACGAGAGGATGAGTTATTCAGCGACTCCAACCTATTTTGTTATATATATATATATATATACTTTTATTAAAAAATATATATTACCACTTATCAAGGACAATAGGCCACTCGAGGATGAGAGTTGAAAAGTGCATAGTAGTAAAATTCGGGAAAGAGGATGGAACCGCTTTAACGGGAGGATGAGTTATTCAGCGACTCCAACCTACTTTTTATATATATATATATATATCTATATTTATAACAAAAATATATTACCACTTATCAAGGCCCATAGGCTACTCGAGGATAAGAGTTGAAAAGTGCACAGTAATCAAATTCGGGAAAGAGGATGGAACAGTTTTAACGGGAGGATGAGTTATTCAGCGACTCCAACCTATTTTGTTATATATATATTTATATCTATATTTACTAAAAAATATATATTACCACTTATCAAGGCCCATAGGCTACTCGAGGATGAGAGTTGAAAAGTGGACAGTAGTCAAATTCGGGAAAGAGGATGGAACCTCTTTAACGGGAGGATGAGTTATTCAGCCACTCCAACCTATTTTGTTATATATATATATATATATATATATATATATATATATATATATATTTTTTTTTTTTTGTACAAACTATATATTACCACTTATCAAGGCCCAGAGGCCACACGAGGATGAGAGTTTAAAAGTGCACAGTAGTCAAATTTGGGAAAGAGGATTTAATCGCTTTAATAGGAGGATGAATTATTCAGCGACTCACACCTGTTTTGGTATATATATATATATATTTATAAAAAAATATGTATTACCACTTATCAAGGCCCATAGGCCACTCGAGGATGAGAGTTAAAAAGTCCACAGTAGTCAAATTTGGGAAAGAGGATGGAACCGCTTTAACAGGAGGATGAGTTATTCAGCGACTCCAACCTATTTTGTTATTTTGTAAAAAATATATATGACCACTTATCAAGGCCCAGAGGCCACTCGAGGATAAGAGTTGAAAAGTGCACAGTAGTCAAATTCGGGAAATTTGTTATATATCTATTTTTTTGTTACTTAGGCATTTCCACTTATCAAGGCCCAGATACATCTCGAGGATAAGAGTTAAATGTGCACAGTAGTCAATTGGACAATAAGGCCCAGAGGCCACCCGAGGATAAGGGTTGAAAATGGCAGTAGTTAATTGGACAACATAGTAATACTTAGTAATGGAAAGTCGGGAAATTTGTTATATATATATTTATATTTTGTTTATATAGGCATTACCACTTATCAAGGCCCAGAGGCCACTAGAGGATAAGTGTTGAAAAGTGCAGTAGTCAATTGGACAAAATATAGTAATTGTTAGTAATGGAAATTCAGTAAATTTGTTATATATATATTAATATTTTGTTAAATACGCATTACCACTTATCAAAGCCCACAGGCCACTCGAGGATAAGGATTGAAAAGTGCACCGTAGTAGTCGGTTGTAATGGAAATGCGGGATATTTGTAATATACCTATTTTTTGTTACTTAGGCACAACCACTTATTAAGGCCCAGAGGCCACTCGATGGTATTACCACTTATCAAGGCCCAGAGGCCACTCGAGGATAAGCGTTTAAAAGTGCAGTAGTCAATTGGACAATATAGTAATCGTTAGTAATGGAAATTCAGTAAATTTGTTATATATATGTATATTTTGTTACATACGCATTACCATTTATCAAGGCCCAGAGGCCACTCGAGGATAAGGATTGAAAAGTGCACAGTAGTCAATTGGACAATATAGTAATCGTTAGTAATGGAAATTCAGTAAATTTGTTATATACCTATTTTTTGTTACTTAGTCATTTCCACTTATCAAGGCCCAGAGGCCACTCGAGCATAAGAGTTAAAAAGTCCACAGTAGTCAATTGGACAATAAGGCCCAGAGGCCACCCGAGGATAAGGGTTAAAAAGTGCAGTAGTCAATTGGTCAATATAGTAATCGTTAGTAATTACTACTTCTCAAGGCCCAGAGGCCACTCGAGGATAAGGGTTGAAAAGCGCAGTAGTCAATTGGACAATACAGTAATCGTTAGTAATGGAAATTCAGTAAATTTGTTATATATATATATATTTATATTTTGCTAAATACGCATTACTACTTATCAAGGCCCAGACGCCACTCGAGGATAAGGGTTGAAAATATTCAACAAATTTTTTATCTACAGATTAGAAAATTTGTATATAGGGTATCCAGACATATGGAATATATCTAGCATAATCTATCTATTATATCTATAAAAGTCAGAATGTTTGTGTGTGTGGGTGTGTGTGAGGTAGAGAGAGAGAGAGAGAGAGAACAATTCTTAACCTATATATTCAACAAATTTTTTATCTACAGATTTTAAATTTGTTATAAAGGGTATTCATACATATGGAAATATATCTAGCATAATCTATCTATTATATCTACAAAAGTGAAAATGTGTGTGTCTGTGAGAGAGAGAGCAATTCTCAACCTATATACTCAACAAATTTTTTATCTACAGATTAGATAATTTGTATATAGGGTATTCAGACATATGGAAATATATCTAGCATAATCTATCTATTATATCTATAAAAGTGAGAATGTTTGCGTGTGTGTGTGTGTGAGGTAGCAAGAGAGAGAGAGACAGAGCGAGAGAACAATTCTCAACCTATATATTCAACAAATTTTTTATCTACAGATTTGAAAATTGGTATATAAGGTATTCAGACATATGGAAATATATCTAGCATAATCTATCTATTATGTCTATAAAAGTGAGAATATGTCTGTGTGTGAGAGAGAGAGAGAGAGTAAGAACAATTCTCACCCTTTATATTCAACAAATTTTTATCTACAGATTAGAAAATTTTTATATAGTGTATTCAGACATATGGAAATATATCTAGCATAATCTATCTATTATATCTATAAAAGTGAGCATGTGTGAGAGGAGAGAGAGAGAGAGAACAATTCTCAACCTATATACTCAACAAATTTTTTATCTACAGATTTGAAAATTTGTATATAGATTATTCAGACATATGGAAATATATCTAGCATAATTTATCTATTATATCTATAAAAGTGAGAATGTGTGGGTGTGTGAGAGAGAGAATGAGAGAGAACAATTCTCAGCTTATATATGCAACAAATTGTTTATCTACAGATCCGAAATATCACATTTGTATAGAAGTAGAAATCTGGATACCTATTCTGATACCTAATAAAAGAAAGGACACTCTTTGGGGCGGATTTTGATGATAACAAGTCACTACTAAGAAATTATAATAAACATTGAAATAATTTAAGAATTTTATCAAAATAAAATTGCATGGTAATCACCCAATTTCTGCCACAAAATTTTGATTGGCAAAACTCATAAACAGAAAATATATATTTTCTAATTTCATCTTTTTTTTTTACATAATCTGATTTGATGTTTTCCTTAATATTCAAATCACTATATTTTGCTGCTTAATATCAAATACAGCAAATGAGTTATTTTTTATGCATCAAACAATTACATTTTCTCATTCATCCAAACTAATCACTGAACATCAATTTCATATTTTCTTCACTAAAATATTACTGTGCTTGATGTCATCAAGTAGAGCGGATCATTTTTTTTTTTCATTTGTTCACACATTTTTCCAATTTATATATATTTTGTCTAAGATTCTTAGCCTATGTCATTGCATACCAAGCTGTTTATTAAAAGTTACGGTTCACTGTAAACACATACGTTATACCAAAATAAAAACGCTTCAGATAATGTCTTGATATTCAATTCAGTTTCTCACATGACATCTTATGAAGTTAGTAGAAATGTTACAGACTTTTGAATCTCGAACACTTTCAATACTGTGCACTGATATTTTCTTTTTTGGAATATAAGCACATTCATGATTTTTTTTTACAAACGTCAACAAATTTCACAATGTGTAGCAATGTACTGAAACTATTATAAAAATATTTGTTTTTATTTTGGATGATGCAGGGCATCCGAAGAGAGATTTTTCTAACAAAATGAAAGTATAATTTTTAGCAATAGGTATCTAGGAAAAGGCCACTACATACGTTATAAATTCCAAATTTCCACAACCTGGCAAATACTGGTACACGCTAGCAAATTTAGATTTGCAATTACAGAATATGATTCTAATTTTTTCCTTTGCTCTTTATTCTAACACTACACTAAGTTTACTGTTTTATTTCGCTGCAGTTGATATTGTGTAGAACAATAAGAAAATCATAGTGAACAATGCATTCAACAAAATTTCACACACATTTCTAGATACCTATATCTAATAAGTTCAAAAGAAAGGACACACTTAGGGAGGTATTTTGGTGGTCAAGTCACTAAAAAGAGATTAGCTGGTTTCCCGGCATAGCCCAGGATGTAATAAACATTGACTGAAATACATGTTCTAGCTGGTTTCTAGGCGTTGCCAGGGATGTAATATAGACACATTATGTTGTATATTACCTGTTCTCTTCTCCCTAAGGTAAAACAATTTCATATACATGCTGTAAATTACCTATGCTAGGGATAAAACATGAACAATACCAGTCCGGGGGTAGATAAAACAAATAATACATAGAGATGAAAGATTCCTCTCCCCTAAGAATAAAACATATGTTCAATATCTGCTTTTGTTTTTTCATTGTTTATACGGTCCCGAGCAACGCCGGGTAGCCCTGCTAGTCTGAATATAAAAGTTAAAAACCGCAAGAACTTTCTTTCTAACCTGATATAACTTGAGCGATAATTTGCTTCTTAAAATAGTCAAGACCTCTCCCTGTGGACGCGTTTATATTTTCGCCCCATCCCATCCCATCGATATTTCAACTCATATTTTCCATCAACAAATATTTTATGCTTTGTCAAGCAATATTTATGCAACAAACATATAGATGTTTGTTTTAGCAGGAATGCTAATTTATAATAGTTCTACCAGTTTCAGTTCTGTTGGTTTCTTGAACATTATCGTATGTATATTTTACTGTTCTACTTACGTTAAAGCATTATTATTAGTAGTAGTATTAATGATAATATTACTCGAAGAATTAATAGTAGTTTTTATTAGTATTAGTTTTATTATTAGTAGTAGTAGTAGTAGTAGTAGCAATAGTAGTAGCAGTAGTAGTAGTAGTAGTGTCATTATTATGTATACTCTAATGATTTTTACACAGCTTATCATCAGTAATTACTGATTGATGATACCTGGTGAGATTCGTGAAATCTGGGTGAAAACATGTCTCCCAGAAGTACTTTTTTTAATAACATTAGAAAATGACTTTAGGTTATCACAACAGCCGTTTACAATTCATTTCACGCTGGCAAGGATCATTTGTTTTTACGGAGATTAGCGTTGCAATAAGCTTTCTGGATGTTCAAGAACACTCCGCACTCATTTTGTAGATGTCTGTGTAATGCTTTGCTACTTTGGCCTTTCAATGTTCGTTGACCTTTCACATTTATTTCTGTGGAAACATCCGTAACGGAATCATTTTTTTTGAGAGGGAGAGTGTTAGTGCAGTTCATGAGAGTTCTTGCTGTTTCAATTCTTTTGTGTTAATCGGCCCCCCTTCTGCCACTAGGTTTAAGTTTTGTTCCAGTTTTCATATTTAATTTTTTTCTCAAGACTATTCCTACTGTGCGCACACTTACTAGTATTGCGTGTTTCCAAATAATATCTCCTATTTTTTATGGTGCTCGAATAAATCGGAGATTGCAAATGGCAGTGTTATGATTACTGAACGTATGAATTCATGCCCTGGAAATCTCATATCTCTTTTCGGAGTGATCACAAAGAATAGGATGACTCGCATGGATGTGTGTCAGAAGCAGAGATTCGTCATTAAATTCCTAGCAAAAACGCATTGAGAATGTTGTTGACTATGTAGAAAAATAAATTCTGGATTACAAAAGGTTACTCGTTTTAATAAGACTAGTGCTATCCTCCAAGCTCTTTACTTTTTATGTTAAAAAAATAAGAATCTTTATTGTGGGAACGATTCTAGCAGTCCGAACGCACAAGCACAACCATCACTTATTGCTAGAAAAATGGCATTGGAGGTGTTGGTGACTATGTACAAGCATAAATTCTGGGCACAAAAAGTCTAATGTTTTAATGTTACCACTCACATTTCGTAGCTTTTAAACTTTTTGCTTAAAAAATAGGAAACTTTCTTTTTGAAACGACTCTCTTATAACAAAGCGGGCACTGGGCCCCCATGTAAAGCTATCGTTCATCGCTATCAAAAACGCACTGAGAAGGGATATAACTATGTGAATAAATAAATTTAGGAGCACAACAAGTCGCTCGTTTGAGTGGTACAACTCATGCCTTCGTAACTCTTTAACATTTTGAAGAAAAAAGTAGATGCTTTACTTTTGAAAGTGTTCTCATATAATGACTTAGTTCATACCTCATAACTATTTTCAGGGAACTAGTGCATCCCTTAAATCCGATGTAATTCTGCGTCCGCTCGGCTATCTTCGGAGTATGAGGTCAGCAGTTGGATTATGCCAAGCGTCGCCGACGAAATCATAACAACGCTACATAAAAAATGAAAAAAAATATTTAATGTAGAAACATAAAAAATACTTTTTTTATTTTATTAACTCTGTGAAAAGGTTATAATGTACAACTCCCACATCTAGCTAGTGATTTAATTTCTTTTTTCTTTTTAAATAAAGAACATTTTTCTGTTTTCCATTTAAGAATCAGCTATGATAAATATTGGATAAACTTTATTTCTGTTACTTTTTTTTTTATAAGTCAATCGTTCCGAAACATTAGCATGTTCAGTGTAGCAAGTGTGCACTATTTGTCTATATATATAAAAATAATATATATATATATATATATATGTGTGCGTGTGTGTGTGTGTGTGTGTGTGTGTGTATGTGTGTGTGTGTGTGCGATATTAAAGTATAAATTGCATTATCGTTATATTTTATTTATTTAATTTTTCGGTGAAAGTACAGAACAGTTATTAATTGCCCTCCCATCAGCATGTTAGGAATAATTTTCCCAATAATAACGCTGTTATTTAAGCACGGTAATATTAGCAAGAATTGTTTATTACTGGCTATCGATAAGCTGCTTGTGCTTCCGGCATATCTTATTTGTCCATAAGACCTTCATCTTCTTTCTTTATCTTTCTAGCATCCTCTTCTACCACATAATTTTAACGTCTTTTTGAGCGTCTTTCTCTTTTACATTTCTACCTGTCTTTTTCTTCTTTTACAGCATTTTATTTATTCCTATTTTTGGCTCCTTTTTACCTCTTTGTCTTCTTTTCATTTTTAAGCGTCTAAATTTTTCTGTCTGTATTACTATCACTAGCAGTTCAGCCCAGCCCAGTTGTGTTCATAACTATTAGTGAATATATATATATATATATATATATGCGTGTGTGTGTTTGTGTGTGTGTGTTTGTGGGTGTGTGTGTATGTGTTTCGCTGTTTGTTTTGAGATTAAATTGAATTAAAAAGTTTGATCAATGACTAAGTGTGTCAGTGAATGTTATATTTTTCTGTCTTTGCAAATTTGTTCAAACTATTTGCGTTGTATCTGAAGCTGAAACCAAAACAAAAAATAAAATCAAACTAAATAAAACTAATTCGCCTCTAAGTCTCGCATTCACAAATATCCGTGGAATTGAACAAACTTAGTGATGAGCATAATATCCGAGATGAATTCGGTTGAATACAAATAACACAAAACGTCAGTCGTCATCTGAAACATTCGTAAACATGAAATTTATTTTTACAATATTCTGCTTCTTCCATAAAATTAGTCCTTATGGTACGCTTAAAAAAAAACGCTAAATAAAATATTTGCAGACCAAACTTCATCAAAAAATGCCAAATTCGCGACCTTTGACTAAAAAAATAAACACTCCGGTGTAACAAAGCGCGGACGTAAGTATGATAGCAGCAGCTACATGCAAATGACCGAGCCGTGTATGAAAAGAAAGAAAAGAAAAAGATTATAAAAGACGGGAAATAGATGCGTGTCGCGCGTTGGCTCGGGAACGACACCGAAAGGTGTGTTTTAAACATGTTTAGACAAAAACAGAATACCCTGTAGCGGGTACGGCAGAGTCTTGGTAACCAATTTAGAGTACAGGAAAACCTTTTAATAAGATGAAAGTTGGTTGGCTGTTTTTGTTTTACGGCATATCAACCATTTTCAGGTTATTTAATGCCGAATCCGGTGATTTTGAAGAATTTTTTTTAATAGAATATATTTGTTTTTTGCAAGTCAGTTTCTATTTAACCCATAGTTGAAACGCTAACAGGTACTACCGCTCCGGGTCGGAGTGGACCTGGGAACAATGGCAATTAAAGGGTGGCTCCACTCTCCCCAGAGTCCGCAAGCTGGGGCCTCACCATCGGATATAGTTTAAGGTCATATCTTGGACCCCCATTGAGGGACTTTTACCCTCTGCATGGGGGGCAGTTGGCGTATTCTAATGCCCTACCGAGAGGGCCAAGGAATAAGTACCTATAAAAAAAATGTGCGTTGTTTCATTAAAAAGAGAGTGAGTCGAATTATTCCCTTGTTTTTTTTTTGTTTGTTTTTGTTTGTTTTTGTTGCGACTATCTGCATAGAACGTGTGGGTCCCGAGTGTTGATATCTCACGACTACATTCATGACGAGTATCCATATAATATTCGGTTTGTTCCTTTCTAACTTTGTTTATGTGTTACGCTTTTAAAGAGGTAAAATACAATCTTTGAAGGCGAAACTGCTCGTCTAAGCTTAAATCTATGATTCATCCTTGCAAAACATTCACAAAAAACACTTTACTAGCTACAACTACCATCAAGAAATTTCTCCACACTCTATCTGTGCCCAAATTACAACGCATATAATATGGACAAAGCTTTTTTCCTAGAACTGCACGCATGCGGAACAGTCCTATTGGACTGCTTATCGACCGATTACAATATGGCAGCATTCAAGTCAGATGTAAACAAGTTCTTGTTGAGCCGTCTCCTTCAATAATCAAAACTCTACTCAATCTGAACCAGTAATAATTACTACATTACCACGTTATATCCATTGATTTTTATCCTCGAGTAGTCTTCAGGCCTTGGTAAGTGGTGAGGCTAGTGTAAAAATAGTATTTGATGTTTCATCTCTAGTTATAAATACAGCTGTAAAATACCACAACATATTATAGTGTGAGAATAAATACAATGTCATCAACGAAAAATGATCTATAATTATGACCGCGTGGCGAAATATATATTATGATAACGAGCGATTTGTTAGTTCCTAACATGTAGATAAAAAACAATCTTGTTGAATAATACGTAGGAAGTTAAGAAAAAAAAAACTAGATGCTGTTCTTTTTTGTTCTATATCAAATGAATATATAATCACACACAAAAAAAGGATGCAAAAATGAAAATTTGTCATTTCCAAAAAACAAAAATGAAATTCGTATTATACGCCGCTAAGTCTGAAGATGTATTTGCAGTCCGTCAAAAATGATACAATTTTTTTTCCTTTATTTTACTTCCATTGAAATGTCTTTTTGTTTTTTCATTCTAAGTATGGAAAGCATTGCTCATGTGAAATAAATAGTGTTTTTCATTATATTTTCTGACATATAGAAATATGTCAAATAAACACAGCAAAATGATGCGATGTTAAAGGAATTGGAACAGATGTATACGTCCTTCTGTAAGCGAGAGAGTTTCTTAGAAAGCATAAGAAGCAGATGCGCCAATTTAGTTAGCGCGTCTTACGATACTGACCTAAATTTACCAGACTACAAAATAGCATTTTGAAATTAAGTTTTTGTCACATCTGGGCTAGTGTATCCACAACTTGCGTTTCTCTCATAGACAAATTAAAGGAACAAAATATTTAATCTCGATCAAGCACTGCTCAAGGAAATAACGATAAAGTGGTGAAAATATAGCGTTCTTCCTTCTATCCGAAAACAACTACAGGAAAAGAAGATATCATCCCCCCTAGATTGCGGAGTTTATTTTGATACATATCAAAACAAGAAACATTGTTCTAAGCTGTGTAATTTTATATTGAGTATTAGTATACTAAATGCAAATCTCGCTATTTTATAGGAAGGGGATTGCATCAGGGCGGAAATTTTTTTCGCATTAATACAGGGCGATCCCCCCCCCAAAAAAAAACTAAATGGAGGCCAGCTATAACATATGCTGTAGAACGGAGAAAAAAGGCCAAAGACGCTAGTGTTTTGATGTGATGTTTTGAGTTTTGAATATAATAAACTAGTTATGACCAAAATTTCATTTCATTCGGACAAAACACTAAGAAATTAGAGTTGCGCCCGTTTTTTGGGGTGATCACCATGTAGAATGAACTATAAATGTTCCAGTTTAAATAAATAACAGATTTGGTATTTTATTTAAGACTTGCAGGAAAAGCCCTCTTCAAGGTCCTATAAAATTACTAACCTCTTATCTTCACCCCCCCTGTACTTAACATTCACGAATTAGAAGAACTACATTGAGTCCATGGCCAAAGCTAATGCAAAAAAGTTGATCTCCTCCAACTTGTTTGAAAATTAATCACAGCAGGTTTCCAATATATCTAAAAATTTACCGTTCTCCCATGCATAGAGTATTGTTGCCAAATCTCGGCTTTTCCTTTCCAATTTTTCTGCCAAAATAGGCAAACTCATTGAAAAAATGTGAGACAAGTCCGATTCAGGGAAGAGGCATTCTTATATTGGTTCAGGGGAAAGTGCTTTGTTTTGCTTGTGTTCACAAAACGCCAAATGCAATTTGCTATTTCTTCAAGGCATTGGTAATAGTGGTTTGTTGAAAAACTAAACAGAAACTCCCTCTCCTCCTCCTCCTTTTCGTACTCCTCCTCCTACTACTACATTTTTCTTTTTAATTGGATCGATTCAGCAAATACTTATTTTTTCATGTTCAAAATTTGTAAATTTTATTCGCAATAAAATTTGATAACAAAAATAGTGAAAGTATCCACCCGAATCCCCTCTAATCACACCGATATTTTTTAAACCAGTCAAATTTAAGGAAAAAGATATGTTTAAATTTGGTATGTTTCGCTTGTGTTCATAAAAACAAATTCACAGTAGAAATCACTAGATAAGAGAAAGCCTCCTACGCAAATAGTTTCTTCTCTCAAATCGTTAGACTTAAGAATTCTCTCACGATCTACTAATTTCCTGACTGTATTGACCTGCGGAAGTTCAAGTGTCATGTGAACTTTACTGCTCAACTCCCTAAATAGTTTCGCTTTCAATATGGTTCTATGGAAATAGTAACCACTTATGTTTAAATAGCACTGCGCCATGTTTTGGGTGAAAAGAGTACAGGAATATTTCATTTATTTTCAGGAAAATTTAGATTCGTATCCTATATCTCTACAAAACCACAATTCGCCTATGATGAGGTCTCTAGATGCCTAAAAAGACGTTGATGACATCTTTCTTCGGAATGGAATATTTTAGAATGCTTTTCCTCTGCTTCTTTCCTGAGTGTACTGAGATCCGCAAGTTTTAATGTAATGTAGAGACATCTACCCACTCAAACTTCCGCAATCCCCTCTTAGACATGATTCTAAATAGTAGCCCACTAGGACCAACTTGCAATACGATTTACTTGGGGTGGGGAACAGTAAAAAATGTAACCAGAAGATTATCGATTGAAACAAGAATCAGGGAGGATTAAGAAATATCGCTGGAATAAAGCAAGTTCGAATAATGGCTGTGAATTTGTAAGCAGACAGGGTGTAATCCGCAGTAAATCATGAGGTATGTAACATAGCGCGTATGACGCGTGTGTTAGAATATTAGCATCAGTCTTACTAGCGAAAATATAAGCAGCAGCAGCAGCCGTCTTGTCACATATGCAAATTAAGCAAATGTGCACGCGCTGACGTCATGGGGATGAGAATAAAAAAGGCAGAAACAAGGACAGCATGTGGGCGAGCAAAAAACAGAAGTTATTTGGGAGACGGGCAAGATGAATGTATGATGTCGACGGCGATAAAACGCTGGCTAGGGCTGAGTTAAGTGGCAGTGAAAGAGACTTTTAAAAAGCACACGTTATATGACAAAGCGTTATAATTGGGTTTCGGAGACAAGCGTGTATGTTTGACATCTGCCCATCCAGCTCTCTTTCAAAAGGCCAGTTTGTAATGAGGGTGAATTGAGGGTCATTAGCCTAGTATGATTAGCATGTGCAGTTGTTTTTATGTTTAATTATATATAACATCAGATAAGCTAGGAATAGTTAATCAAGTATTGAGTCTTTTTGCTGAGCTTTACTTGCTGGTGAACTGACGTGAGTTTCTGTTTGAAGAGCACCCACGCCATGCAATTTCATGATTTTCCCAAGGTTTGAAAGTACCTTCATACGATTCTCTATATGTTACCATTTCGCATTAACGAAAAAATAGAAAAATCAACCTTTGTTTTTCTTTCGGTAGTAAGCCTGTGACGTCAAGTAACTACACCTATTAGAAGACAATGCTTTTCTTAAATTACTGAAATTTAATTTAAAAGTCGACAATTAGGCGTGAATTGCTATACGAAACTCAAATTGTTTGTGGAATAATGGATATTAGACAAGCTAAACTGCCTTTCAGCACAATCATTAGTAATATCATTGCTGCTGCTGCTGCTACTACTACTACTACTTATAATAATAATAATAATAATAATAATAATAATAATAATAATAATAATAATAATGATCAAGAGGTAGAAGCATGTATGCCGATGTCGTTAGCTGTCTACAATATAATGCATTTTCTTGATTTATTTCATTTTTACCTTTCTCTGAAAAGATTACATAACGCACATCCATAAATTATAGGCGATTATATATATATATATATATATATATATATATATATATATATATATATATATAAGAATAATAAATAAACTGTAAGTAAAAATAAGGAATTACATTTATTATTCGACAGAATACTCCCGAGAGCACATTTAAGAGTTTTCTTTCCGCGGAGTTTCAAAGAATGATATTCTTACTATCCTTCTCATCAGAGGACAGAAGGAAATGAGCAAATTATAATTGTAGCCAAGCTGGAATTTGCTGGTTGATGTATTAAATTAAACTACAGTGTATTTTAGTCATGAATTGCAAATTGGATTAAAGATTTATCTAGTTGATGAAACTACAATTTATGATAAATTGGATTAGATTTTAATTCTGATTATTGAATTTCGTTTAAAGATTTCTTTTTTGCTTTTCGGATTGCCATTGAAACAGTCTTTAAACATGTGTGAATTTTATCCTGGTTTGTTTTAGTTCTTTTCCACTTTTCCACATTTCATACATTTCTTGTTAACATTTCTTCACGCGTTTTTCAGCATTCATGACCATATTGCAATTTATGACTATCATAAATTGCAGTTTAATCTAATGCCTCAACAAGCAAAGTCTAGCCTTGCTAATTTTTTCTGTCCTCTGATTAGAAGAATAGCAAAAATAATATTCTTTTAAATTTCATTTCTCTTAAACAATCTCTACTCTCTTTTGAGTTATTGGGCATTTTTTATTTGGTTGCGATTAATATATCAATATATAAATACAATATATATAATATACCAATATATAAATACTGTAATTTATGTTAAACTGGAGGTTATCCTTGCTTCTATCAGGTAAACACCTTTTATCTGTTTTATTATATATATATATATATATATATATATATATATATATATATATATATATACTAGCAAGGAGACTCAACATTTTCAGGATTTAATGAAGATCAATATCTTCCACACTATAAGTTTATTGTCATCGAGAGCGGTGAAATTTCCTTATTTCAAATCAAGTCGATTTAGTATCTGCTCTAGTTGAGGACCTGCTGCAGTGCACCAGGCTGAAGGTCACATGCTTTCCTGCAGTGACTTACTTTGTAATACACTGTAGTGTACATTGCACCGTAGAAAAAATCTAGTTTAGATGTTATAAAATTATTTTAATATTAAGGCTTGAATAAGGTTTCAATGTAAAATAGTTAGTACCATGATTCCCTGAAGAAACACATTCATTTGTAACAGCTCTATTTATTCATGAAATCTCAACTTTATATTATACTGCTGTACCCTTCCACGCGTTGCTGTGGCTCAATTTGGTGCAACGGAAAAGTCTAATAACAAGAGAAAATGCATGGTTCTTCTAGTCTTAGTACAGCAATGGACTCTACCCCCCAAAAATAAAAAAGCGAAAATGTAAAAAGAAGTGGTAGTCTTGCAGAATGTAATGGTCTGATGTGTTTTTATTTAATGTAAAATGTTTAATCATCTCGAAGAACACAGTATTTATGGGTGTATTTGGAGAAGACAAATCGTCGCGGACTCTGGCGAATGCTTTAACTTTGGGTAAATAAATTAAAACTATATAAAACAGTGTCAGAGTGTTTTACTTTGAACTGACTTTCCCGAACGTAACGTAAGCAACAGCATGTGTATGTTTGAACTAAATACATAGCAAATGCAATTTCGTTAATGAAGAAGAGGCAATCTATATATGTTAATTCAAACACGTGCAGATTTCTTTAGCAAAGGAAAAGCAATCATATTTTTCGGATCTTAATCGGACCTTTAACGGGTTCTTTATTTTGGTTTTGGTTTTCAATTGGAATGCAAGTAATTTCCCGATATAAATATGTAAATAATAAATGTAAATAATAAATTTCTCATAGTTAGATTCCTAGGTTAGAGTTGTCCAAACCGGAAGTAAAAACCGAGTAGTCGCGCAGTTTGTGTTTATCTTTTTGATTTTCAAGTGTAATGCAGGTAATTTCACGATATTGTAGCGTTGTAATAGTAATTTGTATGAAATGGAATGTTTGTTTTATAAAACAATGTGTAGTTGAAAGCACTAATAAATAAATGTCATAGTTAGATTCCTCGGAGTCGTCAAAACCGGAAGTGAAAACCGAATAATCTCGCAGTGGGCGTCTTACGGTAAAAAAAAATGCAAAACATAACAATCTAATCGTAATCGGACGTTGAGCGCGTTCATTATTTTTGTTGTTGTTTGTTTTTTTGTTTTTTTAGTGAAACGCAAGTAATTTCACGATATCGTTGCGTTGTAATAATAAATTGTAACTCAGGAAGTATTTGTTTATTTAATAACTTGTTTAGTGGGAAGCAGTAATAAATAAAGCTCATAGTCAGATTCCTCGGTTAGAGTTGTCTAAACTAAAAGTAAAATCCGAGTAGTCCCGCGGTGTGCGTTCTACGGTAAATAACAAAAAGCAAAAAGGAAAAAAAGATAATGTTAATCGGACCGTAATATTTTTTATTTTTATTTTTTATAGGAGAAAAACGAAAGAAAGAGAGAGAGAAAAGAAGAAAAAAATGGCCTAAATAACCTTTACGATTCCAAACCGGTGTTTATTTGTACTGTTCCTTGTGGACGCATTTTCAGCGGTGTTAAGTAGGAGCAGGAGTAAGAGAGAAAAGATTTTACAACTTCCATTGATTCTAACCGATTTTAGCAGTGAACTTTCACCTGAAAAAATATAGGAGTGTACGGTTATCGAGGAAGTGTAAGGATAATAGACCTATAGCACACCTCAGATCCTGTGCTGCAGTTTGTGTACATTACATTAGTATGTAATGTCTTGATTTTTAATCCTACAAAGGTCAAACTCACACGGGGAAAAATGAGTTCATTTTATTCATATAGATAGATAGCATAGAAGATAGAAGAGATGAGAAGAGAAGAGATAAAAATCGATAGAACATTAATTCTATAAAAATATATATACGAAATCCGCAAGAATTAAAATATCATATTAAAGCGTATATTGCGACATACCTACGCCGGGCGTTTCTGCTAGCTTGGATAAATACTTTTGCAGTTTTAACAAAATAGCTACGATAATATCAGAACGTCTCCATTTACGTCGAATATCTATAGAATGTCAACATATATTACATATGAATCAGTCCCTTGTTACATTTCCACAGGTCCCGCTAGTAAAATATGATTAAATCAAAATTGGTAATGCGGCATATTTATTCATTGTGATCATCGCTAAATATCGGTAGTCCAAGTTATTGACTCTTCTTTTTCAGTATTTCGGTACGTGCAACATGAATAGCCGATGCTCATAATATGTAAACATTTTGAACCCTCCCTTTACTTAAAAATAAACTAAAAAATCAGGAAATAAACTAATTTTAATGAAATTTTCAGTATTTATCAACTAATGATTTCGGAATATAATAAGCACATTATTTTAATTTAATAGTGAAAATGTGTAATTTTATTTAAACAAAAAATACCTTTACTTATGGTTTTCAGTCGTAAAAAATGCATTAATTATTTTAAACCTACTATTGATTTTATAAAATCATTTTATATGATTGCTTGTATACAAATTTTTAAATGCAAACTACAAGTATCATTGTTGAATTATAACCAAATATGAAACATTTATCTTGAACATGCCCAATCTTATCAATTCCCTCAAGGTCATCTGCTTGCCATTTTATAAAATTACTCAAATCAACAGGTAATGTTTTGATTTATAAGGGTGTTAAATTATAAAAATATGGCCTATCCCTCCTTTAATCGGATATTTGTTTCGATTTTCTGTTATCGGTTTTCGACAATTATTTGAGACATTCCCATATACCCTATCTACACGTATGAGGTAGATTTGTGTGAAATGTCCAAACAATAAACCTAGCCTTTTCGGAATAAATAGTGAACGAATTACACCAAGTTCCTTATATATATATATATATATATATATATATATATATATATATATATATATATATATATATAAAAGTAAATTCTTGGTACAGCAAAATGGAAGGAGAAATTTCAGAGGAAACATAATTTAATTTAAATCAAAAAGATCAAAGAAACAAAAAAACGGGCAGGTGGAATTGTTAAAATTTCCTTTAGCCTTATCGTATGACCCTCTAAGAGGAAACGTCAGAATGATAAATTAAAAGCTAAGAATCGAATGAGGAAAGAGGGAAATTGGTTTCAGTTGGAAAACCAGTGAGAGAAAAAAATTATAATTCTCATTGTTCAGGTGGTTTTAAATCAGTAAATATTTCCAACTGATGTTTCAAAATCTTTTGTCTACACGGGCTAGGTCGAGAGTTATTAATGACTAACGCCTCAATGATATTGAGATGATAGTTCGACCTAGCACTGTATAAAACAGAAAACCAACCATCGGAATATTAGTCAGAACACCTATTTATACTAATCAGGTGATTCCCGATGGCGGACTCATGTATATATTTATATATATATATATATATATATATATATATATATATATATATATATATATACACTCATACATGCATATATACCAGTGTGTGTGTTTATATACACACTTGTGTGTATATATATATAAACACTCGTACATATATATATGTATGTGTATATATTTGTATATATATACACTCATACATATATATATATATATATATATATATATATATACCTGCGTATATATACAAGTAGAGAAAAAAATACAGTACTATAGGAAGATAGAAAGAGACAGAGAATCGTAAAACCACTCATTATTTCTTTTTTATGATGGCGATCAAGTTTTACACGCATATTCTGAATCTTCCACAAACAAGTTCCCTTAGAGAAAAAAATAGAAAACTCTGAAAAAAAATTATGCACAAACGTTCATTTTAGACGGATTTGTCCCAAGATTTAATCAAAATGTATTTTTTTCTGTTACTTGTCTACAGAAGAAACCAACACTTTTTCTTTATGTTTTTTTCTAGTAATATGTATGTAGGAATTACGAGTACATCAAGATGATGCGATACAACTGATGAATAGCAATGATGGGCACAGTATGTTTAGTTAGTATAATTAATCATAAACCAATGAAAACAATTCATATAAGATTATCTCGGAGTAATCTCTATTAGATATTTCTCGTAAATGATTAAAACAATGTTGTAGAGATGAAAAAATTAATGAAGAATAAAAGTTTAATATGGGAGTAGTTATTGTTTATTTACTCACTAAAAAGTACTTAACTATCTATCAAAAACAAAGGATAGGAATATCAGATTTATGTATATATATATATATATATATATATATATATATATATATATATATATATATATACATACATACATATATAGTAATTTATAAAATATATATGGCGATTAAGCTACACTGAATATTCCGCGTTTCATCCAGTCTAGGACTCTTCAGGCATAAGGCATAAGCGGAATATTCAGTGTAGCTTAATCGCTATATATATTTTATAAATTACTAACTAGCTCTACCTACGTATTGAGCACTTTTAAAGTAAATACTTAAAGTTTACGCATAAATCTATACTTTCCTATATTAATTTTATGTGAGTGAATTAAGTAGTTATATATATATATATATATACTAGCTGTACCCGGCCACGCGTTGCTGTGGCTCAGTTTGTTAAAATGGAACACATGTGAAAGTAGGGAAAAGTTTGATTCTTTTTTTCAAGAGAATGTACAAATTATTTTTTTAATAGATGTTAAGAAAATAAACAGAAAAATACTTCCATCATTAATTATGCAAAAAAAAATAAATAAAATGTTGATTTAGTGTTTCAATATGCTTATAAATTACGATAAAACTTGCTGAGTATGCACTGTTTTACGGTTGTTGTAAAAATGGAACAGAAACTTAAATTTCGCTTCATTTTAATCTTTCTTAATTTTTTAATTGTGCCCCCCCCCCAAACGAATATAATCAAAACAGTAACATTCAACAATTGTACTTTATGTTTATAAAACACAAAATATTTATTAAACTAAAATTAAAAAAAAAAAGTTAATAACGAAAGGGAAATAATTCCATTTTTTAAATGTATTAATGCTATTTTTTAAGCAAGAAAAAAAAAGGTAAATATCCAGATACGCTACTCCAGAACACCGACCACTCTAATTTGTTTTTGTATAGGTAATTGAGGTCGCTGACAACAAATCTGATAGTCAAACTTGGGGCAAATTTACCGTTTGCATGGTATTTACCCCTGAACCCACGAACTTCTTTCCACCATTTTGCAGCTTCCGTTTATGCTACGCGCATGCACGCTGTAGCATAAACGACGGCTTCACCAACCAAACTATGTTGGGGGGAGGGGATTTTTTTTCCAGGACATAGAATTTTCTAATTTTCAAAAATACATTATAGCGCTTTTTGGGTGGAAAAATTAAAATTAGCTGAAAAAGAAATAAAATAAGAAAAGGAAAGCACACCAAGTTGGAGTGGGGGGGGTAATTTATCTGTTTTTTTTTTACCTGGAACATTGAATTTTCAAATTTTCCGGAAGTAACGCACCGACATTTACCAATTAGAACACCATTTAACATTTTCCGAAGATTTTACTTCGTACGTTGGGGGGGGGGGTGATGTTGGGGTGATCGCGCGCCCCAACATCAGATCCCCCCCCCCTCCAAAACAAATTAGAGTGGTCGGTGGGGTTTGTATTACTGTACACATAGATTCGAAAAAGTTGTCAAAAAACAAATATATAACAAATAAATGTTATCAAAGGCAAGATAAGTTTCTTTTCTACCAAACTGGATATATTTTTCGTGTTTTTATTCAATGTAACATATTGGGTTTGTATTACTGTACACATAGATTCGAAAACGTTGTCAAAAAACAAATATATAACAAATAAATGTTATCAAAAACAAGATAAGTTACTTTTCTACCAAACTGGATATATTTTTCGTGTTTTTATTCAATGTAACATGTGTATTCAGCTCGAAAAACCGACAGTGTTTACCGATGTATTGGAAAATTCAAGATGGCGTCTGATTCTCTCTTTAACACGGTAAGTTTGGGAAAAGGTGTTATAAATAAAAACCCAGATAAAATGCTGTTAAAAACTCGCTCAATATATGTTACCGTGACATAGGTTGACATATATTCGGCGGGTTTTTAATAGTATTTTGTATATATTTTTATTTATAACACCTTTTCCCAAACTTACCGTGTTAAAGAGAGAATCAGACGCCATCTTCAATTTTCCAAGTCATCGGTAAACACTGTATGTTTTTCGAGCTGAATGTTGGGTTTGTATTACTGTACACATAGATTCGAAAACGTTGTCAAAAAACAAATATATAACAAATAAATGTTATCAAAGGCAAGATAAGTTACTTTTCTACCTAACTGGATATATTTTTCGTGTTTTTATTCAATGAAACATTTTTATTCAGCTCGAAAACCATACAGTGTTTACCGATGTATTGGAACATTCAAGATGGAGTCTGATTCTCTCTTTAACACGGTAAGTTTGGGAAAAGATGTTAGAAATAAAAAACCGGATAAAATACAGTTAAAAACTCGCTCAATACATGTTACTGTGACATAGGTTGACATATATTTTGCGGGTTTTTAATAGTATTTTGTATAGTTTTTTATTTATAACACCTTTTTCCAAACTTACGGTGTTAAAGAGGGTGTGAGACGCCATCTTGAATTTTCGAATACATCGGTAAACACTGTATGTTTTTCGATCTGAATAAATATGTTACATTGAATAAAAACACGAAAAATATATCCAGTTTGGTAGAAAAGTAATTATCTTGACTTTGATAACATTTATTTGTTATATATGTGTCCCCCCAAAAAAATTAGAGTGGTCGGTGTTCTGTAGTAGCGTATCTGGATATTTACCAAAAAAAAATATTTAGGTTTGGCTATAAATTCCTAAACTCATTTCACCTTAAATAATTTAGGTGACTGAAATAGGAATGTAATTGAATCTTTAATTTCCTGAATAGTATCCGATAATTCATTTTTTTTTCGAGTTATATCGAATACATTAATACGGACTTTAGGGGCTTTTTTCGTAATGTTACTGTAAAAATTATTTTTTATTGTTACAAATTACGATGCTTTAAAAAAAAATTCTTGCGTTTTTTATTTACTACTGAAAACCATAACTTTAGTAAAGGTATTTTTTGTTTAAACAAAATAAAACATTTTCACTAAGAATTAAGTAAAAATAATTAGTTCATTACATTCTGCGATCATTATTTGAAAAATACTACAATTTTCATTAAAATTCGTTAATTTCCTGATTTTTGGTGAATTTTTAAGTAAAGGGAGGAGTCAAAATGTGTATACACTTTGAGCGTCGGCATTTATTTTGAGACCACGTGTGGTTAATTTAAATATCCAGTTTGGCAGAAAAGTAACTTATCTTGCCTTTGATAACATTTATTTGTTATGTATTTGTTTTTTGACAACTTTTTCGAATCTATGTGTACAGTAATACAAACCCAAACTTCGGAGGTTGGAATCCCCCCCACCTAAAATGTACTTGGAAAAATCGATTTTATAGTGAGATTTAAGAATGGTTAGTCGAAAAAAAGGTGAAAAACAAAACAAATAATCAATAAATAATTGTTATCAAAGGCAATAATGCTACTTTTTTTTACTTACATTGAATATTTTCAAGCGCTTTTCTTTATTTTTTAATAATTTAATGCGGGTGTGTGGGTGCCAAATACCTCCAGATTTTCTAGAATTTCCCGCTAGATTGTAACCGAAATCTCCAGATATAGCAGGAAAACCGCTAAATTGTAACACTGGTCACGTGACAGGAAGCGGTAATAAATAATTGTCCCTAAATAAAAAAATGGCCTCTCTGTACAAATAAATCCACCTATTTATCATAGAAAAATTAAATATAATGTTATAATTAAAAAGACATATATAAAAACACACATGGATATAGTAAACATATTATACCAAAACGTGGAAGCCATCCGTCCAGTGGTTTTTAGACAATTAATTCCGAACGAACCAATATTTACATTTATATATATATATATATATATATATATATATATATATATATATATATATATATATAACAATAGAAAAATGCAAGCATGAAAAGTTATATTATTAAACTTAAACATGGAAAAGTAAAGGGCTAGTTGTTAAAACTTGAAATGAAAAGGGGCAAGGTATTCTAGTAATAAATACAATAAATTTATTAAAACATTGTAGCATTAAGGGTTGATAATCGAAATTGAATTTAAAAAATATCTTAATGCTTCAATTTTTTAAGTTGTAAAGTTATTATATATTTTCCTAGAATGACTTCTCCTATTTTTTCCAGTTTTAACAATTAGTAATTTTATTTTTCCATGTTAAGGCTTAAACATATTAATTGTAATGCTCACATTTTTCTGTGGAAATCCATGATTTTTCCAGCCATCCAGTAAATACACTTGTTCTTTGTTAATTTCAAACTTATTTTACCGTATGTAGATATTTAATTATTAAAGTAAAAAACACTACTTAGTAAAAAAGTAATTATGACAACCACTTTCGTTTCTTATCGTTGAGCATTTCAGTTGAATTAAATCGGTCAATTTAGCTCTTCTGCATGGATCATCGTATAACCATTATATCACTCTGTGACTAACGTAAAAAACGTTTAAAAAATTAAAATGTTTAAATTATACGTTATTTCACGCGGTTAACGGAAGCCGAATGGATACGGTCTTTGCTAATCGAGCCAGAGATCACTCGTGTTGCCGAGTTCGAATCTGTGTTAATCGTGACACCCTGCACTGAAGATTCCCAAAAGGATGAAACACTAGTGTCTGTAGGTGTTTAATTATTACAGTAAAAAAATAATTATGACAGCCCCTTTAATAAACTCGTTTCTTATCGTTGAGCATTTTCAGTTTAATCAAAGTCGGTCAATTTAGCTCTTATGCATAGATCATCGTATAACGATTAGATCACTCTCTGACTGACGTAAAGAACATTAAAATGTTTAAATTCAACGTTATTTCACGCGGAAATGGAGAGAGAGATGTTCTGATACTCTCTGTGTGTTATAAACTAAAATGTTTTTATTTCTGTTAACCTGTTGTAATAGTTATAAGTTATTAATCACAATTGCTATATAGAAATCGCATATTACCACGTTATTTTTTAATAAATGATGGGTGTTAAAGGAAGTTTCGCTGTACATATATTTACTCTTGGTAGTTATTTTATTGTGCATCTCTACTCTAGTTAAATCGTTGAATACTGACTTAAAATGTTTATATATATTAAAATATGTGTCCTTATATATATATATACAAGTACACATATATATATAAAGACGCATATATATAAAGGCACACACACACACACACACACACACACACACACACACACACACACATATATATATATTTATATATATATATATATATATATATATATATATATATATATATATATATATATATAAGAATTACAATTATGGTTAGCAAGATAATCCAAAATAGCAAACTTTAATTATATTATAATTATTAAAGACTTAATATTTATAAATTAATCTTAACCAGATGTAAAAGCTTAATAAAACCTAATAAGGAATAGAGCTATAATAAGATCAGATAGTTAATAAAACATGCTGAAACCCTTTAAGAAGAGTTATAATCATATAATTACATCTTTGTATGCAAACATTCGACTAATTCTCATAATCAACGGAGTTATTTTATATCTGCATTATTCAAATTAAAAAAGTATAATTATAGTACAGCACAATTTTCCTGCATCTCCAATGAATTAAAATAATTATATTATCGGTCTACTCTTTTGGGTTCGGTATTTTTGTTTTCATTAATAATTTATAATTCTCATCAGTAATTTATATTATCTATGCGCATGCAAACCTAGAGATCTGTAGGGCTATGTCTTTTTTATGGAAATAGCCACAGACAAGTCATGAAGCCACTAAATGTAAGAAGGTAAAAATAAGTAAAATAATACTTTAAGGTCAGAAACTTGCCAACGACAAATGAAACGGATGGAAGATATTATGAGACAGAAAACAGCATTACTCCCCCTTTTTCAGAAACGTAGCTCATGGAAGATAAGGTATAAAATAACAAAAACAAAAATGAATAAGGGAAGCGACACGTTCATTAAATTTCACACAAAAGGGTTTTATGTGCATTGCAGTTTTCTTATATATGTTTTGTATCGGGATATCTTTGATAAGTATCAATAATCGAAATAATCCGATGAAAGAACGATAAATACCTTATACAGCCTAATATCACAAATGCATCCGAGAATTTTATTAGAGCACAAGCCGCAAAGCCAAACAACAGTAGGACATGACAGGGGCGCGTTCCAAATAAATGTATCTGTTTAAAGCACAGTTGCACTCTTTTCTCTTCCCTGCAACCTCTCTCCTACAGGAGAGACGTTGCGAGCCTGTCTTTGTTTCATCGTTAGTTCCATGGTAAGTGCTCTTCTAAGCTCCTGTCCCTGGTCCCCCTCCCCAATCATTCACGAAAAACACTCGTCTATCTGAAACCACTGTCAAAAACTTTCCCCACTCTTTAACTGTGCCAAAACCAAAACGTAGATTCCATGAACAAATCTTCTTTCTTAGAAGTGTACGCCTCTGGAACTCTTTTCCGTTTGCCTGTTTCCAACCTGACTACACCTTGGATGCCTTCAAGTCCAACATAAACAAAGTCCTGATGAGCCGCCCCCTTAAGTAAGACACTTTATCAACTCTCAACACTAACGTACTGTACACGCAATAATCCTTATCCGCGAGTAGCTCCCGGGCCTTGATAAATGGTGACCACCTTGTAAAAAAATATGTTCTTTTTCTTTCATTTTAAACTTAAACTGAAACCATTATCAATGTACAACAAATAAAGCCAGACGTATAAGGTCAACAGTAAGTTCTTTGATATGACAAGGGTACGTTCAAAATAAATGTTTCTGTTTAGAGCACACAATTAAAGCATGGTTCAAGATGTTTGCATTATAAAATTTGATTCTGGCTTTAATTGGCTGAGTGTAGTATTTTGTCGGCTAAGTGATATGTAATAGGTCTGAAACTGTGATGTTGCTAATATAATATAATTTCTCGGTTTGGATATTTTGAGGAAATTCCGTAAACAGATGTTTGAATTTTATATATATATATATATATATATATATATATATATATATATATATATGTTAGTTTGTCGTATGATTGAGTTTCGTATTATTTGGATTCATCGGACTACTGCTATTATTTTGAGTGTAGTGTAACCGGCGACCTTCTTCAAGTGCATCTTGTCGAACTCATGAATTTGAACAGAATTTCGAACGGAGTTCTTTATTTAATTCAAGGGTAGTTTGCTCTTGTTCCGTCAGCTATGACATTGGAAGAGGTCCTAAGTAATTCGCAATTGTATTTTTCGGTCATTGAGGATTGAACCTATAACCTTCAGGAGAATAGCACATTTACAATTCATTTTTACAAGTACTCTAACCACTGAGCCCCGGTTCATTACGGACAATTCTAGTACGAATTTTAGGAGTCTTACACCTATTTCAAGTTCTAGTTGTAAATATCACTATTTAGTACCAATTACTATTAATATATATATATATATATATATATATATATATATGTATGTATGTATGTATGTATGTATATCTGTTGAGATATCTTTTATTCACTTATATTGGCTTTTTATATATACCACTCCTTATTTAAGAAGCCCAATGTAATTAATAAATGACAAACGTCTATATCCCAAACTTTATGATATTAACCACCTTACAATTTATTTCTTTAATTTAGTTAACATTCACAATTCCTGGTAGTATTTGTTTTGTAGCATTAAATCATTCAGTTAATTTTTATATGAATCGATGAATCTATTTTGCCCTTAGCGCATCGGAAGAAATAGCAATTATCAATGTAATTTAAGCAAACAATAAGGTAATAGTAACTACTCTTCCAATTTTCGGATTTTTTTTTTTGTCAAAACGCATTGTATTTCTTTTATTTGATTGATAGCTGCTACCTCCTCTGATAAGTTAAGGGCAAAATAGATTCATTGATTGATATTGATTGATTAGCAACCTATACGGCGAAATGCGTATAACTATTTTTACAGTAAAATACAAAACAATGAATATGTATATATATATATATATATATATATATATATATATATGAATACATACATACATATATATAAATACAGATATATATATATATGTGTGTGTGTGTGTTTGTGTGTGTGTGTGTGTGTGTGCATAACGAGGGTAGATAGAAGTAGAGAGTCAATTCAAGTCTATAAGAAGAGGATTTTCGGATAATATAAAGCTCAACACATTTCAATGGAGCTTATATAAGAGAAAATAGAAGTAGACAATGAATTCCTAAACACTATAAATTGGAAAATATAGAATGAGTCATTTATTTAATAAGGCTATACATACACTTATTTGAGGGATAAAGGGGACTCTTTATACCAATTATTTTCATCCGTGTTTCATCCACGCTTATGCCTGATGAATCCTAGCGTGAATAAAATGCGGATTCATCAGGCATAAACCCGATGAATCCTAGCGTGGATGAAACCCGAAATATTCTGTGTAACTTAATTGCCATACATTTTTAGAACTTACTATATATATATATATATATATATATATATATTAATATATATATATATATATATATATATATATATATATATATTTATATATGTATTATAATATACATTTATATATGCATATACATATATTATAATATACATTTATATACATATATATATATATATATATATATGTGTGTATGTGTGTGTGTGTGTGTGTGTATGTGAGTGTATTTCTTGAGGTCTAAAAAAATGTGATTTTTCTGATCTACGCCAAACTACCTCCAAAAAGGAGATGATTAACACTGCATGTTATTTTTGACGAAATTAACAAAAATCGACTTTACACTAAAAGCGAAAAAATAGCATGTAATTTCAACACACACACACACACACACACACACACACACACACACACACGCACACACACACATATATATATATATACATATATATGTGTGTGTGTGTGTGTGTGTGTAGTCAAAAACAGAGAGGCATGCAGATAGGGGTATAATAGAATGCACACACGTACATATGCATATAAATATATGTAGAGAGAGAGAGAGAGAGAGAGAGAGAGAGAGAGATAGGGTGGGAAAACGAGGAAAAGAGAAGGAGGAGAACGAAAGAAAGGGTAAATGAGATTAGATAACTCGAAAAAGTTACGAATTAAACGAATGAAAGAAAATAACATTTTTGTTCATTGACAGGCAACCTTGAAGTTGTAAGTAATTATTGTTTTGCCGCAACGTCAATATTGATTATACATTTCTGTCAAGACGATTACATAATAGACTTGAGGCACCAGAAATTGCGAACAAAACTTCATCTGTAACTAATGCGATGCAATACACGCATCAAAGAGTGCGAGTACAAAAGTAATGGATTCCAATGTTGATTATAGAATGCGGTACATCATATTTTACTTTGACCCACCCGTTTCGTGGAACTACCGAAGTTAAGCAACGTCGACCCTGATCAATACTAAAATGGGTGACGATTTGGAAGTTCCGTGTGCTGTATTGCTCTTCGCTTATCTCGGATTTGTTTTTTAGTTGTCTAGCACTTGTTGCCACTGAAGTCAGGCGAAGTGTGGCTGCGGATTGCGCAGTCCTTACCTCATAATTATACGCGCAGCTATCCTTACATGGGGTATCTATCTTCAGGTTGAACGAAGGTATAAAATATGGCAGTCGAGATTAGATCTTACTCGATTCATTGCGTTAAATTTTACATTAACCCTTTCTGACCTGGTTGAACTAATTCGTTCAGTCGTAAGTAAATAAAAAAACGGCACAAATAAAACGGCATAATTGATTATAACATGCCTTAAAAGTATTAGTTCAGTATCTGGGTAGATGGCAGATACCTGCAAATCGAAACTGTCCATTGCTTGCATTCAGCATGCCGCTATCTAAAATGAAAAATAAATATGTTCTAAACACCTACATCCTAATTCAGATCACAAAGGTTTAATAGAATTGGGAGAATCCATACTGTGTATGTTCCTTCGCTGTGAATAAAATGACAAACTTTGTGAAATAGCATGACGGAAATTAGTCATTTAGATAAATATTGCATTTTGACATTAAATAAGCCTAAGACTAAAACAGACCAATAAGCCACATGCGTAAAAGAGAGCATCCAAAAACAATAAGCTTTGTGTTAAATTGAACCAGATGAGAACGAATAAAGAAAACAAAATGCGAGAAACCTTTCGACAACGTGAGCATTATGAACCCATAGTCTATAAGAAGGTCTCATGTATGATATGAAAAGAAGCTGGAATCTTAGGGAGACACAAATCATACCAGTTATTATAGGTGTCACAGGGCTTATGAAGAAGAACCTCATTCCTACCTAACTAATATTTCTGGTGAACCAAGTGCAAAAGTGACTACGACAATTGCATTTTAGGGAACAACGAGGATACTAAAAAGAGCTCTCGGTTGGTTTCAATAAAAAACAGAGCAATGTTGCAGCTGGTTTGGCTGCCTTATACTCAACGTAATAATCTTCAAAGGAAGAAAATTAAAAATAAATAAATAAGATGAATTATGAAAATATTAAGTGACGAGAGAGTGACGTTTATAAAACAAAAATAAATATGAATAAACAATTTAACTTCTGTCAGCTAGGCAACAGAAATTTATCATTTCTATTGTATTTTCCTCGCATTACTGCAAGCATACACAATATATAATGAGATTACTACAGAATAAAATACTTTATCTTCGGGACACTGTGTTTAAAAGCCGTAGTAATTAACGCCTAAATCTAGATTCCATGAACAAAACTTTTCTTTGAACTACCCGCCTGCTAAAAACTGTTCTATTGGTCTGATTCCCGGTCGACTACAGTCTGGTAGTTTTCAAGTCTAATGTAAACACGTGCTTGTTGAACCGTCTACATAAATAATCAAATTGTAGCCAGCTTAACCAGTAAACAATTACTACGCTACCACCTTACATTAATTAACCCTTATTTACTTCACTAATTATTAACTTAACCACTATTAACTATTAACTATTAACTTAACTATTAACTTAACCAATAAACACTTACTACACTACCACCTTACATTAATTAGCCCTTATTCACCAGTGACCTTCGGGCTTTGATAAGTGGTGACTCCTTTGTTAAAAAAAACTGTATAAAATTACACGAGATGAACGCCAAAGTGTTATATTTTATGGTCACAATCACCATACCGTGTGAATTCCAAGATTCTATTGCCGGCATTGGTTTCGATATTTTTCTAGTCATATTTTTTTCTAGAAATACATCGAGGATTACGGGAGGAAGCACGTAAAGTTGGCCAGCATCCTAAGCGTAAGTAATTTTTGTGGAACGAACTTGATTTGAACTTGGAACACCCAGGTTTGGAGTCATTGTCGTTAACCACATGACCACTGTCACCCCCTCCCATTGAATTGGTAAAACAACAGCACATACTCAGCTAATCATGTGTTAAGTATTAGTTGTTAAATCGATATACGATATAAATCGATATATGTATACATGTTGGCATTGGTTTTTATCGATATTTTTCTTGTCATATTTTTTCTAGAACTACACCGGGGATTGCGGGAGGAACTACGTAAAGGTTGCCAACATCCTAAGTATGAAATATATTTGTGAAACAAACTGGATTCGAACTTAAAACACCTAAGTCGTCAGTCCGTGTCATTTACCACTAGACTACTGTCATTTCCTATATTTTATGGTAAATTATCATCATCTCCGGGCGCTATTTTTGACGTATATATATATATATATATATATA
The DNA here is from genome assembly GCF_053919585.1 of Euprymna scolopes. NCBI lineage: Eukaryota > Metazoa > Mollusca > Cephalopoda > Sepiida > Sepiolidae > Euprymna > Euprymna scolopes. The sequence continues at coordinate 11,509,733 of NC_136514.1, read as the reverse complement.
TATATATATATATATATATATAGGGTGTCCATAAAGTTCGTGTGTACTTTAAAAAAATTATAAATTTATTACTTTATTCCGAAACCTGAACAATTAAACTTAAATAAATAAATATCTTATATATCCAAAGGAGTTAGATTTAAATTGTGAACACAGAGGACAATAGGCTACATTTCTGGATTAAAATATAAAAATCGAGAATGGAATTTTTCTTTCTAAAATATTTGATAAAAGAAATTCTTTCCCATTTCAAATAGTGCGTATGCCGCATAAAGATAGTACCTGCCCTGTTTTTATGTTTTATAGAACCAGTATGTCAGAGTTTTTGAGAATAGCTCGCGTTATTTTAAGGTTAATAGATTTTATACCACCAGTGTCTAGGCCTTGTAATAAGGATGAAAAAAACAAGGTAAGGGTAAAACTAAAATATTTAAACAGTTAAATAAAGCATTTGTTCGTTATGCTTTTTAATCGTTTAAAATTAACCAGAATATATTAGTAAAGGAAAGCCAAAACTTTATTAGTAATGTATAAAATGTATTTACAAACAAAATGTATATATGTGTAAATATTTTAAACCTTTATATATATTTAATTTTCAATAAATAAGAATGTAAATATACAAAATACTAAACATAGAGGGTGATAGGTAGTCAAATGGATTAATCTTAATCTTATAAATACAAGACTGGTAAATTAAAAAAAAAAGTTATTCATTTTGAATTTGGAAATAGATGAATCTCACAGGTAAGAAATTCATATTTTAGCATTAATAGGTTAGATAAAGTAATTAAGAATAGGAAACTAGATCTAATATTTGTAACATGGTTTTCTTTTTTTCCCCTAAGATGATGGGAGGTGGTGTTTGATCAACACTGCTTGCGAGCCATGATGTAATATACTGTTTTGTTTTTAAACCCCCGAAACAGTGTTTCATGGTAAACAATTGATGATCCCTTAAAAATAAATTATTATCGGTACTATAGTGAATTCGAAAGAGCAAGTTTATACAGTGATTGCAGGTGATTGAATGACTTACTGACTAAATATTTTTCTAACCAATGCTATTTTTTGTATAGTTTTAAAGGTTAAAAACTTCCAAGACTATATATATATATATATCTTCTCTTATATATATATATATATATATATATATATATATATATATATATATATATATATATATAAATAAAATGAACTCATTTTTTACCGTCGGATTTTGACATTAATAGGATTAAAAATCAAGATATTTCATGCAAATATAATATGCACAAACGGCAGAACAATATCTGAGGTGTGTTATAGGTTTATTATTTCTCAAATTCCTCGATAATCTTAGATTGCTATACTTTTTCTGCTGAGAAGTCACGGCCAAAATCGGTTAAGATCAATGGAAGTGGTAAAATATTTTCTCTCTCAAAAATTCCTCCTCCCCCTGCCACCATTTAACACCGTTTGGGGATCGTTCACAAGGAACAGTTAAGAAGAGAACACCGGTTTGGCTTCGTAGTTCTTTCATGTGAAGTTATTTAAAATCACTAAACTAAGCTGCATTGCTCTGTGGCGTAGTGGTTAGCGTGTTGGACAATTCACATTATATTTTCACGTTCGCGCCGACCTACCGTAGTCGTTTTTTTTTTCCCCCTAAACAACTGGAATGGACTTTTCTTGGTTGCTGAACTGTTAACGTTGCAGATGTTTTTTTTTGTTTTTTTTTTCACACTTTATTTTCCTACTTTTACTCATGACTCCGGGTTTGATCCTTCCTACTTACCTACCATAACATTTTTTAAAACTCCCCCCCAGTCCCGGAAATCAAACACTCGGGCAACGCCGGGTACCCCCGCTAGTATATATATATATATATATATATATATATATATATATATATATATATATCAGAGTTACCAGTCGTTGACTGGGTTCAAACACAGTCTACAGAAAATGAACTGTGATTGATGAAAGTATGATAGGTTATGAAAAGGAGGGGGTTGTAAAGAGATAGGTTTAGATACTCAAAAATTTTACCCTAAGCAAAATATGATGGAAGTAAACAATTTAAGATAGTTCTGTCAAAGTAAGGAATTTTAATGCTTCCCGTTATTATTCGATTAATGCATGTGTAATTTATATAAAAATTCATTTAAGTAGTTATCGCCTCAAATTTCATTTTAATTTCGGTTCGCTGACATTGTTTCAAGTAAAGAGCATTAAAACTATTACAAAACAAATAAAAACATGATCTGAACATTTATTGACTATGGTAACATTTATTTCTTGTATATTTATTTTTTCGGGTAGTCGTTTGTTGGATTTCTGCTAAATACTCTTACCAAATAATATCGACGAAATATAAAAAAACAAAGAAACATAAACAGTTTTGAAAAATAATGAAGCTGTACTTACTTTAGTAAAATAATCCGGAATAGTGTTGTATATATCATTATTATTATTGTTGTTGTTTTTTTGTTATTATTCTTTGTTAGGACTTATTAAAAGTGTTTCTTAGAGTCTTAGAGAGTCTTATTAAGAGCGATGTTGTTGCGTTCTGTGTTCGTGTTATGAAGAGATTTATATAAAGACATTTTAAACACATGATATATAAGACATATAATCACTTTACCTTTTGGTAGAATTACAACACAAAGATGACGTTTATAAAAACACATGATGGGTTTATTTCTTCTCCGACCGGTCGTGGTTTTCTTAGTCAAGAATTCAAAGTTTTACATTCTATGTTTCAAAGGTAACCGTCTCGCTTCCAGACGTTCGACTGCCCATGTCTGGACTCCAGACTATCGTCTGTCGTCCTCAGACTCTCTCTCACTCCCCCCCAGACTCTCCGCTTACCTCTAAAGTGTCTAACTATATCGAGAACTTCCCATTTTCCATGACGTCATACACATGTTAAAACATGTGTCTTCTTTCACGTGTTCTGGAAATGCCTGTCCAAAACTTTTTCCTTTGTTTACAAAAGAGGAATTTTAACCTATATTCCCAATAACCTATATTTCCAATATCTTAAAAACATGTTTATTAAATTATCTTAGAGCTGCATTCTTCAATTGAATTTCATAACAGAATTGACAATGCACATTCTTTTCTTAAAACTATTGTATCTCTAAGCTAAACAATGGTTTGTTTTTTACATGCCATTTGCTAATTCTCTCTCGTAATCTATTTCAAAACCTAAATTACGAGGTTCGAATTTCGTCTATTCTATTTCATTTTTACATTTAACTAAATATCTCTATTTTTATACTTACATGAAAAGGGGACAGCCATTATCATGTAACAACAGTACAATGGGATATTAAAAAAGTAAACATGTAATTACTTTAGTTTTTTAAAGCAAAGAATCGATATAAATACTAATAAGAAGAAAATGGCGCCCTTTTCAAGCAGAACAGCTTCGTTTCAGTTTTACAGTATTGAATGATGTAGTATTGCGCCCTTGGATTCGGGGTTGTACTATTGTAGAGTAAAGAACACGCAGAAAGCGTTGTAATCAACTGAATTCCATCTATTACACGGACAAAAACAGCTTAAACAGATATAAAGAAAAATAAAAAGGTAATGTAAATGTTTTTAAAAAGACACGTAATCACGTGAGCAGGATTTTTTCCTTCTTTTGACACGATAACATGTAACGTCCTTATTTTTTTATTATTTATCTATTTATCTATTTTCGAAAGAGTGTCACGTGCAAGTGAAGAAGGAAAAAAACAGAGTTATACAAAATTTGTGTCGAGAATTGTCTAGCGTACCAGCTTTATTTTTTGGGTCTTTCACTTTAATAAGATCGTGAATTTATGAGGTGAATTTATTCGACACAATATGATTCAACTAAAAAAAATAAATAAAAGCTAACGTGAATAAAGATTAAAGTTTAGGTGTTATTGTGGACCCTCAATCCTTTTTAAAAAAACCTTGTTGAACTTTGTGAGATATTTACATTCTATGGAGGTCAGGCGCGAACGAACACCCAATAATTTTATTATACCATACGATTATAAGAAATCTTCAAACTGAAACATAATTATCAAAGTATTCTTTCGCAAATAGATATGAAAAGTCTTTGTTAAAGTTTGTGCTATATTTCCATGGAGTACAGGCGCGAACGCAGACCCCAAAATTTTATTTGACCATTCCTATTTAAGTTGGAACATACTTATCAAAGTATTCTTATGTACATTTATATCAAACCCCCTTGTAAACGTTTTGTTTTCATTTTTTATTTCCATACTTTGGGGATAGGCGCAAACGCAGACCCCACAGCTTTTAAGAACCACCGTTCTGCCAGATCAAACCTACCCATTCCTGTGTCTCGATACATCTATCATTATATGTAATCAGTTTTTTTTAAATAGTCAACCATATAGGAGCCTATTCGTGACCAGACACACACACAGACGTTCAGCTTTATATATAAATATATATATATATATATATATATATATATATATATACAGGGTGTCCGTAAAGTTACTATACAGTCTTATTGTTTTATTGTATTATATTTGTATTAATAGTTAATATTTACTGTATAGTAACTTTACGGACACCCTATATATATATATATATATATATATATATATATATATATATATATTGGCAAGTTTCAACATTGACTCTTGTCGGATTTTGGGTATCTCTTATAATATTGAGCCTTATAAGTAGATTGGTGAGTCTTATCTTTTAAAATGGAATAAAATAACTTTTCCCAACACCTTAAGAAATATAGAAATTCAATCTGTTTACTCACGATATTTAAGCGAAATAATAGGGAAGTTGGAGTTTTTCTTGCCAATAGACTGATATAATAAGCGAGCGTGTGGTTGGATATGAAGAGATACCTGGTTCGTTTTAAACATTAACCCTCAAACAAGTGCATTATTTCAGAAGGTATCAGTTGTCTTTAAAGGAGATAAAAATCGCATGCGCTATAAAACCGAAATCGACCAAAAGAAACCAATTAAATAACGCAATAATGGGTCGTTGAACTTTTATGAATGAAAGGGGTGTTTCGTTCACGTCTCTGCCAAATGTTTAATTTCCTAACTCTGATAAAGTCTTTAGGAAAATACTATCCCACCGGTGGACTATATATCTGGCATGTCTAAAAGGTCGAGGTTCATTTACATGAAATCTCTAATCGATAATTATAACACATATTCTACATCGTTTTATTTATTTTATCGTTTCATTCGTCTTTATTTTCTACGATTTCATTTCTTTAATAATTTATAATAAGTTTTGCCGTGCGTCTCTGCTTTTGTCTAACAGTAATCACGCAACAATGTAGTATAATAGGATGTAGGTGTGTGAAAATAATGTTAAAGCTGATCTTTTTTACATAAGATTACATTAAGAAGGTGAAAATGAAAGGTCAACTATACTATACGTTATAATGTTATGTGTTCAGATTTATGCGTTACAGCAGGCATTCTACATGGACATGTATTATTTTGACAACAGAAAGTAAACACTAGTGTCTGGAGGAGTGGCCGTTTGTTATATAAAGAATTGGTCGAAAAATAAAAAAGGGTATGAATATACTCAGTTGTTATACGACGACGACTGTTATACGATGATACTTCGAAAGTGCATCCACCGTATTTTTACTACCAAAACTTGAAGAGCTACGGAGACAGCGTTAGTAACATTGAAATAAAGCGACTTTCAGAACCGTCGAATTTATTTTCAGCTCAGTCACGATCGTTCTCAATGCATTTTTGCTAGGAATTTAATGAGGCATCTCTGCTTCAAACGCACGCCCATTACAGGGTTTGCTTTCTTAGAGTCTCAAATCGTCAATATTTTCACCAGAGATATAAAATATTCATATAATGAATACATAAGTTCGGTGACCATAAAAATACAGTTTGCAATTTCCTCTGATCCAATCGAGCGGAATAAAGGATATGAAAGTTTTGCTTTTGTAACGCCCCCATAAAATAAAGGGGGAAAATATTGTTCAACGTTATCTGAATGTACTGCACGACTATTAATTATTTTTATGGCTGCTGCTATTGAAAATGAAAATAGTAATAAACACTTAGAAGCAGAGGTATCCGATTGATATCAAAAATAGTAAATTGACCGACCATAGTGAGGGGAAACCCAAATGCTCTTTTTTATTATTAACTACAACGGTTATATACGGTACAATCACGTTTGCACACCGGTTCTCGCCAGATCACTGATATTAAGCAACGTTGAGTCTGGTCACTACCAGATAGGTGCAATTTGGGGAGGCGAGGCGTTGCACGTACCGCGAGGTAAAATCCCAGGTTGAGAAACTGGCACGGTCTATCCTTATCTCGAGAGTAGATTGAACTCTCTTAAGCCGTAGTAAGCACCCGATCTATTGATGGTGTCACGATAAAAATACCCTTGATTGACCTGGCGAAGCATCAAGTATTCAGCTACCGACAAGATTTGAATTAAACTACAAACCCGGGTAGCGCTGGATGAATGGACAACGTAGTGCAAGAGTGTTTTACTCCTTTCAGAGTGCTTTACTCCTTTCACAGAATGCCTCCAATTATTCTGGGTGTTTACCAAAAAAGCATTACACACAATTTCTTTTTTAAATCTTTGATATACCGAAACCGTAAATTGAATCCTCATCTCCATATCCGTTACCGTATATTCCTAACATTATTCTAACAAGGTTGAAATACGTAAAGACAAAAAAAAATATCGTCGCAATTCATTAATGCAATAAACGCTGACGTCTTTGTGTGATGGTCCGCTGTTCAGATAATCTGTTCGCTTGGAAGAATCGATCAACTATAATTCTACAATGTTATCAAACAACTTCCTCCAAGTATATCTTTATTCCTTGGAGATTTCGACATTAAAGGACAAATTTTATTGTATTTAATTCGAAACATTGAAATTAAAAATAATTTGAATTAAAAATTAAAATAAGATTATTAAAAAGATCATGAAGGAATCCGCTTATTTATTAATCCTCGAGAAACGAGAAGTATAGCTCCTGCTATTATATAAAGTCTAGTGTTCAAGAAAAAGAGTGTTGATCTGATAATTCGGGCATTCTTGCGTTATACGAATTAAGATATTTTCTAACAGAGACACGGTTTCGTATCAAGCAAAGTTGGACTATATTTAAAAAAAAAAAACAACGGTTTAAACACAGTCAATGCAATCTAATTAGTAACAAAAACTTTGAATCTCAAAGACTAATGAATTTTCAAATTTACAGATAAAATCATTTGTTTCGAATACACACACACACACACACACACACACATATATATATATATATATATATATATATATATATATATATACATATATTCTAAAGGTGATTTTATTTTATAAAATTCCTTAGTACAAGGGACGTTCCAAAAGTAATCCTACATTTTTTTATTCCGCTCGAATACATTAAAGAGGGATGACAGGTTGCATTGTTAGAATGAGTGAACTCATACAATCATGACCTGAAAGATTTGTCTCTCTGTTACAGAAATTGTCTCTACGAAATTAACCTCTGTCATGGACGTGTGCGCAGAAAATAATTAATCTATAAACATTCCTCGGCACCTGTTGACCGTTTATAAAGCCGATGCAGTTAATTTTAGTACTTTTAGTCGACGGGTCCATTGATTTCAAGGTATCGATATGGGTGTGGGTTATAAATGCGCTACAGACTTATACGACAAAGGCACCAAAAAAGGCTGACTAATGTGCATTGAGAATGGTGGTGACTATGTGGAAATATAAGTTCTAGAGCTCAAACGGTCTCTCGTTTTAATAGTGTTACTCACGTCATGGTTGCTCGTTAATGTTTAGTTTGCGAGCTAAAAAAATGGAAGGCTTCATTTCTGCAATGAATCTCATAGATCTTTTATACTCGCTTTCTTAAAATTCAAAATTTAAACGTTGTATAATATTTTGTAAGAATATAATTTTCAAGAGGGTATGAAATTCTTATTCACAGTGTAATAGTTATTCTGAAGAATTGTCTATTTGTGCATTTACGTTACCACGATAAAGTCGAAATTTCATGAGCGTGTCCAGGCAGATAACGAAAATAGGGATATGTCAAAACACATAGCCAATCAAATTCAAGTAAGCAGACGATAACAAAATTCAATCAATTTGTTGACAAAGGTACGAGAACTGTATCATTAAAGCAATTAATCGACAACAATTATTAAACAGCATGCATTTATCGGAACTAACTGAAAAAAATCTGTGGGAAAGATGATACAATTCTGCCAATAAAAAAATATTAGCAAAATTAAAAGTTGCCAGAAACGCGAGCATCGTTGCACTTTAAAACATGATAACATATATGGCTATGGAGATGGAGATGAAACTTAGCCCCCCCCTCTCCCTCCACATTAAAAAATATGTTTAAAATATCATATAAATGGCTTCCTAAGAATTAACACATCTCACAAAAACTGCAAAAAAAAACGTTCTTTCATATTACTTTTCATAATTCTTTGATTTTTTCCGTTAAAAATTAAAATATTAACAAAGGTAACATTTGCTGTAATTATTTTTTGTACTTTTGCATAGAAGTTACTGTGCTGAAATAATAGCATTATTATTTAGAAATCCATTCTTAACATGGTGTTTTTTTACACAGTGGTCACCACTTATCAAGGCCCGGAAGTCACTCAGGGATAAGGGTTATTGCAAATACAGTACGTTAGTGTGGAGATTTGATGAAGTGTTTATTTAAGGGGGCAGTTTATTAGGAATTTGTTAACGTTGGACTTGAAGACATCCAAGTTGTAGTCAGGTGGGAAGCAAGCAGACGGAACAGAGTTCCACGGGCGTGCAGTTCTAATAAAGAAGCTTTGTTCATGGAATCCACGTTTTGATTTAGGCACAGATAAAGAGTTTGGGGAATTTGTAAGTATTCAATACTTTCACTTAATATATCGTAACAATTGAATTTAACTTTTAAAAATAGCACAGTAACTTCTCCGCATAAGCACATTTTTGTAGTTTTGTTCATGTTAAGGTTAAAGCATAAATCTTAAAAAATAAAATAAAATAAAATAAACATTTAAAAAATATTCATTCAGGAAATTTCCCATACGTTGAATGGTGCTTTTTGTCGTTTTTTCACTGACGAAGTTTGTAACATTACCCTTTAAAATTATCTTTTAGCACTTATTTGTCTTAATGTGGTTCGTCATATCCCAGTTCTTTCCTTTATCTGATAAAACGCTAATAAAAGTTCACCTTTCTTGCAGCAACATGGATGTATAAGTACCAATAATTTAAATGGATTAACACTTCGCTAACAACCGTACTTGGCATTTGACGCAAAAGATACGCTGGGTGAGCGGCTGTACATGTCGAGGGAGGAGGTCCTCTCTCAGTGGAATCGGGCGCCAGCCAGTAGCTTTTTAAACAATTCAGAGTTTTCCATAACATGGAGACTTGTCCGGAATGCGCTACCACTTTTTGGCGTGCTTGCCAGGGACTGCAGGAGGGATGAATATGTTCCCTTTTTTCCCCGCTGCGAGGATGATGAGGATGAAACAAGGGATCACGCCTTTTTTCTTTGCAGCGGAGTTCGGAGGCTCTGGGAGTACGTCGGAGAGGTAACGGCTCACATCGACCCCGAGCGGTTGGTACCACTTGATTTGGCGACATCGTCGATAACATGGATCCGCCGTTCACTGGGGAGAAACGGTTGGTGTTTCTCGCGATCCTAGCTGTAGCTAGGTTAGTGACGTGGATTTCACGTCTTAACATTATCTATGAGGGGCAATCTGTTTCGGATCGGGATCTGGTCGCTTACTTTAAGCATCAGCTTAAAGTAAAGATCAGATGCGATTGGAAAAGATTGCACCGCATAGACTTGATAGGAGATGGGTGCACAAAACTAGTTTGTGCATCCGACGAGGCGCTATGTTTAAGTTTGTTTTCCCACCCAAGTAGTATTGGTCAGGCGGTGCTAAGGTTCTACGAAACCCAGCCCCGAACAAAATTATAGAGTAGGGATAGTTAGGTCCTAACCACCACGAGTGGAAAATTCTTTATTAGGTGCTCGACTAGGGCAAGTATTGTAGTTGATCCCGTCCCCGATTTTATTTTTCATCGGCAATAGATCTTCCAAAGATGCCCAGTCCACACTTTGTTTTGTCCCCGGTCTGTTGCCCCTATACGTACATTTATCTTGGAAGACGCCGTCCATTCCCTGTGTTACCCATCCCTATCTAATTTGTTTTTCAAATATCGTTCCTAGGTCCCCCATTCCCCACTAGGGAACGACCTGCTTGCTTTCGACCTTCGGGACCGGAAGACAGTGGGCGCTCCACAATTAGAAGTAGGCTGGGAGGATCCCTTACTAACCCGTCTCCATAGACATTTTGTTTAGTTGCTTTCTTTTTCTTTCTTTTTGGGTGTATCTTAGTTTGCCCCCCTCCCCATCATCTCATCCCTCATTTAGTTCAATTCACCCCCCCCTAAAAACCCTTTTGTTTGTACATATGATTTTGTTTTGTTTATATGTAAATATTTATTTTTCCAGAATAAAGCCGACTCATACACTGGGGAGATTTTAAGCAGATAAACTCCATGGTAAGAATGAGGTATTATGGTGATAGTGTCTTAGTGTAGGGAAGCTAATAAAGTCTTTCAAAGACCTAGAAACTAGATTAGAATGACCCTCGACCCCACTCCCCCTACCGGCTCCATACCTAAGTGTTTTGGACCCCAAATGAGGGCCTGGCAGTAGATAATGCCAGGCCCGGGGCCAAGCACTAAATACAGTACTTGGCCTTTGAGACAAGTTCAAAGTGTAGTATATGTTCCGGCAGATACTGCAGCAAAGACCATACGTGGGGCAGCCCCACATATAACACCTTGGTCAATGTAGGGGCAACCCTTCATACCAATTGTCACTATCCAGCTCCCCTACTCCCCGGGGAGTTGGTACCCATTTCCCTATAACTCTTCACATTAAAAATCGGCCTTGTGCCTAATTTGCTTGGTGGGGGAGCAAATAAATACCCTTTGGGACAAGATCAAAGTGTAGTATCTGTTCTTCAGATGCTGCGCTTCAATTTCCTGTTCTCTTTCAGTGGAGGAGAAATCCTTCACGACTGAGACAATTTTAATTTTTGTTACTTTTCTCCACGTTAAAAAACGACCCCGGTGTCTAACTTTGTCCCGTGGGGAGGCATTGTAAATAGGGACACTTGAGTAAGTCGGAATCTTATATGAAAATAATAAATTAGTTTTATTAACACAAACTTGTGATAGCGGACCAAGTTTAGTCCCTCGCCTTTACTTTTGGAACAACCCTTGCATGACAAAACACGCTATCGACGCCCATGCACAACAATCTTTCATCGATGGTTAGAATTATGGTTACTATGTAGAAATTCTTGGGCACAAAATGTCGCTCGTTTCAATGGTACCACCCATGTCTTTGTAGATCTTTAACTTTTTAATTTGTATATGCAAAACTAGTCTTCTTGTAAAATGTTAGTCATATAGATACGCTCCAATAAGTAATGGTATGAATTCCCATTAATATATCCGTTTACAGAATGTTATATACCCAATAAGAGATTGTGGTCTAGCATATTTTTTCAATTTTTATTCTCATGTCTGGATGCGTTTTTGTATGAATTGTTGGGAAAAGCTGAGATAAAATATGTCTTAGAATAGAAAATTCTCTGTATCTTCAAATCTCTGTGATATTAGACTATTCAGTCTGTCACGTTTCAATTTTAATGACGCTATTTTCTTCAAGATGCATCCAAATACTAATACCAATTATAACTTTCTCGATTGATCTGCCACGCTTAACCCTTAAATAAAATTTTGCTATGCGTATCATTAATTTTGACAGACAAATGAAAATGATATTTCAAACAAATATAATTTTGCTTGATCTGCCAGGTTTAAGTTTATAAAACCAGTATCGTCGCTTTGTATATTTTTGTATTAAACCTTTATTTCTGTCGAGATATCAGGTTTCAGTTTGGAATATAATTTTCGTTGGCTTAGATATATATCACCGCTTTCCTAATACTCAGTTCTAATATTGATTTGTTATTTATATGCATACTTTCAGTTTTAAATTTGTTTTGCTGATAGGTCCATTGTCCCGTTAAATTTTGAGTTACAGTTTTATAGAGAATGTACATGGGTCTGTCAAACTTGAGTCAGTAACAAATTCCTCCTTGGTCTGTCACACAGTTTTCTGATATTATTTTCATTGTTCTTTTATACTTAATTTTTGTTGGTTTCACATGTTAAATTTATATCAAAACTTTAGTCGGTTTGTAAATTTGCAAATGTAATTTTTGGTTTGTCAGGCTCCGGTTACTTATAGAACGTTGGTTGTTCTATCAGCCATATATTTGATATGTTGGTGTGTCTTGCTTCCTTTTGAATCGAAGTTTGATAGAGATTTCGTATTGGTCTCTAAATATTACGTTATAACCATAATTTCTTAAACAGAAATCTATGTTTGTGCCATTATTTTTCATTTGTCTGTCATGCTTAAGTAAAACGTGCACTTTAGTTAGGCCGCTGCACAATGTTTCCATTTTATTTACATGAGCTGAGAAAATTATATTTTCCTATTCTACTAGACATGAATGTGATGCTGTTGTTGCTTGGTCATGCCTATGTTTGAGTGTATGTCTGACAGGAAATATGCGGTAGCCCGGAAAGAATATGTTTTAAACACAATATCGGTTTATATGACACTGATGTAAGTGACTTCATCATTTAACGCGCATATTAAATAAGCGAAGTTTATGAATATAATTTCTGATTTCCAAACATTTTGTGTACTAAGTGTATATATATATATATATATATATATATATATATATATATATATATATATATATATATATATATAAATGCACCAAGCCTCAAAGAAAAAGAAAAAGACGCCCCTGATGATAATCGGATGCAACGATAGAAAGCGTTTCAGAGGAATATGGATGAACGCCATTAAACGCCATTTTATGGAATAGGACTGAACGCCTTTAAACGCCATTTTATACAACATGCCAGCTAAAATTAAAAAGACGGCTCGGCGAATTGAAAAGATATCCAGAATAATCGGAAAAAAAGAATAACTCTGTCGTGTTCAATCAGACTTGCTTGAACACACACACATATATATATATATTATATCTATAAAATATTTGTTAATTATTCTATAATCATCATTTTCGTGTCGTTATCAGGGTCAATGTTATTATCGTGATTATTATTATTATTATTATTATTATTATTATCATCATCATTTTTGTTACTTTTATTGGTATTTGCATTATTAATATTATAATTACTATAACCATAACGCTTAATAAATATTAGAATTATATTTTTGACTGAAATGTAAACATAAAAAAACTGTATGGTTTATATATATATATATATATATATATATATATATATATATATATATAGTTGGTGTGTTTGACGGGGCATTACTTAATGTCTCGTCGTTAAGCGTATAGGCAATAAGACAAATTGATTTTTCTGCCTTCACCTGTAAAACAGAGGTTAAGATTAAATTTTTTTACTGCCAGAATTTCCGTTACGCTAAACATCATTAGGCTTCTACACGAAAATCGAGAAGGAGAATGGGCGTATGTGCATGTGTAAATGTCTGATATCTCTCAAATACGGAGGAAAACAAGATAGGCTTTAATTTGTTACTATATTTTTACGCGCAACCAATTCGACACTTTATATTTAAATGTGTTTTTTGTTGTTTGTGTAACTATATAACTGTCCTTGCATATTTTGTTTGATTACATATAGCACGTATTGATTATTTTGCTTAATGGAAATATTATAAGACATTGTTATAGACGGGTTTAAAGTTTTAAGGCTCTCTAAAACACGCAGAATATTGCTGTGTTATAAATACCCATTTCTAACATATCAGCATCCACGTTTAAATTGTGTAATTTTTTACCGACGTAATAGCTAAACGAACAATAACTGTGAGCTAGTTGTCTAGCCCTGAAGTTAAGCAAAATTGATCATGGTCAGTCATTATATGGGGGATAATTTGGAAATATATTTTTTTGTATGTAAACAGTGGGCCAGGTGTTTCGATGGGTAGAATTTTATGTTTAAAAACTACCGACACTCTGTACTGTAAACGCAACATAATCACACCTTCTATAACCTTGTAAATAGAGCTTTGGTTAGAGTGACTTGGCGTTATTTTTGTTATATCTATAGAACCATTATTCTCTTGTACCTTTTTTAAAATGTTCTAACAGCTGTAATTTCCGATCTTCTAAAGATGCATGTTGTTGAATGTGATAATCATATTGAACTGAGAAATGCTTACAGAATACGATCCAAACCACATATATAAAGCACAGATAGCAAGAACAACTCGTTATTTGATGGTGTTGATAGTTTATTTTTTGCATGTGATTGTATGTAGGTAAAAGTTACTCCGGCGTAATGTAAACAGTCACCCTATCGTTTTCGCTACTACGCCATTTCTTTCTGGATGAGGTTCCATAGCCTTTTAAGGAAAACTGCAATGCAGCAGTAGGATTTAAAGTAAAACTTCCTATCTCTTAGCCTTTCACTGTGATAAAACCCACAACGCAGTGTTGTTTCATTTTGGGGTTTCTTTCCCTAGTCTTCACCCAACCAAGGACACCAACAAGACAGTGGGGTAAGGGTTTTTAGTGTGTCAGGGCATGTCCACGCATCAGTGGGACATAACACACTACCTTTGGGGTCCGCTATTCCTCCGAGATCTCCTACAAGTTTAGTATGGGGCCGCAAAGCACCCAGTTATATATAATAAAACGGTTGCAATACGTATTACAATTCGATATTCCGTGTTACAATCATAGCAAACTTATGTGAAAACTAGTACCTGTTCGATTAATCCTATGAATGAAATATTTCCATTATTTAGTATTACAAACAAGTATAACCTTAAACCATTTATATGCCGCAAAATAAATGAGGCCAAGTCAGAAATTTCCGAGAAAAATATTATGCCTGCATCGCATAACATACAAAAAATTATCAGAGAATAAATTGATGTGTTATCTTATAAATTAAGAGTTGATATGCCAGAAAATTACCGGCTAAAAACCATTTAAGTAGCATGGAGCATTTGTTATTCTGGTCCAAATGGTTATTTTTGTATGCTGATGCTAATTCTGCGAAGACCTTATTCATTCTTAGTTGGTAATCCTTTTGCACAGACGTTGTTTATAATCCAAACCATAAAAGGTTGTTTTTTTTACTATACTATATGATAAGATAAGTCGGAAGTCAGTGATCATTTTATGTTCAATTTATATTTGAAAGTAATCCTCTAATCTATGTTCGAAAGTTTTTTTTGTCTTTTTTCTGGCAAGTTTATAGGCTTCTCTACGTAGTCACCTAAAAAGTAAGAACTTTAAAAAAATTTTATGTGGAGAGGATATTCGGCCGAATTTATTACTATTAACATTGAATTAGTTTATAGTTATTATTTTTTGTACATCTTATTTCATTCCAGAGTTCGATCGAAGTTCTTCAGTCTTATTAATGAGGACGTGGCAAATGTCTTGGTTCCCGAACGCAATGATATTGTCCGGAGTATTTTGATGACGACCTGTGACATTGCTGCTATCACAAAACCATGGGAAGTCCAAAGACAGGTAAGTCTCTTTTATATTGACTTTTTTGTAAAAAAAAAAAAAAAAAAAAAAAAAAAAATATGCAATCGCGATCGTACTCATGGGCTTGGCGCAATGAATAGTATTCTTGCATGGATAAGTATCCGGCGTTTGCGATCAATTACGAAGGGAAAAAGACACACAGAGAAACAATTATGTTTGCGAAAAGGCAGGATGGTCTCTACAGGAAGTAACGTTCTCTTCGGATAGACACGTTCTATTTTGATACGTTTTGATTTCTAAGATACAGTTTAATGCTAAAGTTGTAACCATTTTCAACGTGATTTCGCTCTTTCTCATTTTTGTCATGGATACATCTTCCCTTTCGTACACGTATTTTTGCATACGTCATACTTTTGCCTCTTTCTCTCACATTTTATCTCATTTTCTCTGTGGACAATTTTTATTTTATTTATTTCTTACTTTGAGTTATAATTAAGTGTCAACGTGATTTGTTGACTTGCCGTAAAATCAAATAAAACGAAATTTTACCCCCTTTCTTTTCATTATAATTGACCATTTCAATGTATTATCGTAATAAAACAGAAAATACTTGATAATGTTTATTAAAGTCACCAAATTGAATAAAAAAGAAAGAGAATTGAACTACCAAGTAAGTACGTTAGGCTATCTTTTGGTACGGAGTTACAAGTTCAATTCTAAAAATTGGAGTTTTTGAAATTCTATTGAAATAAGAAGATTATTATCTAAACCATGTTTGGTAAATTCGACTTTCCTTAATGTTGCAACTAATATTGTGGATTTTCTACAAGACGAAACAATGAGAACCCCCAATTAATCACAAAAACAATAATATGGTACATTGTTAAAAATAGTATTTAAGCGCTTCGTATAAATAAAAGTTATTCGATTTTTAGGGACAATGCGAATTTATCTGAATCGAAATACAACACTAGAGACAACAACTACGTAATAAATCAACAAAACATGGTTAACAAAACATGGTTAACAAAACATGGTTAAAAACATAGTTAACAAAACATAGTTAATAAAACATGGTTAACAAAACATAGTTAACAAAACATAGTTAATAAAACATGGTTAATAAAACATAGTTAATAAAACATAGTTAATAAAACATGGTTAACAAAACATAGTTAATGAAACATAGTTAATAAAACATAGTTAATAAAACATAGTTAATAAAACATGGTTAACAAAACATAGTTAACAAAACATAGTTAATAAAACATGGTTAACAAAACATAGTTAATAAAACATAGTTAATAAAACCTGGTTAATAAAACATAGTTAATAAAACATGGTTAATAAAACATGGTTAACAAAACATAGTTAATAAAACATAGTTAATAAAACATGGTTAACAAAACATAGTTAATAAAACATAGTTAATAAAACATGGTTAACAAAACATGGTTAACAAAACATAGTTAATAAAACCTGGTTAATAAAACATAGTTAATAAAACATAGTTAATAAAACATGGTTAACAAAACATGGTTAACAAAACATAGTTAATAAAACCTGGTTAATAAAACATAGTTAATAAAACATAGTTAATAAAACATGGTTAACAAAACATGGTTAACAAAACATAGTTAATAAAACATGGTTAATAAAACATAGTTAACAAAACATGGTTAACAAAACACACAAAATTGCAATACTAACAGGCCGCCCGGTGTTGCGCGGTCATAAAATACGCTTAATAAGATATTTTAATTAATGCAGATTTCCTATTTATTATTATATATATATATTAGAACCAATATATAGTAATGATTTGAAAAGTTTAAAAAAAAAAATAACTCGTGTACCATCCCCGAGAACCAAAATCAAAACGGTTAGCTTATGATTTACTTCTTTCTTTGACGTTAATGCCTGAGCTATGAAGACATGTTTGCTGCAAGGCTAAAAATTACAACATGAAATCACAGCTATTACGTTACGCATGCATATTCGCAATGCCATCGTTCCACCTTCACCTGGCAAATTCCATTTTTCCATGCTAACATTTGGCACAGATTTTGTCCTGCTAAACCACAAGTATAAAGTTTCGCATGAGTTCGAATACCCTATATATTATATTTTTTTTTCTGTAGACCAACAACTGACAGGAGTTTAGAAGCAATATTTTAAAACAAATATATATATATATATATATATATATATATATATATATGTGTGTGTGTGTGTGTGTGTATGTATATATATACGCATATATAAATATATATAGAAGGAGGTTTGTTTTTACTATAACCTTTTCACGCAAATATTACGCAAGTATAAATCATGTAGAATGTCTGCATGAGTATAATGACACGTTATAGTTATCAATAGCTGGTCATCCCATGAGAAAACCGAAGAAAACCTATAGGGAATTACTGAAAATTAATGTTCCAAAGGATATACAAATTAGCTAGAGTTTTTGCAGATAAATGCAATGCATGATGGTGTTTTTCCAAGATTTTGAAAGTAAACATCTGATAGGTACTTGGATAAACATACTGCAATAAAATGATTTTGCAGACTTGTTAGTCGCAATAGGATGCAATATTGTAATGATTGCTTTTTGAAAGGTTATAAATGACCAACTATGGAAACTTGATATTTTGAATATGGACAATTATATATAGTAGGAAAACACAAAGTTTGAGGCTGGATCAACAAATGTTTTGCCCTCCCATATTTTTATTGCAATCGAAATAATTGAAATCGCCTATTTCTAATCAAATCGATTGATTGTTTGCATTTGTAAGGGAGCCCCTAATCATTAGTGTACAGGGAAGACGTTTCGCATGTCTTCTCCTACCCAGTGACTTAGTCCACAGTACACTGTAATTTTCATTGCACTGTAGAGAATCTACTTTTTATTTTATAAAAGTATCAGTAAGTAATGATTTCACTTAAAGTTTAATATGTTCTAAATAGAAACATTCATAACGCTAGTTTTATCAACGCACTAACTGTTGACTTTATAAGAGTTTTTTTTTTTTAACATAGTCACTTGAAATAAAGTTAAACGTACAAGAAAACAAGTATCACGGTCCAATTGTTCCCTAAAAAGGAAGATTTACTACGAACGCGTTCCCGTCTTATAAAAGATTATTCAGTTGATTTTATAGGATAGCCCTTTCTCTTTCATTAAATGCACTAGTAGTGTTCAGTTTTATAAAAGTGTTCCAAATCGGATTTTCTTCTTAAATCAGATATTTTGATTACCGATTTTCGATACTTATCAGACAATACAAAACGAACGTAAGAACACTCCCAGACATGTGTAGTATCTTCGTGTCAAATTAAAAAAAAATATCAACCAGCTCTTTTCGAATCAACACACAAATACACACAAAGTTCCTAGATATATAGGAATATGGCCATCCACATACTGTTCAGCTGTATCACAGCTCATCAGTGTGGCTAGACAAGCAGCTACCTCAAGCCAGTATCGAAACTCGACCGCCCAAATGACAGGAAGCGTTTTCCTTTTGTTTTTTGTTTAGCAAATGAGTCAGCACTTATCAAGGCTTCTAACCGTTACGCCATTCGGTTGCTGCTATATCGGCTAGTGAATTGACAATGTTTTCACATTGTCGAAACGCCTCAGCTCCATTTGTTTACACAAAGAGCATCGCTGGTAGTTTGTATATCACTTCCTAATATGCTCAACCCAAGATAGGAAGCATATGCATATATATATATATATATATATATATATATATATATATATATATATATATATATATATATATATATATAAAGCTGAATGTGTGTGTGTCTGGTCACGAATAGGCTCCTATATGGTTTACTATATAAAAAAAAAACAACTGATTACATATAATGATAGAAGATGTATCGAGACACAGGAATGGGTATGTTTGATCCTGCTGAACGGTGGTTCATTAAAATTGTGGGGTCTGCGTTCGCGCCTGGTCCACAAAGTATGGAAATAAAAAAATTAAAAATTAAAAAAAACCGATTACAAGTGTTTTTGATATGGATGTACATAAGAATACTGTTATAAGTATGTTTTAACTTAAATAGGGATGGTATAATAAAATTGTGGGGTCTGCGTTCGCGCCTGGCCTCCATAGAATGGAAATAGGCACACACCTTAATAAACATTTTTCATATCTGTCTACGTAAGTATACTTTGATAATTATGTTTCAGTTTGAAGAAATATGGTATAATAAAATTATGGGATGTTCGTTCGCGCCTGACCTCCATAGAATGGAAATATATCACAAAGTTTAACAAGGTTTTTTAATATAGATCCACAGAATAGTGTAATAAGTGTTTCAGTGTGAATAGGTATGGTATAATAAATTATGGGGTTTATCTATTTTATTTTTATCTTCATCATATTTTGCTTTGGTTTTGATACCACCGAATTCGAAGCTATCTCTTTACAACCCTTCCTTTTCACAACCTATCATACTTTCATAAATCAGAGTCAATTTTCTGTAGGCTGTTTTTGAACCCAGTCAACGACGGGTACTTTTGCTAGTATATATATATATATATATATATATATATATATATATATATATATATATATATATATATATATATATATATATATACAGACATGACAGAAACAGACATAGAAAGAGTTTATTTCAATAAACATTTAGAAAAAGTTTATTTTAATACACATAATTTATAGAACACAATCAAAAATAAAGTGTCACAAATTTAATAAGTAATACTTGGTTGACATCTTGTTGTTGTTTTAATGCTAGGACTCTTCTAGGCATGGTGTTGATCAGTTGACAAATATCATGTTGAGAAATTTCTTGCCATGTCTAACGCAAAAATGGTAAAGTTCAGGCTTAGAAGATGGCTTCCTTTTTCTTGTTGCAAGAATTATGTTCTATTATGCCCCAAAGGTTTTCCATTGGATTCATACCCGCATCTGACTTTACCATGGAAGTTTATTAATCCCATTTTTATTCAACTAATGTTGTGTCACCATAGCAGAAATACAAGAGCTCTGTCTTCGATGAACATGGAGTTTACTTTGTTCATTTTCATCCTTGAGAATATTGGTAGGATTTCTTCATGCAATATTGAAACATATTTGGCAGAATTGATGTTTCCTTGGCACTCAGCAAAGTCTGGGTTGGTATCATTCATAATTGCACTCTATACCATAACTGAGATGTTTCAAAATTGGCTGCAGTCTTTTTAAGCCAAACTCTTGCCGGGGGATCCTCCATATTCATACATTTCCACTCTCGAGAAATAATGCAAATCGTGGCTCATCAGAAAAAAAATTACATTGGTCCAAAAGAAGAAAGTCTCTCCATCATCTCACGAGCCCATTCTTTGCTGCGATAACTGACAGCTGCCTTGTAATGTCAGGGGCTTTGCAGTGAGGATCCTATTCAACATTTCTTTCCAAAAGACATAAAGTTCTTTCATAGGGTCAGGACCTGGACGAGGTTTTATGCACTCTTTTGTCCCCTCTTTTGAATAGTGGGATCACTCTATTAACAGGTTAAAATAGGCATTGAAATGTTCCCAACGAACTTTGCTGTCCCTCTGTTTACTTCGGACATTCCTGTTATATACACGTGTATGACGTGTCCTTTTCTGTATTTTTTATTGATTTCTTTCGAGGAGAAATGTATAAACATTAGAAACTTGATGGATTAAAGAGAATTGTATTCGCTTGTTCAGATAGAATATATATATATATGTATGTATATACATATATATATATATATGTATGTATGTATGTATGCGTGTGTGTTACAGATCAAGCGTACATGGATGAAGATCTAGAAAGTAAGTCAGTTTCAATATGATTCGATCGAGCATTGCACGAATAGATGAAGGTTTTATCGGCCAATCGATAGTAGCTATGCACTAAGAAACTTCTAAACCGTGCGCATTGTTCCCAACCTCCATTCTCACATTACACAAAAATACGATAAAACAAGAAAACCTATTGGGTTATTTTTCAAGAATATCAAATTCACATCCCTATGCTTGTGGGATTTATCGCCTTTCCATCCTTTGAAAATGAATATTAAGTATTTTTTGTCTTGCTTTTTACCTTCTTTTTAGCATAAAAATAAAATGTCAGAAAAATCGCTAATGTTAGAATATGTAGTCTTGTTATATTACTGGATCCCAAATGAACAACCACAATTCAATAACATATATATATATATATATATATATATATATATATATATATATATATATACACACAAATATATATATATACATACATATATATACATATATATATATATATATATATATAACTGACATTGTGTGTGCTGAACGGCATTTATTAAACGACTCTTTCAATTTGTTTGTTTACTCTAGACTTGAATCCTTATATATAGTGGGTTCGGCCATGTGGAACAAATTCGATTAATTTCTTTTTAAAAAAAATAGAGGCTACGTAATATAATAATAAATCTGTCATAAACATCAATTAAGTTATTATACTTAAACGTATTTTATGACAGGGCAGCGGTGTGAAACCTGCTAGTTTACTCAAGTTGTTTGCTTAGAAAGTTAAATATCTAGATGAAGATGTTCGACGCCATTTTTGAGAACAAGCAAAGAACTTGCCACATGCATATAGTATAAATCGCAATATCTTAAGAGTCATGGAAATTGTACATTTTATTCATCTGTGTCTTCTTCGTATGTAAGAAAGTAATTAGTCTTTGGTCGATAAACATGGAGAACCTCTGTGATTTCTTACTCTCATGAGATTGAGGGTACATACCATGATGTACATCGGTAAACATATAATTATCACCCAGAGTTATCTCCCTTAAACATCACTCTCTAGAGACGATGATGAAAAAGTAAGAACTATCATGGCGTCCTTGTAACAAATACACTGTTATCACCGCTTTACTCGTTTGTCTTGTACTTATTTTTCATGATATAAAAGAATAGTATCTCTATTAACTGCGCATGCATGTCTATTAAGACTATGTTGTGATAACTTTTTCAGCGATACATCTGATTAGTATAGTTTCTTTACATAAGTCTTAACACGCCCAATAGATTATTTCGTCATAAACGATACTTATCGTGTAAGTTTAGAGATTTTATGAATATATGAGCATTATTTTCAAAGTTTACTCTCAAATATGATGTAATTCATTGCGTTATGGTTGAAGAAACGTCTTGGGTTGATTCAATAAGTTTTAGTTTATTTCTCTTAAAAACACAATTTGCCAACATTTTAACAGTTGTGTTAAATGATTTATTTAGTTAGTATAGTTTTTCTAGCTTAGAAATACAATTTGCAAACAATGTAACAAGCTTAATAGGTTGCTATAATATGTTTTAGATCATTTTTCTTAGTAATGTTATTTGCGAACGCTTAACAATTATGTTTAATGGTTTTATAGGTATTACTTTATTTTTCTTAAGAGTACAATTTGCAAACACTTACTAATTATGTTAATTGTTGATCATATTTAAGCATTTTTATTACATATTATTCCGATTATTAAAGACTCATATTTATTTGAAAGTTTAAAATATAGTTTTAATTCCATAACTCTCGTTAAAATAGATTGATAGTGCAATAATAGAGTTATTAAAATATTTATAAGATTACGTTTTCCGGGGAAGTAACTTACACTTTTATACTCATCTAAATAAAACGCTAAGTATCATTTACTATGTAAGCGCATAATCGTTCGACTCCTATATTGATGTTTTTTATACAGTTATATATATATATATATATATATATATATATACATATATATATGGAAGTTTTAAAAGCCAAAAACAATGCGAAGAAATATATATATATATTCACTAAACTTTAGACAGATAAAAAATATATATAAAATAAAAAAGAAATAAAAGAAAAGACACAAGTAATAAAGTTAAGCAGAATTATATCCCTCACACTATAATTTACCCTGTACTGCACATTTCCAAAAAATATATATATAAATAAGTGCCTATATACATACAAAAGACATAATATTATGGCTACAAACAAAATAAATAAAAATACATAAAAAACAAACCCAAATTACCCCGTCTTTACACACGAATACAAATACATATAAGATAAAACAAAAAAACATAAACACAAACTTTAAACAAAAGAACACAAAATAAAAACATCAATAACAGCATCGAAAAAAATATATATTTAATACAAACTAATATAAAACATATATATGTATATATATACATATCTATAATAATCATAATAATAATAATAATAATAATAATAATAATAATGATAATAATAATAATAAATTATACAATAAAATAAAAAATAATCATAATATATATATATACATATATAAACAATGCTTACAATAGAAATAAAAATTTAAAAAATAAATAAATAAGTAAAATAAAAGTATTCCCAACTCCATACGGCTTTATATCCACACATTTCTGCGATCCTAACTTTTTCTGCAGTCCAGTCACATCCTCTTCCGCCATCTTGAATTTACTTTTGTTTTCTATTTTGAAAAAGGGAGGTCACTTTCTCCCGAAATTAATCTAAGTTCCATACCACAGACGGACTTTACATACACCGGACATACCAACAACTGGTTATGAAATAATTATACATTGAGGTGGGGACTGATAGACGAATAAACAGTTAGACACTCCTCTACTGAAACGTATCCGTCTACTTGTTTGTTTGTTGTTCTTTTCTTGACTTCCATTTTTCCGGTCTTTCATCGCATTATTTTTGGCTTTTAAAACTTCCATATATTCCTTTAACAACAATGCTTCAAGCAAACTACTATCTACTCTTATATATATATATATATATATATATATATATATATATATATATATATATATATATATATCAGGAAGTCACCAGCACAGAAAATATATATTTGAACCAAACAACAAAGTCAGACCGATCTAGAGATAATCCTGCTCACCGACACACCGATGCATTCACATTGAGCACTCTTTGGAATGACATATTGTGTTGTTGTTATGAGTATACGAAACAACTCTACCAACAGTATAATAATAATAATAATAATAATAATAATAATAATAATAATAATATATATATATATATATATATATATATATATATATATTAAAAAGTTTGACTCGTGCCCAGATAACCTACACCTAAAATTTCAAGTGTTTAGACCCAAAATTGACGGCGGAGTTTGGTAGAGTTTGCAAAGGTCAACTCATTCAAGTTTGACCTTTTGGAAGCCAAATTCTCACCCAAAAACTGATTTAAAAAAGCTTGCTGCATGTCTGAAAAACCTTTATGTAACATTTCAAATAATTAAACCCATAATCGACTGAATAGTTTGCTAGAGACCGCAATGGTCAAATCTTTTGAACTTTGAATCGTTGATAGAAAATTTTTTAGCTAAAAACTGATTAAAAATCTTGCCTTATGTCTGAATACACTTTTTGTAAAATTTTAAATGTTTAGATAAAAAATTGGGTGAGAGGTCATTATTTTAAAAAAATTGATCCGAATATTGACCCCATAACATTTATTGTTTTAAGCTTAAATTGAATTAAAAAGTTTGATCAATGACTAAGTAACCTACATCTAAAATGTCATGTGTTTAAACCCAAAATTGGCGGAGGAGTTTGGTAGAGTTTTCAAAGGTCAACTCGTTGAACTTTGACTCCTTGACCGCCAAATTTCTGGCCGAAAACAGATTAAAAAGATTTTCTAAAACATCAATTCTCCTTATGTAAAATCTTCAGTCTGCAGACTAAAACCTGACAGAGAAATTTGGTAGGGATTTTCTTTTAAACCTCTATCATTATAGGTTACGCACTACCTATAGAATCGAAAATTTTCATTAAAAATTGTTTACAACAGTACAACTACTTTAATAAATCTGCTAACCTTAGATGATATTTATTCCGATGTTATTTTCATATATAAAGGTGTGGGATTATTTATTTTTATATTTCCATGCAATTTCCAAAGATGCAGAGATAAATCTTAGTTCTTAAACTGAAATATACCAATCTCTAAAATTAATGTGTATTTATATCTATAATATAAAGCTGAACGCATGTGTGTGTGTGTGTCTGGTCACGAATAGGCTCCTATATGGTTGAATATTATAAAAACTGATCACATATAATGATAGAAGATGTATCGAGACACCGTATTGGGTATGTTTGATCTGGCTTAATGATGATTTATAAAAATTGTGCGGTCTGCGTAAGTGCCTGATTCACAAAGTATGGAAATAAAAAAAATAAAGGTGTACGAGTGTTTTTTTTTATATAGATGTACATAATAATACTTTGATAAGTATGTTTTAACTTAAATATTGATGGTATAATAAAATTGTGGGGTCATCGTTCGCGCCTGACCTCCATAGAATGGAAATAGGTACAAACTTTTATAAACATTTTTCATATCTGTCTACGTAAGTATACTTTGATAATTATGTTTCAGTTTGAAGAAATATGGTATAATAAAATTATGGGGTGTTCGTTCGCTCCTGACCCCCATAGAATGGAAATATGTCACAAAGTTTAACAAGTTTTTTTTAATATAGATCCACAGAATATCGTAATAAGCGTTTCAGTGTGAACAGGTATGGTATAATAAATTATGGGGTTTTTCTATTTTATTTTTATCTTCATCATATTTTGCTTTGCTTTTGATACCACCGAATTCGAAGCTATATCCTTACAACCCTTCTTTTTCATAACCTATCATACTTTCATAAATCAGAGTCAATTTTCTGTAGGCTGTTTTGAACCCAGTCAACGACTTGTCTTTTTGCTAGTTGAATACATGTCTGTCATATCTCATGGAAGTGTTCTTCTCTGCGAATGGAGATGGTAAATCTATTTCTAAAATCATACGTTTTTGCCTGTTTTCTGCTTTTCATAGCGATTTATACGTTTTGTTTTGCTTTTGCTTTTTAATATTTTCCAGTGTAAATTAGTTCAATTTTTTTTGATAAAGAATTTGCTGCCGTTTAATTTTAGTTTTAAAGGCTGATGTTTCGATATAGTCAGCAACTTTTTACTTATGGTTTCTCGAAATTATGCAGTTTAATTTAAAATCGATAAATCGAAAAAAATCGTTAATTTAAATTTAATTTTCTTCCAATCTGTATAATTTGTAAATGTTTAAACTGGATGTACGATGTATTATCCCCGGAAGTGTCACCGTAAATGTCACCTAGCAAATCACGAAATAGTTAAAGATAGTGGTCGAATTCCCTGAGAATGTTGCCAATCTCCAGAGGAAAATGTAGAAAAATAGAAATTTCATCTTATCCGAATCGCAATCACTCCAGGAGTTTGGTTTATTAGTAAAGTTTGCCTATTTTCTAAGGCTTTCAGGTAAAAATTAGTGACTATTTTAAAGTCAGTGTTCCCCTCTGTCGATATGAAAAAGAAGCAAATTAAAAGAGCGAAATATAATTAAAATTGAATTTCGGTTTTCTTTAGAAATCATTAAAAATTGTTTGCACTCATTTCCTTATAATCAAACATGACTGAAGTATCAAACATTTACATTGACAACAAAATATAGACAACCTGCTAGTTTGTAATGAATCCGGACAGAAATCGTTTACTTCATATAAAAATCAACGATAAGATTCATTTTTCTTTAAGTCAGCATCTATTATAGCTATAATTAATACATGAAAAATGTAATTACCTATAATTTATACCTGAAAAATGTAATTACCTATAATTTATACATGAAAAATGTAATTACCTATAATTTATACATGAAAAATGTAATTACCTATAATTAATACCTGAAAAATGTAATTACCTATAATTTATACATGAACAATGTAATTACCTATAATTTATACATGAAAAATGTAATTACCTATAATTTATACATGAAAAATGTAATTACCTATAATTTATACATGAAAAATGTAATCACCTATAATTTATACATGAAAATGTAATTACCTATAATTTATACATGAAAAATGTAATTCCCTATAATTAATACATGAACGATGTAATTACCTATAGTTTATACATGAAAAATGTTAATGCTTATAATTTATACCTGAAAAATGTAATTACCTATAAATTATACATGGAAAATGTAATTACCTATAATTTATACATGAAAAATGTAATTACCTATAATTTATACATGAAAAATGTAATTACCTATAATTTATACATGAAAAATGTAATTACCTATAATTAATACACGAAAAATGTAATTACCTATAATTTATACCTGAAAAATGTAATTACCTATAATTTATACATGAAAAATGTAATTATCTATAATTTATACATAAAAATGTAATTATCTATAATTTATACATAAAAAATGTAATTCCCTATAATTTATACATGAACAATGTACTTACCTATAGTTTATACATGAAAAATGTTAATGCCTATAATTTATACCTGAAAAATGTAATTACCTATAATTTATAAATGGAAAATGTAATTACCTATAATTTATACCTGAACAATGTAATTACCTATAATGTATACATGAAAAATGTAATTATATAATTTATACATGAAAAATGTAATGACTTATAATTAATACACGAAACATGTAATTACCTATAATTTATACTTGAAAAATGTAATTAACTATAATTTATACATGAAAAATGTAATCACCTATAATTTATACCTGAACAATGTAATTACCTATAATTTATACATGAAAAATGTAATTACCTATAATTTATACATGAAAAATGTAATTTACCTTTAATTAATACACGAAAAATGTAATTACCTATAATTTATACCTGAAAAATGTAATTACCTATAATTTATACATGAAAAATGTAATCACCTATAATTTATACATGAAACATGTAATTACCTATAATTTATACACAAAAAATGTAATTACCTATAATTTATACACGAAAAATGTAATTATCTATAATCTATACATGAAAAATGTAATTACCTATAAATTATACATGAAAAATGTAATTACCTATTATTTATACATGAAAAATGTAATTAGCTATAATTTATACCTGAAAAATGTAATTACCTATAATTTATACACGAAAAATGTAATTACCTATAATTTATACATGAAAAATGTAATTACCTATAATTTATACACGAAAAATGTAATTACCTATAATTTATACACGAAAAATGTAATTACATATAATTTATACCTGAAAAATGTAATTACCTATAAATTATACATGAAAAATTTACTTACCTATAACTTATACATGAAAAATGTAATTACCTATAATTTATACATGAAAAATGTAATTCCTTATAATTTATACATGAAAAATGTAATTACCTATAATTTATACATGAAAAATGTAATTACCTATAATTTATACATGAAAAATGTAATTACCTAAAATTATACATGAACAATGTAATTCCTTATAATTTATACATGAAAAATGTAATTACCTATAATTTATACATGAAAAATGTAATTACCTATAATTTATACATGAAAAATGTAATTACCTATTATTATACATGAAAATGTAATTCCTTATAATTTATACATGAAAAATGTAATTACCTATAAATTATGCATGAAAAATGTAATTATCTATAATTTATACATGAAAAATGTAATTATCTATAATTTATACATGAAAAATGTAATTACCTATAATTTATACATGAAAAATGTAATTACCTATAAATTATACATGAAAAATGTAATTATCTATAATTTATACATGAAAAATGTAATTACCTATAAATTATACATAAAAAAATGTAATTACCTATAAATTATACATGAAAAATGTAATTACCTATAAATTATACATGAAAAATGTAATTATCTATAAATTATACATGAAAAATGTAATTACCTATAAATTATACATGAAAAATGTAATTATCTATAATTTATACATGAAAAATGTAATTATCTATAATTTATACCTGAAAAATGTAATTACCTATAAAGTATACATGAAAAATGTAATTACCTATAAATTATACATGAAAAATGTAATTATCTATAATTTATACATGAAAAATGTAATTATCTATCATTTATACATGAAAAATGTAATTACCTATAATTTATACATGAAAAATGTAATCACCTATAATTTATACATGAAAAATGTAATTACCTATAAATTATACATGAAAAATGTAATTACCTATAATTTATACATGAAAAATGTAATTACCTATAAATTATACATGAAAAATGTAATTACCTATAAATTATACATTAAAAATGTAATTACCTATAATTTATACATGAAAAATGTAATTACCTATAAATTATACATGAAAAATGTAATTACCTATCAATTATACATGAAAAATGTAATTATCTATAAATTATACATGAAAAATGTAATTACCTATAAATTATACATGAAAAATGTAATTACCTATCAATTATACATGAAAAATGTAATTATCTATAAATTATACATGAAAAATGTAATTACCTATAAATTATACATGAAAAATGTAATTATCTATAATTTATACATAAAACATGTAATTACCTATAAATTATACATGAAAAATGTAATTACCTATGAATTATACATGAAAAATGTAATTACCTATAATTTATACATGAAAAATGTAATTACCTATAATTTATACATGAAAAATGTAATTACCTATAAGTTATACATGAAAAATGTAATTACCTATAAATTATACATGAAAAATGTAATTATCTATAATTTATACATGAAAAATGTAATTATCTATAATTTATACATGAAAAATGTAATTACCTATAAATTATACATGAAAAATGTAATTACCTATAAATTATACATGAAAAATATAATTATCTATAATTTATACATGAAAAATGTAATTATCTATAATTTATACATGAAAAATGTAATTACCTATAATTTATACATGAAAAATATAATTACCTATAATTTATACATGAAAAATATAATTACTTATAAATTATACATGAAAAATGTAATTATCTATAATTTATACATGAGAAATGTAATTATCTATAAATTATACATGAAAATGTAATTACCTATAAATTATACATGAAAAATGTAATTACCTATAATTTATACATGAAAAATGTAATTACCTATAAATTATACATGAAAAATGTAATTACCTATAATTTATTCATGAAAAATGTAATTACCTTTAATTTATACATGAAAAATGTAATTCCTTATAATTTATACATGAAAAATGTAATTCCTTATAATTTATACATGAAAAATGTAATTACCTATAATTTATACATGAAAAATGTAATTACGTATAATTTATACATGAAAAATATAATTCCTTATAATTTATACATGAAAAATGTAATTACCTATAATTTATACATGAAAAATGTAATTACCTATAATTTATACATGAAAAATGTAATTACCTATAATTTATACATGAAAAATGTAATTACCTATAATTTATACATGCAAAATGTAATTCCTTATAATTTATACATGAAAATGTAATTACCTATAATTTATACATGAAAAATGTAATTATCTATAATTTATACATGAAAAATGTAATTACATATAATTTATACCTGAAAAATTTAATTACCTATAATTTATACATGCAAAATGTAATTCCTTATAATTTATACATGAAAATGTAATTACCTATAATTTATACATAAAAAATGTAATTACCTATAATTTATTCATGAAAAATGTAATTACATATAATTTATACATGAAAAATGTAATTACTGATAATAATTCTATGTGAATATTATAGAACTAGTCGCCCCACGTAGAATTAACTTTCATTTATGGAATGTAGTGTGCATTTCTTTTACGTCCCCTTACGCAGACGAAAAATTGTATATAATGTACATTGCGAATATAAATATGATATATTTGAATGTCCAAATGGAAGTTGTTCAAATACTAAAACAATTAAAAACTATTAGAGTAAAATCTGAAATTTGGACAATTTATTGATTGATGGCTAATAGTCATTGTAAGGATTCTTAAGCACATATGTACTACATTTAAGCGAAGGCTTTCTGTTCTCTTTTACTTTATTGCAGGCATATAAATTAAATCAATCTTTCTGAAGGTTCATAAGAGTTGTTATTGGGCAGAAATCGGAAGTATTAATGCTAGGGTCCCTCAGGTGCCCATCCTAGGCCCAACTCTCTTCCTCTTCTACATTAATGATCATCCAAATCACATCCTTACAGCATTCATAGACATTTATTCTGATGACACTACTATCTATGGTAGCACATCTAAGACCGTGAACGAGCAATTTCTCTCTAATTCTCTCTCCTCTGATCTTGAGCAAGTGGTTCAATGGGGAAAGAGGTGGCTTGTTGTTTTTAATGCATCTAAAACCAAGCTTTTATCTTTACATTATCAACACTCTTATCCCTATCTAGCATCAATTCAAAGGAATGGCTTCCGTCTTGGGGAGACCTCATGTTTTGAGAAGCTTCTGGGCTTAAGCTTTACTCCTGACATTAAATGGAACACGACATTAAATCCGTTGCCAAGGCTGCCGGAAAAAATAGTGGGATCCTTCTATCGACCCAGTAGATATTTCACTGCTGATGCAATTCTCTATCTATATAAGAGCCAGGTACGTCCAAGGATGGGATACTGTTGCCACATTTAGGCAGGAGCTGCTAGAACGGAATTATGCCTTGATAGAGTTCAAAATAGACCTCGTAGCCTCGTAGGGAATGCCATTTTCTTTTCCCTGCAACATCTGTCTTACAGAAGAGATGCTGCAATTTGTCTCTGCTTTATCGTTATTCTCATGTCAAGTGTTTAGCTGAGTTCCAATCTATGGTTCCCCTTCGCCAAACTGTCACAAGAAACACCCGTCTAGCAGAAAACACTATCACTAATTTCGCCCACTCTTTACATGTGCCTAAACCTAAACGTAGATTCCATGAACAAAGCTTCTTTCTTAGAACTGCACACCTATGGAATTGTCTTCCATTTTCTCTGCTTTCCAGCTGACTACTATATGGTTGTCTTCAAGTCTAACTTAAACAAGTTTTTGATGAGCCGTTTCATATAAGTTAACAAATTTACTGAATTTCCATTACTAACGATTACTATATTGTCCAATTTCTACTGAATACTCTTTAACCTTTATCATAGAGTGGCCTTTGGGACTGTATAAGTGGTGATGCCTATGAAAAAAACTTAGTGTAACTTAATATAGTTCATATTTTGTAACTTTTTTTCTAGCAATGTGTTCAACAATTTTTAATGATCAGTTAATCAGTTTATGACCGGATTATTTGTGTATCATTTGGATTCTTGGAACTACTGTTTTAATCTTAAGTGTCATTTTCATATAAATAACAATAAAGATGAGAACAGTCGTCCGAAGAATCCAAATAATACGAATAACAAATCCTCATCTAAAAATTCAGAAACACATCCACGGCTAGCAGTTTGATTCCTTACCTAGCTGGGAGCTCGCTTAGCATATTTTGATTAATGCAAATTTTGTATGTTTTATTATAAAATTAATCCTCTATTGAATATTAACTTTTCCAATAAAAATACCGTACATAAAATATGTCTGTGTTTGTTTACAATATCACGTCAGCCGATATTTTAGCTTGCGATCTTAAAAATAGGTCTTCTTCTCTATTGGATAACAAATAATTTTTACAGGGAAATATTTTACGATACACCGGCAAAGGTTCCACTAGCTAAGGTTAAACCGGTTTAAAGTATTTCCTTGTAACATTTTTTTTATCAAAATAAAAAAAAAGACTAAAATAGTTTTTCTATTTTTTATATTT
This sequence comes from Euprymna scolopes, assembly GCF_053919585.1. Classification (NCBI taxonomy): domain Eukaryota; kingdom Metazoa; phylum Mollusca; class Cephalopoda; order Sepiida; family Sepiolidae; genus Euprymna; species Euprymna scolopes. The sequence continues at coordinate 11,476,348 of NC_136514.1, read as the reverse complement.
ATCGGGAGAATTTCTGTACAAAACATATCTAAGAACACTGAAAGCCATATAAATTAGCGTTGTGTCACATATGCAAAAGATAGGGTGAGCCGTTTCGGTACGTATGAGGAAGTTACTCACACACGCACACAACATAACTATTATATAATAGCAAAGTTAAAAAAATAAACAAACTTCAGTTCTTAAAGACAGAAACATGTTTTCAATCAGTTATAAACGGATGATGCTCACTAGTTCGGATAATACAACTTAATATATTTTCCAATCGAAATTACGTTCTAATAATATGCAAGATTTCACAGCTAGAATTAATGACGCGATACACGCAAACGGAGTTGCACGATACGAAGACAAAAACGCCCGAAGACGTTTCTTGAATGTGAAATTATGTAGATTAGTGAATGGCTGGAATTGCAGTAGATTCCAGGATGGGGCAGAGACGATACGGATCATGAATATTGCTGCAAGACAACATCGATAGGATTTAATAAATAATCTTGGATGATTCTACAGAAGTATGGAAATGCCTTCCACATATTATTATCAGAAGTATGGATCCGCATCCCATTGGTTAAAATTCATTGCCATCGGAAAATCTTCTGATCCATTTCCATGACGAATTCAAATTTTAAATTTGCCTGAAAAATATATTCATAGACAGATATACAGGGTGCTCAAAAAGTTTTGGGCACATTTTGTCATTGGATTTCTCGAGAACTATTAATAATATAATATTAAATATCTCGAGAACTATTAATAATATAAAATTAAATATCTCGAAAACTATTAATAATATAACATTAAATATCTCGACAACTATTAATAATATAACATTAAATATCTCGAGAACTATTAATAATATAATATTAAATATCCTGAGAATAATTTAATAATATAACATTAAATATCTCGAGAACTATTAATAATATAACATCAAATATCTCGAGAACTATTAATAATATAACATTAAATATCTCGAGAACTATTAATAATATAACATTAAATATCCCGAGAACTATTAATAATATAACATTAAATATCTCGAGAACTATTAATAATATAACATCAAATATCTCGAGAACTATTAATAATATAACATTAAATATCTCGAGAACTATTAATAATATAACATTAAATATCTCGAGAACTATTAATAATTTAATATTAAATATCCTGAGAACTATTAATAATATAATATTAAATATCTCGAGAACTATTAATAATATAACATCAAATATCTCGAGAACTATTAATAATATAATATTAAATATCTCGAGAACTATTAATAATATAATATTAAATATCTCGAGAACTATTATAATATAACATCAAATATCTCGAGAACTATTATAATATAACATTAAATATCTCGAGAACTATTAATAATATAACATCAAATATCTCGAGAACTATTAATAATATAATATTAAATATCTCGAGAACTATTAATAATATAACATCAAATATCTCGAGAACTATTAATAATATAATATTAAATATCTCGAGAACTATTAATAATATAATATTAAATATCCTGAGAACTATTAATAATATAATATTAAATATCTCGAGAACTATTAATAATATAACATCAAATATCTCGAGAACTATTAATAATATAATATTAAATATCTCGAGAAATATTAATAATATAATATTAAATATCTCGAGAACTATTAATAATATAGCATTAAATATCTCGAGAACTATTAATAATATAATATTAAATATCTCGAGAACTATTAATAATATAATATTAAATATCTCGAGAACTATTAATAATATAGCATTAAATATCTCGAGAACTATTAATAATATAATATTAAATATCTCGAGAACTATTAATAATATAACATTAAATATCTCGAGAACTATTAATAATATAGCATTAAATATCCCGAGAACTATTAATAATAAAACATTAAATATCTCGAGAACTATTAATAATATAACATTAAATATCCCGAGAACTATTAATAATATAACATTAAATATCTCGAGAACTATTAATAATATAACATTAAATATCTCGAGAACTATTAATAATATAACATTAAATATCCTGAGAACTATTAATAATATAACATTAAATATCCCGAGAACTATTAATAATATAACATTAAATATCTCGAGAACTATTAATAATATAACATTAAATATCTCGAGAACTATTAATAATATTACATTTAATATCTCAAGAACTATTAATAATATAACATTAAATATCTCAAGAACTATTAATAATATTACATTTAATATCTCAAGAACTATTAATAATATTACATTTAATATCTCAAGAACTATTAATAATATAACATTAAATATCTCAAGAACTATTTATAATATAACATTAAATATCTCAAGAACTATTAATAATATAACATTAAATATCTCAAGAACTATTAATAATATTACATTTAATATCTCAAGAACTATTAATAATATTACATTTAATATCTCAAGAACTATTAATAATATAACATTAAATATTTCAAGAACTATTTATAATATAGCATTAAATATCTCAAGAACTATTAATAATATTACATTTAATATCTCAAGAACTATTAATAATATAACATTAAATATCTCAAGAACTATTAATAATATTACATTTAATATCTCAAGAACTATTAATAATATAACATTAAATATCTCAAGAACTATTAATAATATAACATTAAATATCTCAAGAACTATTAATAATATTACATTTAATATCTCAAGAACTATTAATAATATTACATTTAATATCTCAAGAACTATTAATAATATAACATTAAATATCTCAAGAACTATTAATAATATAACATTTAATATCTCAAGAACTATTAATAATATAACATTAAATATCTCAAGAACTATTAATAATATTACATTTAATATCTCAAGAACTATTAATAATATTACATTTAATATCTCAAGAACTATTAATAATATAACATTAAATATCTCAAGAACTATTAATAATATAACATTAAATATCTCAAGAACTATTAATAATATTACATTTTATATCTCAAGAACTATTAATAATATTACATTTAATATCTCAAGAACTATTAATAATATAACATTAAATATCTCAAGAACTATTAATAATATTACATTTAATATCTCAAGAACTATTAATAATATTACATTTAATATCTCAAGAACTATTAATAATATAACATTAAATATCTCAAGAACTATTAATAATATAACATTAAATATCTCAAGAACTATTAATAATATTACATTTAATATCTCAAGAACTATTAATAATATAACATTAAATATCTCGAGAACTATTAATAATATTACATTTAATATCTCAAGAACTATTAATAATATAACATTAAATATCTCGAGAACTATTAATAATATAACATTAAATATCTCGAGAACTATTAATAATATTACATTTAATATCTCAAGAACTATTAATAATATAACATTAAATATCTCAAGAACTATTAATAATATAATATTAAATATCTCGAGAACTATTAATAATATAACATTAAATATCCCGAGAACTATTAATAATATAACATTAAATATCCCGAGAACTATTAATAATATAACATTAAATATCCCGAGAACTATTAATAATATAACATTAAATATCTCAAGAACTATTAATAATATAATATTAAATATCTCAAGAACTATTAATAATATAACATTAAATATCCCGAGAACTATTAATAATATAATATTAAATATCCCGAGAACTATTAATAATATAACATTAAATATCCCGAGAACTATTAATAATATAACATTAAATATCCCGAGAACTATTAATAATATAACATTAAATATCTCAAGAACTATTAATAATATAATATTAAATATCTCAAGAACTATTAATAATATAATATTAAATATCTCAAGAACTATTAATAATATAATATTAAATATCTCAAGAACTATTAATAATATAATATTAAATATCTCAAGAACTATTAATAATATAACATTAAATATCCCGAGAACTATTAATAATATAACATTAAATATCCCGAGAACTATTAATAAAATAATATTAAATATCCCGAGAACTATTAATAATATAACATTAAATATCCCGAGAACTATTAATAATATTACATTTAATATCTCGAGAACTATTAATAATATAACATTAAATATCTCAAGAACTATTAATAATATAACATTAAATATCTCAAGAACTATTAATAATATAATATTAAATATGTCGAGAACTATTAATAATATAACATTAAATATCCCGAGAACTATTAATAATATAATATTAAATATCCCGAGAACTATTAATAATATAACATTAAATATCCCGAGAACTATTAATAATATAACATTAAATATCCCGAGGACTATTAATAATATAACATTAAATATCTCAAGAACTATTAATAATATAACATTAAATATCTCAAGAACTATTAATAATATAACATTAAATATCTCAAGAACTATTAATAATATTACATTAAATATCCCGAGAACTATTAATAATATAACATTAAATATCTCAAGAACTATTAATAATATAACATTAAATATCTCAAGAACTATTAATAATATAACATTAAATATCTCAAGAACTATTAATAATATTACATTTAATATCTCAAGAACTATTAATAATATAACATTAAATATCTCAAGAACTATTAATAATATTACATTTAATATCTCAAGAACTATTAATAATATAACATTAAATATCTCAAGAACTATTAATAATATAACATTAAATATCTCAAGAACTATTAATAATATTACATTTAATATCTCAAGAACTATTAATAATATAACATTAAATATCTCAAGAACTATTAATAATATTACATTTAATATCTCAAGAACTATTAATAATATAACATTAAATATCTCAAGAACTATTAATAATATAACATTAAATATCTCAAGAACTATTAATAATATAATATTAAATATCCCGAGAACTATTAATAATATAACATTAAATATCCCGAGAACTATTAATAATATTACATTTAATATCTCAAGAACTATTAATAATATAACATTAAATATCCCGAGAACTATTAATAATATAACATTAAATATCTCGAGAACTATTAATAATATAACATTAAATATCTCGAGAACTATTAATAATATAACATTAAATATCCCGAGAACTATTAATAATATAACATTAAATATCCCGAGAACTATTAATAATATAACATTAAATATCTCAAGAACTATTAATAATATAACATTAAATATCTCAAGAACTATTAATAATATTACATTTAATATCTCAAGAACTATTAATAATATAACATTAAATATCTCGAGAACTATTAATAATATTACATTTAATATCTCAAGAACTATTAATAATATAACATTAAATATCTCGAGAACTATTAATAATATAACATTAAATATCTCGAGAACTATTAATAATATAACATTAAATATCCCGAGAACTATTAATAATATAACATTAAATATCTCAAGAACTATTAATAATATAACATTAAATATCTCGAGAACTATTAATAATATAACATTAAATATCCCGAGAACTATTAATAATATTACATTTAATATCTCAAGAACTATTAATAATATAACATTAAATATCTCGAGAACTATTAATAATATAACATTAAATATCTCGAGAACTATTAATAATATTACATTTAATATCTCAAGAACTATTAATAATATTACATTTAATATCTCAAGAACTATTAATAATATAACATTAAATATCTCGAGAACTATTAATAATATAACATTAAATATCTCAAGAACTATTAATAATATAACATTAAATATCTCGAGAACTATTAATAATATAACATTAAATATCCCGAGAACTATTAATAATATTACATTTAATATCTCAAGAACTATTAATAATATAACATTAAATATCCCGAGAACTATTAATAATATAACATTAAATATCTCAAGAACTATTAATAATATAACATTAAATATCTCGAGAACTATTAATAATATAACATTAAATATCCCGAGAACTATTAATAATATTACATTTAATATCTCAAGAACTATTAATAATATTACATTTAATATCTCAAGAACTATTAATAATATAACATTAAATATCTCGAGAACTATTAATAATATAACATTAAATATCTCGAGAACTATTAATAATATAACATTAAATATCCCGAGAACTATTAATAATATAACATTAAATATCCCGAGAACTATTAATAATATAACATTAAATATCCCGAGAACTATTAATAATATAATATTAAATATCTCGAGAACTATTAATAATATAACATTAAATATCCCGAGAACTAGTAATAATATAATATTAAATATCCCGAGAACTATTAATAATATAATATTAAATATCTCGAGAACTATTAATAATATAATATTAAATATCTCGAGAACTATTAATAATATAACATTAAATATCCCGAGAACTATTAATAATATAACATTAAATATCCCGAGAACTATTAATAATATAACATTAAATATCCCGAGAACTATTAATAATATAACATTAAATATCCCGAGAACTATTAATAATATAACATTAAATATCTCGAGAACTATTAATAATATAACATTAAATATCCCGAGAACTATTAATAATATTACATTTAATATCTCAAGAACTATTAATAATATAACATTAAATATCTCGAGAACTATTAATAATATAACATTAAATATCTCGAGAACTATTAATAATATAACATTAAATATCCCGAGAACTATTAATAATATAACATTAAATATCCCGAGAACTATTAATAATATAACATTAAATATCCCGAGAACTATTAATAATATAACATTAAATATCTCGAGAACTATTAATAATATAACATTAAATATCCCGAGAACTATTAATAATATAACATTAAATATCCCGAGAACTATTAATAATATAACATTAAATATCTCGAGAACTATTAATAATATAACATTAAATATCTCGAGAACTATTAATAATATAACATTAAATATCCCGAGAACTATTAATAATATTACATTTAATATCTCAAGAACTATTAATAATATTACATTTAATATCTCAAGAACTATTAATAATATAACATTAAATATCTCGAGAACTATTAATAATATAACATTAAATATCTCGAGAACTATTAATAATATAACATTTAATATCTCAAGAACTATTAATAATATTACATTTAATATCTCAAGAACTATTAATAATATAACATTAAATATCCCGAGAACTATTAATAATATAACATTAAATATCTCGAGAACTATTAATAATATAACATTAAATATCCCGAGAACTATTAATAATATAACATTAAATATCTCGAGAACTATTAATAATATAATATTAAATATCTCGAGAACTATTAATAATATAACATTAAATATCTCGAGAACTATTAATAATATAACATTAAATATCCCGAGAACTATTAATAATATAACATTAAATATCTCAAGAACTATTAATAATATAAAAACGCATCTGATATAATCAGAAAGCTTGTAATCTCAAGTTTCTCATGAGAATAATTTAATAATATAATATTAAATATCTCGAGAACTATTAATAATATAATATTAAATATCTCGAGAACTATTAATAATATAACATTAAATATCCCGAGAACTATTAATAATATAACATTAAATATCCCGAGAACTATTAATAATATAACATTAAATATCCCGAGAACTATTAATAATATAACATTAAATATCCCGAGAACTATTAATAATATAATATTAAATATCTCGAGAACTATTAATAATATAATATTAAATATCTCGAGAACTATTAATAATATAACATTAAATATCTCGAGAACTATTAATAATATAACATTAAATATCCCGAGAACTATTAATAATATTACATTTAATATCTCAAGAACTATTAATAATATTACATTTAATATCTCAAGAACTATTAATAATATAACATTAAATATCTCGAGAACTATTAATAATATAACATTAAATATCTCGAGAACTATTAATAATATAACATTAAATATCCCGAGAACTATTAATAATATAACATTAAATATCTCAAGAACTATTAATAATATAACATTAAATATCCCGAGAACTATTAATAATATAACATTAAATATCTCGAGAACTATTAATAATATAACATTAAATATCCCGAGAACTATTAATAATATAAAAACGCATCTGATATAATCAGAAAGCTTGTAATCTCAAGTTTCTCATGGAATGTTCGAAGATGTTCAATGCGAACAGCATTTATCACACGACACACATCAAGCCGATAATCCAATCCAATCAAACACAGCCCAGCAACCACATCTTCTAAAATTGAGGGGCGTCTCGTTCTCTTAGCTGGGCATAAGCACCCTTTCGCTTTGAATTTACTATGCCATCTTGCTATGGACTTCTTTGTGGTTGCTTTTTTTTCTGAATATTTTTGCGAAATACACTCTGAAAAAGTATTTATGATTCAGTCTAATTTCTGCTTGAGCAAACGCCATTACAGAAAAAAAAATGAAAGAAATAACCATACAAATATTTAATGCATTTAGCTTTAAAATGCCACCACTTTCATCCGACTACCATTCATAGTTAAGTAGATAAAAGAACGTGAGATGTGCCCAAGACTTTAGGAACACTCTGTATTATGGTTTCGGTTTTTTAAACAAAAACAAGTAAGAAGGCTGGCGGTCTACAAAGTTTTATAATCAACTAGTAGGACTCGTTACCCGGCTTTGCCCGGTTGAAGCATGCTAGACTCAAAACGGAATAGTTAAAGAACTCCCTTCTAAAACAAAGTCACGGACACTGGCAGCCGTGGCCCAAATGTAATAAGCTGGCTTCCACTATCGGCCATTTTTTTCCAGTGGTAGCAAGTGGAAAGCACTGTCTAATACAGGAAAATTAATGGTATATCTGTGTTCCTCTAAGACAAGAAATGGCGATGTAAGCTTAGAGTATGTGGAAAGTGTAGACTTCCTTCCGGTGTTGACTGGTGGTGGTGGTAAGACAAAATATTTAGAGGGGAAAATGGGTACCCCTGTCTCAAAAGATGTTTCGATTGTGACGGTGCTGCTCCTATGACGCAATGTAATATTTTATTATAACGACTGAATGAGTCTGCAAAAGTAGTCGAAAGTTCCATAACATAGTGGCTAATAGCCTAGATGTATTAAATTTGTATACGACATCTGTTTTTGCAAACCTATGATACTTTGGTCCTGAGAGGAATTTCTGCAGTCATTTTATTATATGGGAAAATATATAAATGTGTATTTCCAATGTAAATCTGAAATATATTAATGTTCAAATCTGGGCAGGGGCCACGTAATCTAGTAGGCGATGCCCTTTCCTCTTTTCTGCAATCTCTTTTCTGCAGAAAGGACGTTGGGAGCCTGTCTCTGCTCTATCGTTATTTTCATGGCAAGTATTCGACGGAGCTTCAGTCTATGCCCTCTCTCCCTTACCAATCTTTGACAAAAAATATTCTTCTAGCTAAGCATAAGCAATAAATTCCCCCACTGTCAATCACTGCCTATACCTAAACGTGGATTCCATCAACAAAGCCTCTTTCCTAGGGCTGATCTCTGTGAAACTCTGTTCCGCTGGTTTGCTTTCCAGCTAACTACAGTATTGACGTCCAACGTAGAAAAGTTCTTATTTACCGTCCTCGTAAATAATCAAATTCTACCAAATTTACACCACAGACTACTGTCCCAATGACTACAATACACACAATAACCCTTATCCTCGAGTGGCCTCCGAGCCTTGCTATATGGTTACCCCTTCGTAGATAAATAGAAGTTGTATTCGATATAAAATTCATGAGTTTTCTGCAACGTTGTCCGGTAACCAACATGTTGTAGCCGTAGTCGTAAAGCAGACAAAGAATAGAAAAGAACTTCAACTCCTTTATGTACAACGACATTTATTTCCTCATTCTCCTAGTCACCCACGTTTCTAAACTGATCCACCCTCTACTGTGATCTCGGACGTCATCCACGCCTGTAACGTGATCGCGCTCCTTGTTATAGATTTTCTTGACCTATGACGTCATTTCACATGCATTTTACATATTTGTTATAACTGCTTCAAAAGTTTTAACCGATAGTTGATAATTTGGATTATTTTTTTTTCTTTCGGAGCAGAATCACGATTTGTATTAGTTGGCATTATTCGTACTAGTGAAGTTCATATAATCTCAAATTGTAACAGAACGTATATGAACAACAGCCGAAGCATGGATGTCAAGCGAGTGTATTAGCAGCAGGAGCAAAGTTTGAACGCGTATACACAAGTGCAAGTGCGCTCTAGCTTGCGTCCGAATAAAAAGAAAAAAGGACATCACGTGGTCGGAGAGAAAAAATGCCAGTGTCGAAAAGGGATGGATGTGAAAAATAAGTGCAGACATGGGTTAGATTTAGCAAACCACGGTAAGAAGAAAGCAAAACGCGTTCATATTAGACGTCAGTCTAGTAGCGAGACACTTATTAACCTGGCGTGCAGACGGGAACAAAGAAAAACGGTTATAAACGACTTATGTTAAAAAAAAGAAAAGGTGAATCTATTTATTAATGTTTGTTGTTCCTTTGCGACGGTGCCAGAGAGGGTGGGAGTCCGAGACATGTTTGAACTGTAACGAACACAGTTCGAGAGTACCGGATACGTTACCAAAATATTAAAAAATATTCATCCTAGCTTTTAAATTAGAAGTCGCCGTAAAACGAGCGAGAGAAAGACAGTTGATAAGAGGAGCGGACTCCCTGCAAAGTAAACCATTTAAAATGGGTCTTCAATCAGGCCAAATGCGAAATCCTTTAAATTGGGGACATTATTGCGATTCATTCTCTTGCTTGTGATCGTCGCAAAAGAAACAGCATAATTCGAATTGTCAATCATTGTCTTAAAATTTCGAAACAGTTATATCAACTAGGTACGAACGAAATGTGAAATGATTGTAAACAACTAATTAAAAAATATATCACCTCATATTTCTTTAAAGTTACTGTGATCTAAAACGTAGTTCACCGAGCTTAACGATCAACTACTGATTAGTTTGAGACAAGTGGGTCATGTGTTTTCGTCATAACCGGTGGAAAACATACCGCGGACGCGCGTATGAAAATGCATGGGAAAGTATGTCACCAGTTAAGAAAGACTATTACAAATTAGAACAATCCACGTTTGCCTAAATAAAAACGCTTCTTGCACCCTGACATTTATCTTAAAGAAAAAGCCTACTAAATTATAACAGGCGAACTATCGATCCCAACATCCTATTCTCTTGATTTACCTTTGTATTTGCGTAATCCTTTATTTTTATTATTTGTTTATAATCTGCTTAATTTTGATGCTCTAAATATATGACATATAACTGTATATCTACACATATGCTAAAGTTCCCAGATTTTGATTAGGTAAACAAAAATACAAATACTCGTAATTACGGATCTGAAAAAGCTCAGAAATTCCCATTACTTCTGCGAGATTGACAGACACAGTTGTTTCAAATAGATTTTTTTCTTATTAAATGACTTGTTTTTGAGACAAATCGGAAACGGTTGACATTCCACCCTTTTATATTTGAGCCGGCTTCCTTCCTTAATTCACTATATCAAAAATGTTGTGGGACCAGTCAAGCTAGTCTCGAACTAAATCGCATAAGTTGGCTATTTAATCGCGATCCTACCATAGAAATCAAACCACTTTTTAAATTGCGGCTCATTACTTACCAAGGTGTTGATGTTACTCTTAGTTAAAGGTTAATAATGGTTAGGTAGACGGTGAGACATCACAGTGATAAGTAATGCTGAAACTTGCGTAATGGTTTAATTATACAAGAGAACGGCTTCATAGAACTTGTTTAGATTAGACTTTAAAAAGGCCACATTATAGCCGGCTGGGAAGCAGACCCATATTATTGTGTTCCACGGACGCACGATTCTAGGAAAGAAATTTTGCTAATAGAACATTCGTTTAGTTCTAGGCAAAGTTAGAAAGTTAAGGGGATTTTTGACATTTTTTGTAACTAGATGAGTTCCTCTCGTAGAAGTTTTACAAGGGGCGGGACATATTAAACTTAGTCCAGCATTTATGGTAAAAATAATGGTAGATCGCATACAGACTCGCAATATCTCTTTTAGTAAGAAAGAGGAATGGAAAAGTGAGTAGTTCTGCACCCGTTAATTTCGAAGATGTTTTGTATCCCGCCATTATAGAAGATATTTCACTTTGCAGCACCTCCTCAGATGCATTGCGTTCTTGTACATGTAGTAAATTGCATCGAGAATAGTTTCTAAATAAACTGAGATGTCAGACAGTTTCTCTTTTATCGCTATTGCTGTTGTCCATACGTAACAAATTTGTTAGCATTCGTCTACTCGATACCTTGTTATAAAGATTGCTTTCTAGGCGGATATCGACTACTTAAGAAAGGTGCAAGTTGGAGGTTGACAACGCCCCTAATGAAAGTGTTTCTGTCTAACGAACAACATTCGAACTTGGAGCATCGAGGTTTTCAGCACTGAGTCACAAAATCTCTATGATTGTTTACACGGTCCTTAGCCGCTGTCGTCCTCATTTTGCTAATTTAGTACAAATCTCATGTGCATTTATTCGTCTTTTGATTATGATCACGTGTCGGTTTTTACGTTTTTGTTCACATGTATATATGTATCGAGCATTTTAAAAGAAATTAGTAGGGGGGAAATGCCATATTCAGATTTGATAGTTCTGGGTAATTATGTTTGAGTGATAAAACCCCGAATTTTTCAAAAAGTTAGTGCTCAGTATACACGAATAAGGATGGCCTGTGCAGGAGGAATGTGTACTTTGCAAAGAATGGAACGTCTTCGACGGCTCTCATGTGGACTTCAATTGCTCTCATGTGGACTTCAACGGCTCTCATGCGGACTTCAACTGCTATCATGTGGACTTCAACTGCTATCATGTGAACTTCAACGGCTCTCATGTGGACAGACATAAAATACTCTTCCTATCGTTGCACATCAAGCTCGGCTTAATCAAGCAATTCGACAAGGCTCTGGACGAACATATTAAATGCTTCGCTTACTTATGCTTAGCCTTCCCAGGATTGATCATAGAGAAGTTGAAAACTGTTATCTTTGATGGTCCCCAGATCTGGCTGCTCATCAGAAATACAATGTTTAGAGACTTAATGAACAAAATTAAATTGGAAGCGTGGAAGACATTTGTTCTGGTAGCGAATAATTTTGTTGGCAACAATAGATCAGAAACTACTCAGAACTTTCCAATAACATTCTTCAGCTTTCAGAAATTGCACTACCTATGTTTAAATTTGGGTCAGTTTTCTTAAAACTTGGATTGAATGACTGCCGAGCAATGGGAGAGGTCCATCAGGGCTTGAATCAGATAGAGATCAGGTAGTACTGCTGGTAAGCAATCATGATGCCTGACTACTGTTGCAATATGAAGGCATCCTATATATGTTGTTTGTAAAATATATATTCTCTAAAATATATTTAGCCTAGGTGTTCACAAAATCCAGCCGATAATGGCAGAGAAATTTAATCGATTTTGTCACAATATTTTACTTGTCTCCATATCAACTTAGTACTAAAATCTGATTGAGAAAAACAGATGGGATTCACTGACAGCCGTGCAAAAAATACACTTACACAGTTGTTGAAATCTAAACCTGCCCATTTTTATTTTTGTATTACCACCGTCACGTCTTTATGGTTGGTTTCAAGGTCCTTAGCTATTTACCGTAATGTTTTCTTTATATATGCATGCAAACATGGAGTATTCTTTTTACATGGCGTTCACCACTTATCAAGGTCCAAGGTCACTCGGGGATAAGTGTTATTGTGTGTTCAGTAATCAATGGGATAGTGTAGTAATAGTATTGGAGAATTGATAAAGTGTCAGTACTTAAGGGGGCGGTTCATCAGGAATTTGTTTGTGTTGGACTTGAAGACATCCAGGTTGAAATCAGGAGGGAAACAGGCAAGCGGAACAGAGTTCGCTTACTTGAATTATGTATTTCTCGGTGGGATTTGAACGTCACATACTCGATTTATAGTTAAAAACAAGATTATTAAACCTATGAGAAACTTCCAGTCCATCAAAAATGATGGCGTAGTTACATCTTAACAATCGACTGGAAGATTAATGTAGCGAAAGCAATAAAATCGCGATCCTGTCTAAAAAGCGAGAGATTAAATTACCCGGTTCTTTTTTTAATAATGCGTAACATTCTTCTTTCTTAATTCGATGTTATATTTTTTAAAAAGTGTTTCTAAAAAAGTCAGATTGAGTTCAGTTCTTCTTCTAATCAGGATCACTGTTTGCCGTGAACTATTCAATAAAGAAGCGGTAACTGATATTGCTCCGAGTTAGGGAGAAGAGAAAAAGAAATTGGAACCATCCGAGGGTTTAAAAAGATTAATATCATCTTTAATATAAAGGGTCGTGGAGGAACGAAAGAAGATTTTTAAAGACATACGCGTAATATATACTCCTACATATACATACTTATATATGTATATATATATATATATATATATATATTTGTGTGTGTGCGTGTGTTTATGTGTGTGTGTATGTATGCGGGGGGTGCGAGAATATATGTTTCTAAATGCAATCTTACAAAATGCGATAGTAATAACATACAAATAAATAACACACAATTCTCATTTAGATTGCTCAATAATATATTACTTAACCTAAAAATATTCCTTAATGACATCACTACACAAGTGAATACTTTTTTTATGTTAGTAGTAGAGTCCTGTTTATAGAATGTACAAACTTTCAAAAATTGTTGTTTCTATGTGCTGATGAGCTTACCAAGTCGTGGAGCATTATAATTAATGAACTCTTACTTACTAACATTCTAAAAATGAGCAATACGAGGGGCTCTTCCTTGTAAAGTAGTACCTTATCTAGTATATATATATATATATATATATATATATATATATATGATTTTCAGAATGTGAGAGATTGTATATAATAAATTCCCCAGCCAAACAACATCGCAACCCACAAGAGCCATGACAGTCAAAGAACCGGAAGTCCAAGACTCGAGTTTCGCCCTCATTTTGGCTCATCAGTTAGATATATCACAACTCAGGATTCGAAACCTGAGCCAACTGATGAGCCCAAATGAGGGCGAAACTCGAGTCTTGGACTTCCGGTTCTTTGACTGTCATGGCTCTTGTGGGCTGCGACGTTGTTAGGCTGTGAAATTTATTATATATATATATATATATATATATATATATATAAATAAATATATATATATATTCATATATTCATATATATATATTCATATATTCATATATATATATTCATATATATATATATTCATATATTCATATATATATATATGTATATATATATATAAGTATACATATACATTTACCCAAATCCTCTGGCCTTGATAGAGGGAAATCTAAAATTTGCTGCTATGGTTGTTGTCACATTTCGGCTGGTGCATCTACTACTTGTCTCTCACTCCTGGACAGGGTTCAAAAGATAGTCGCCATCTTGATAGACCCTTAACCGTCATCTAGCCTTCAGCCTCTGTCTCTTCGACGAAATCTTACACCCTCTGCCTGTTCTACAAGTACTTTAATGGCGAATGTTCAGACGAACTACAAGCACGTGTACCCCCTTGGCGTGAAAAACTCGACAAACCCGACAAGCAGCTCAATCACATCCCTACACAGTAGAGATCTCTAGGTGTAAGAAAACTTTCTACTGCAATAGTTTCTTCCCCAGAACGGCTGGACTTTGGAGCTCCCTGTCGGGGTTCTGCGTTCCCAACTGTACTGACATGCAGAAGTCCAAGTGTAAAGTGAACATACATCTTGCTACTCATCTCCCTTCATAATACCGCTGCAATTTATGTCTCCGATAGTAGCCATCTATATCAAAGTCGCACTGTGCCTTGTTTGGGATGAAGTTGATTTTTAAAAAAAAAGCCTGAATAAAGAATATCTAATTCACAAGCGGTCTCCTGTCGCACGTTTTTCTCAGTCTAAGACATGTAGGTGTTATTTATTTTGCAGGGTGCAACATTCTACATACAGCACCTGATATTGACAAATAATCACTCATTAGGTAATAGCAACCTCTATGTTGCGTTAATTTCGTGATCTAATTAGATCATATCGTACACAGGGGAAAGTATTGGACATTTTTGTGCAGTTTACCTGATACGAATATTTATCGTTATCACTTCCGATCTGTCTCAGAAGACAATGGATACCCTGTCGAATGGTAATTGAGCAAGTAATTGTGAAGCAAGCATTGTGGAATCTCCAACCACACCTCTCCTGGATATAGACTGCATAAATATGGTAATCGAGAGAAGTTTAGGAAGACCGGATTCAATGCCGAGATAAGCATAAAGCATATTCAGCACTTGGTATTCTTAAATGGATTTCATATATACAGCATAATCGCGTGACACACTGGTTTTAGCGAGATCGCCGAAGTTAAGCTACGTTCATCTTAGGCAATGCAAAATGGGTGACTACATTAATATATTTTCACCACATGCTCATATTGCTTTTCTGTAGGCATGAGGTGTTCTTTAATTGGTTTGGTACATGAGGTTAGATTTAAAATTAATCGTTGATTTCTTAACTTGGAGATTTTTTTTAAATTTCAATCTTATTTATTTTTATTTTGGTTTGATCCGTTCTTGAAAATCCAGAATGATAGTACCTATTTACAACCCCCCCACGGAACAGAGTTAGACACCAGAGTCGTTTTTTAACGTGGGGGAAAAGGAACAAAAATAAGAAAATATCTCAGTCGTGAACGACTGTTCCTCAACTGAAAGAGAACAAGAAATGGAAGTGCAGTATCTGCCGGAACAGATGGTATTTATTTGCTCCCCCCACCGAGCAAATTAGGCACAAGGCCGATTTTTAATATGAGGAGTGAAGGGGAAATGGGGACTAACTCCCCGGGCAGTAGGGGAGTTGGATAATGACAATTGGTATGAACGGTTGCCCCTACATTGCCCAAGGTCTTATATGTGATGTTGCCCACACATATGGTCTTTGCTTGCAGTATCTGCCGGAACAGATGGTATTTATTTGCTCCCCCACCGAGCAAATTAGGCACAAGGCCGATTTTTAATGTGAGGAGTGAAGGGGAAATGGGGACCAACTCCCCGGGGAGTAGGGGAGCTGGATAGTGACAATTGGTATGAAGGGTTGCCCCTACATTGACCAAGGTCTTATCTGTGGGGTCGCCCCCACATAGGGTCTTTGCTTGCAGTATTAGCCGGAACAGATGGTATTTATTTGCTCCCCCACTGAGCACAAGGCCGTTTTTAATGTGAGGTAAAAACCAGCTCCCCTAAAAGGGGTCACTCTGGTTACCAAAAATAATAATTGTCCCAGTATAGCGGGCCTCCCCCCCATTGACTGGCACAAACTATCCCAAGTGCAGCATCCGCCGGAACAGATACTACACTTTGATCTTTGCCAAAATGCTATCAAGAAGTAATAGTAAGCTATCATATAAGCCATGGGAAGGTATAAGTTGTAACTTTTGTTATTTGAGCTGATATTAACACGGCAGATACATTTCATTGGGAATGTATTGTGCATGGATGTATTTATTCCCTAACAAAGGAGTTTAATTCAATTGTTTTAGTGAGTAACATTTTGATACTCGAAAATAGGCTATAAGATTACAATTACCCGAGTCTAGAAGGCTATCTCAGTCGCTTACCAAAAACAAAATAATGATGCGTGTATCAAAACAGATACTACACTTTGTTCATAAAGAAAAAGAATGTATAGAGATATTAAAAAAATAATAATTTGAACTTAAACATTTGTACTAATTCGTAAATGATGAGATAGAGCTGGCCGAATCAATTTTAGCTGACGTCGAGTAATTATTTATTTTGACAGAAACGATGTTACTGTTTGGTCCAGCGATCAATTCTACAAATGACTGTTACTATTGTTTATAACTGTTTTTTTCTAGATTGGCAATGCCCCTGTTTATGACGAATATTGCATTTATCATTTCCAGTTACCATTTCAAGCAATAATCAATTCGTTCCTTATATAGATATACAATTTGGGTGGGGGCAATTTTATAGGTTGAAAATTTCGGCAATTACTGATCAGACTTTAACACATGAATACTTGTTGGAAAGCTAATGACCTGAATTTTGTAGTAGGCTATGTGACATTTGCCCTTAAGGTCGCACATTACTTTATTATATTAATTTAACGTACAATGAGCACCTACTTTATGGCCACCTAGGCTAAAAAGTTTGTGTTCATTTTACGTTAAATTAATATAGAAAAATGATCTCTCACTTTATAATTTCTTAATATCTTGGGACTATTTGTCTCTTGGAATTTACCATCATAAAACCAGCAGAGTTTCTTGGAAGTGATGCTAGTAATTCATTATTCTAAATGCTCTTTTTGCTAGGACCAAAAGGCTGATTAACAGTCTTTCAGAGATGTCTGCATTTTTTTTTTCAGATATACTTATTTTTATTCATAACGATTGTTGCATTTAACAGTTCGTACACGTATTATGTGATATACATTGGCAACTGTGGTATCTTTGTTATCTAAAAGTAACTCTCTTGTTTTCTTTCATGCAATTTTTTTCCCGCGGAAAGAAACGTTCAGAGTCTGTTTCTGTCCTATCGTTATATTCATGGCAAGTGCTTATATGAGCTTCAATCTATGGCTACCTTTGCCAAACTTTCATAAAATGTACTGATCTACTTGCAACTATTATCAACAATTTTCTCTCACGGTCTATCTGTGCCAAAATCTAAATACAACTTCCATGAATAAATGCTACTTTCCTAGAACTGTCCACCTGTAAAAAGCAACATTAGAAGACAATCTAATATATAAAACGCTATGTGACTGTCCGTCTGCTTGTCTCTATGTTTTCAAACACTATCTCTTACGAAACTAAAAGTCCCAGAGCGGCGCTAGGGGCCGCAAATGATTAGATTTTTATAGGGTCGGTTTTATGGGTCTTTAGCCGGTTGAAATATTTTAAAGGGTCACAAATGGGTCAAGATTGAAATATCGTTATACATTTTGTACATTTATATTAGTTTAGTTTTAATTTTGGATTTTTGGTCAGTTCATGTGCGTCTCACGTTGGTACAGTGGTAACGTCACCAGCTGTGAATGCCAGTTTTGCTTTCAGTTTTTATTATTACTTTGGAAATCACGACTATATAATGATATACACGAAATCTAGACAAATTAAAATATATTTAAGCGTATATATTATTCCTTAATTGGAATTCATTTTTTTAGATGAGCATTATATATTACTTTTATTTTTATTTCGGACTATTATTCTCATCTTCATTAGTTGTTGTTTTTCATCTTTTATTGGTTTGTTTATTCACAACGTTTCGGCCAACTATTCCTCTGGCCTTCGTCAGGTGGTAACCGCGACGGATAGGAACTTCGAATATCCTAACTGCATTCTCAGCAATCGCTGACATCCGTAGTTGTTGTCGTCAATTCAATCCCAGCCAAAGCATGCCAGAGGTTTACTTGGCCAAAAATGTGGTGAGACAACAACAACTACGGATTTTTTTTTTACGCAGTGATCACCACTTATCAAGGCCCGGAAGCCACTCAGGGATAAGGGTTATTGCAAGTACATTACGTTAGTGTGGAGATTTGATGAAGTGTTTACTTAAGGGGGCGGTTCATTAGGAATTTGTGGACATTGGACTTGAAGACATCCAAGTTGTAGTCCGGTGGGAAGCAGGCAGACGGAACAGAGTTCCACAGGAGTGCAGTTCTAAGAAAGAAGCTCGAAAGAAGCGAGAATGCAGTTAGGAGATTTGAAGTTCCTATCCGTCGCGGTTACCACCTGACGAAGGCCAGAGGAATAGTTGGCCGAAACGTTGCGAATAAACAAACCAATAAAAGATGAAAAACAACAACTACTAAAGATGAGAATAATAGTCCGGAATAAAAATAAAATTAATATATTTAAGCGTATTGTACGATTGGGCTAAGCCGGACGCCCTTCCCTGCTAGTTAAAGGAAATCTTATTTCTAAAACACACCATATCTGTCCGTCTCCATATTTTCAAACACTCTCTCTTTTGAAATTAAAAGTCGCAGAACGGCGCTAACGGCCTCAAATGATTAGATTTTTTATGGACCATTTTTTATGTATCTTTAGCGGTTAAAATAGTGTTTAAGAGGTCAAATTTTGGTCAAAATTGAAAATATCTATTCGATTTATACATTCATCTTAGTTTATTTTTATCAGTTCATATGCGTGTCATGTTGGTACAGTGGTAACGTCACCAGCTTTGAATACTACAGTTTTGCTTTCGGTTTCGGTTCTAGCTGATGGCAACCAAATACTTTTTTTTAAATTTTGAAATCACGACTCTATTTTAATATATACGAAATATATTTTTAGTAAGTGACATATAGTAATAGAAAAAAACCCTGAAAAGTAATTGTCTTTAAATTTGTTAAAAAAAATTTCTATTAAGACGATTTCCAGGCTATAAACACATTAAGTTTGCTTCGTTCTTACCTTGTAGATCCTCTACCTTCCATTATCCACCATATCATCAATCTCTCTAATTGGTCTACCTCATAATATTACTACATTACTAAAAGGCTACCATTGTTTTTCGCCAACTACTTTTATTCTTTTTATTCCCAATCTTGTGACTCCCATCTTGTATTTTTTTTTTTTTGCATAGCAACTGTAGTTTTTATCGCATCATTTAGACACAGCCTCGAGAACGTGTTTTCGTCATTTCCTCACGCATTTGTTTGAAAGAGCATATTGATCGCTGTACGTGTAAATTGATTCGACGCATCTAATTTTAGATCCGTTAACGTATGTCTAATTGAAGTTTTACGATTCTTTAATCCCCTGGATTTTAATATTTAACCCCATACAGTAAGCGACAAGGCTCAGAATTTGCAATTGCAGTTAGGGAAAGTATTTTCACAACACAAATCAAAGGTTCGAATGCAATGTTGATTTACAGTCCAACACCTATCATTTCTTTTCTTATCAAACCCAAACTTAATTAGAAAAAGTTAGTGTCACTAATGATGCTTGTTTAAAGAGAGGTTTGAGGAAGAATAGAACAGAATATTATGGTTTTATGATGAGAAAAAAATGAAAGCCTCGGAAAATATCTATTATTTTGGTAACTCTATGAGCACCAGGACTTATGAAAAATAATTTCCAAAAATGCCTAATGTATAACACGAATCAGCCGGTCACTGAGGTGTGACTGGCTTCACGTGTTACACTAAATGTCTTAAAGTAGTCCCAAGAAGATATGAAGATGGCCGTCAATAGGGCATATAAGAAGAAAAGCATACCTGAGATGTTGGATATGCTATGTGGCTCCTTTTCTTAAGATGATTTCTTCCCCCCGGTGGCGTTCTGACTGGAGTTTTCTTTCTTCATCCTCCGGACCGCTTCGTTGTTTCAATGACGGCATTTATGCTCTCCCCCCTCTCGTTTACGAAAAGACAAAAATTATGGTGCTCACCTCATGAGGGCCTGAACAGAAAGAGGGAGAGCTCTAGGAAAGGAAATTATGGGAAAGCGTTTCTTTGTATTTCTACGCACATGGCCAAATCACCACTCGGCCATGCTGCAGAGTATGTTAGAAACAGTGTCACGGAGAATAGTGCCACAAATGAATCAGTTTCACGAGAGATAAAAACAGTGGAACTCCCACGTCCAGTTGGAGTCTCTTTGTTAGATTGTCGGAAATAGCGTGTAAGTGTCTAATATCCGATAGGATGTCCATCCGCAGCACACATTAAACCATTAAAATCTTTTATAAAAGAGAAAGACAAAAAGTGGACATATTTGTTGCCGACCCATCACAACTGGTGAATTTGTAAAATGCAGTCTGGATGTAAGGACACTTTAGAAGAATAAAATAAACAAACAACGTATGGAATGCTTCAGACTGCTTTTTGAACCACCTTGTATGAATCGAGCATCAGTTGAAAATCTGTGAGGGATGATGAGAAGTGTGGGAGAAGTGTGAAAGTTAGAACATCAGAATTGATTGACCAAATAAAGAATTTAATGGATAAGGACTATCAGGTGTCTATAGAGACAATAAGTACACAGTTTGATAGAAATGTGGCATTTGTACCCACAATTATTTGCTAGAAGTCTTTCCAAGGGTGCTCAAAGAAAGCCAGAAAGAAAGACTTTGCCAACTAGTGGAAACCCCAGCGTTTCCTTCCTCCTGTACCTTTCATAAATATTTCGAGTGATTTCAGCTAAGACTAATGCATTTTCTTCTTTTATGAGAGCACAATTTATAAGACTTTTTGTAGTTTCACTTTCCTTATGTTTTCTCCATCTTCTCGTCTATGCTGCATTATTAATCTTTCACTAAGAGTTTGCTCACAGGCCATCATCAAAGAATTCTTTTTGAGAACAACCTGTTGTGTTCCTTATTGTTTAGGTAACAACAAGGCCCTTCAGATTTTCAGTATTCTCTACCGCTTTCGATAAGCTTTGTCAGATGAATTTGTGTTATCGAAACAATTGTTTTATATTGATTTATCGTTGGTAGCAACCGTTACTCCTCACTGGAATTTGATTGGAAATAAGACTTCCATAAGAGCTTAGTCACTTTAGCACTCATCCAGTGGAAATAAAGATAGTGATTTCTCTCGTTCGTCTTTCCATCATCCACGAATATCTGATGTGGTGTCAGTTGCTGTCGATCCCGTTTTGGGTAAAGCATAATTGATTATATTATTATACAGTTTCAGTTTACATTATTCTATGTGATAATTTTTTTTTCCATTTCTGCTGCAGAGGCTGTATTTCCGGCTAAGTGCATATATCTCATGTGTGTCTGTTTCCGCATTCAAAGGTTTTCCTAAATATTTCAGTGGTTTTCATTATAGTCATTCGCTATATCTTCTCAGCTATCCTTATTATAGCAATCTCTCCCATTCTTTTTTCAAAGTTTTCGGAATCGTCCCTAAGGCTCATACTATTAGTGGTGTAATCTTGACTGCATTCATTTTCTATCCTTCTCCTTGACATCCCCCCCTGAGGAATGCTGAAATGGCGAGATTTTTGATTTAGCAAAACTTTTCCTTCTGCTTAGCTGCTTATGATCTTGTTGAATGGGTTTATCTGTTTGACGTCCACCTCCTATATGATTGTGTGACTTCCGGTTTCAAGTATTGCTGCTGTTTTTTCTTGTACCATTTTTCTGGATGAACAAGATGCAGTTGTTTGCACAATTCCCAGTGTAGTTCCTTCCCCACTTAAATATGTCTATTCTGGTATTCTTTTTTGGGAACTTAGCTGCATTCGATTATTATGTGGTTTATTGCCTCCTCTCTTTCTACAGAGTCTGCCTTTGCAGTTGCTTGTGTCTTGGGGTTCTTTACTTTAATGTGGTTGGATCTAATCGCGTATTATGAATTCAGTGTCTATATTTAGGTTAAGTTTTTGTAGCCATTTCTAAGTGTTTTCGTTAGTCTCTTCTTTTTCCATTCTTATGAATCATCAGTGTAGCTTTTTTTTCTTCCATTTTTTTTTATTATTCGCCTTATCCTTTGTCTCTCTGTTTTCTAAGTCGTTCATTTTTTCAGTGTTTCATTGCTGTGCGAATTATCTTTTCTGTGTATTTTTCTAATTCTTTTTGTGTGTATTATTCCTACTGTTTTCTATATATAATCGTTCTCGTTCTCTTTCTTTCCGTCTTCACGTAGAGTCGGTCGGTGTTATTCTTTGGGTGTAGTAAATTGTGCATGTCCATAAATTCCCTAGTCTTCTGGTGGGAATGCCTCAATTCTTCTTTGGTTACACTTAGTAGCTTATTAATGGCCAATGTTTTTATGCCTTTTATTAGCTTTCTACTATATAATATAATTTTTAAGGGTTTTCTTGTTCTTCTGAGGTATTTTTTTCCAATTTTATCTTCCGTATATTTTACTTTGATGGTGTCTATTTCCCAAACTCACAAATATGTTTAAGTGTCATGTTCACCGTGTGCCCCATGTTCGCTTGGTTGGGTAGTATAATCTTTTACGTTACCTCCAGTTTTCCCCTTTTTCATAAATAGCAGTGCGCACTTTTCCATACCAAATTCTGCTCGGATAACCTGGCCGAAGATTCTGGTTGTGCCTTTCCACTGCAACTCCTGTTGCTAGCGCGTTGGTATCGACCCATACGTCCAGTTGCTGGCCGTCCACGCACCAGTCCCCACAAACTGAACCATTCCGCCTCAGTGAATCAAGTCTCCCACATCATATGCGGGAGTAGGGAATCTATCTCCTTTTCATACCAGCCGTTCGTGATCGAACTAACTCTTCTCTTGATCAAGCCGCATGCTAAACAGAGCCATGCACATACCGGGAGGTTCGCAAGAAACCTTCCGTACAAGGAAAATACTTTTCGACATGTGATGATACTAGAGACTTCTAGGACGGCGGGCAGGTTCTAGGATCAAATGCTGAGGCATCTTTAGAGCGGGAAACACGCGAAACGTTGGAATTTATTGTCGTGTCTCTTCACATTGTTATAACAGATATTTTGTACATCCTCGTGCAGTTTTTAATCTATACTTGTGGGATCCTTTCGTACTAGTTGTTGTAGTTGATCCATGTTATTCTTATAATTTATTTAAAAAAAACAAAAACGTTTTAGCTCTTTCAGAATCTGCTGATTTACGTAGCATGTTATTCTCTCTCTTTTTTTAGCCTTATTTTCTTTTCCTCGGGAAGTAGTCCAGGATTATAGAGGAGTGGTAAATGTGTTCTATTATTATTATTATTATTATTAGTAGTAGTAGTAGTAGTAGTAGTAGTAGTATCATCATCATACACGTCATACCTGAAGTTAATTTTATGTTCATACTAATGTTATATAACGTTCCATCACAAGTTTAAGTGATGCGATTTTTCGATCG
Organism: Euprymna scolopes; assembly: GCF_053919585.1. Lineage (NCBI taxonomy): Eukaryota > Metazoa > Mollusca > Cephalopoda > Sepiida > Sepiolidae > Euprymna > Euprymna scolopes. Next base: position 11,451,405 of record NC_136514.1, on the reverse strand, counting down.
CTGGAGATACAATGCATATGAAGTATTGTTCTAAAAATCCCGTGTCATGTGTGTCAACTCGAATTAACGTGATTAGATCAATAGTTAATAAGGATTTTGCTCATCGATGATACAAAAATCTCATGGTGACTTCGTTCACACCGGACACCCATAAAATAGTAATATGTCAAAACACATGTCAATGATTTGTGGATAAACAGATATATTCTCGCACTGCATTAATCAAGTTATTTTTATTTTATTTCCAATTTTTATAATAAGATGGTATAATTATATTGTAGTGTCGCGCTGGATCTCAATAGAATATACAAAAAAAAAACAAAAAAACAAAAAAAACAGAGGATACTCCTAAAAAGTTCTTCGGATCTAAAGTATTTTGATTAGTATTAGTATTAGTAAAAATAGTAATAGGAGCAGTATTAGCACTACTATTTTCATTGGACAGTTGGATAAAGTGTGTAAAAATTCTTTTAATATTACAAATTCTTAGTTTTTACCATTTTTAGTTTTTTACAATCTCAATTACATTGAGAGCATTGTCAGGACCGCTGACGCCCGAAAGTATCCTGTACCTCTATGATGCCATCTTCTTCCCATGTATGAGGTATTGTTGTCATATGTGGGCTGGTGCATTTGCTACTAGTCTCTCGCTCCTAGACAAGGTTCAAAAGAGAGTCGCCAATCTGATAGGTCCTGATCTGTCATCCAAGCTTCAGCCTCTGTCCCATCGATGAAATGTTTCATCCCTCTGCCTGTTCTACGAGTACTTTAACGGTGAATTCTCTGCCGAACTGCGAGCACTGGTACCCCCTCGATGTAAATACCCCCGACAGACCCGACAAGCAGCTAAATCCCACCCTTTCACAATAGATATCCCTAGATGTAAGAGAGCCTTCTACTCCAGTAGGCTCTTCCCCAGAACGGCTAGGGTTTGGAATGGTACCTACTTTCCCAACTGTACTGACATGCAGAAGTTCAAGTGTACCGTGAACCGATATCTTGCTGCGCAACTCCCTACATAGTACCCCTGTGGCTTATGTCCCTGATAGTAGTCCCCTACAACAAAGTGGCAATGTGCCTGGTTTGGGGTGAAAATCTAATAAAAAAAGTTTTATGAATCGAAAGGTTATCCTATAATTATTGTTGCATTTATTAAAAGTATTACCTAAGTGAAAAGTACTTTGTTTAAATGTTTGATAATTATAATTCATATAAAACACATTTCGTGTGATTTGCTTTTATCTTGTAGTATCTCTAATTATACTATGTATCCTATCACCGTATCATTCGTCTCTATTATTATATCAATTACTTGCTAAAAGGCTACAAATATATTTAATCAACTAGAAGTTTTTTCTCTTATTTTTGTTTTTCGTCTGTCTGACATCTTGTATTCTAAAACAATCTTTTCATAACATCTGTTTGTTTTTCACACGGCAGATTTATTACGTTTTTTTAGATGTTGTGCCCGTCCGTTTTTTACGCGTTTGTTTGAAAGTGTATTAGATAGGTGATCGCTAAATGTCCACGGACGAATTTAAAATTAGATACGTCCACAAAAATCCAAAAGAAGTTTCGGCCGCCGGTCCATCGGCATGAACGTAGGACAAAAGCTTAAAACAATTTTATCATGTAACTTTCGCCCGTCCGTAGCATAAATGTTTCGAATAGTATTTTACTGGTAAAAGCGTCTATTGCAGTTCTACATCATTTTATCTTTTCCAGAAAGCTTATTGATTCAGGCAGGTGTTTGTTTAGTTGCATTTATAACGTCTAGAGTCGTCGCAAAAATTTGTCAAATAATGACTCATTGTGCAACTTTAATTTTAGGATATTAAGCTTAAGATCAAGATGAAGTTTGTTGGTTGGTTGTTTTTGTTTTACGGCACATCAGCCCTTTCCAGGTTATTTAATGCCAAATCCAGTGATATTGAAGAAAATTTTTTTAATAGAATATATTTGTTTATTGCAAGTCGGTTTCTATTTAACCCATAGTTGGGACCCTAACAGGTACTACCACTCCGGGTCAGAGTGGACATGGGATAAATGGCAATTAAAGGGTGGCTCCACACTCCCCAAAGCCCGCAAGCTGGGGCCTCACCATCGGATATAGTTTAAGGTCATATTCAGGACGACAAGATAAAGTAAAATTCAAAAAGTAATACTCAGATAATTCGTGGTCATCATCATCATATCCATCACATCACCATAATCATTGTCATCATAGGCATCGCCATCATCATCATCATCATCATCATCATTATCATCATCATCATCATCGTAATTATCCTCACCATCATCATCCTCATCGCCATCATCATCATCACCATCATGCACATCGTCGTCATGATGATGATGATGATGATCATCATCATCATCATCATGACCGTCACGCGAATCGACTATATGGGATTTCAGGGGCTTTTTTCTCTTATATATTTACTAGCGCGGGTTGTGGGCGACCGGCTTTGCCCGGTTGTGAAAGACGCTTAAATATGATATTTTAATTCGTCCAGAGTTCGTATATATTGTCATATAGTCGTGATTTCCAAAATACAAAAAAAGTAGTTAGGTTCCATTAGCAGGAATCGAAACCGAAGCATTAAAAGCTGGTGATGTTACCACTGCACCAAGGTGATACGCATATAAACCGATTAAAAATTAAAAATAAACTACGATGAATGTACAAAATGTATAACGATTGATTTTAATTTTTACTCATCCCTGACCCCTTAAAAACTATTTAACCAGCTAAAGACCAATAAAAGAACGTCAAAGATCCAATCATCTGAGGCCTTAAGCACTTCTCTAGTTTCGGAGGAGATAGAGTTTGAAAATATGGAGACAGACCGATAGCTGTCTATCGGTCTGTCATATCGCGATTTTTATATTAAATTATATGTAAGATTGAGATAGAGTATGCAAGGCATTCATCCGTTATTTCATGCATCCAAACTGAGTGATTTTTAAATATCCAAACTTTTTCTTTAAGTGCAGTTTTTTGGATTTGTTATGCACTTGTATCGCCATATTTGCAAGTTAGTTATTTTTAATTCTTTTACATGGGTGTAGTCGTTTCTATAATTACTGATCGGGATCTTCCTAATATTCCAGTTTCTTTTTTATGTCGTACATAAGACCTTTATATTTCGTTACCCTTTCCCTCTCAACCCAGCAGCATTGTGGGAATCTATCTTCTACCAGCATTGCATCATCTAGTTCTTGTCTCATAGCCCGATGTCAAATTTTACAGTACCGCTTTCTAGTTACATAGCTGTAGAAATGACAGTCATTAAAGATGTTGCCTGACTTATTTCCAACTGTTTTTTTTTCTGATATATATTCCGATTATTTGTTGCTACATTTAATATCCAACTACCACAGGTTACCAAGTAGCAATATTCAAACATTGCATTGCGTTGTATTGCATAATATATGTCCCTTAACAGAGCCTTAGGACTGGATGTTACGTGACTAATACTCTTTGTTTCCGGATGGCAAAACTTGTACTTGCTCTCATTGTTGACATTCAGTAATCCAAATAGACGTGCGGAAATGCACAAGGAATCAAAAGGTGCAACGCTTTAATATGGCTAAGTCCTCTGTACCGACGTGACAAATGTCAATGTTTTAGTGTTAAGAAAAATAACAGGCGAGTGCAACCGAGAGCGACTGCGAGAAAGAAACGGAATCGATCGGGATAGAAAGTGCATTAGTGATAACAACGTTTAGAAAGAGATAGCGAGAGAAATAAACACTGCTTAATTGATGAGTTCGTTAAACATGACGACCAAGGTACTCAAATAAAATGCATTGTTCAAATATAATCCTATTCTAATATATAAAAAAAAAAACTAGAGGTTTTAGCAGGTTAAAACGGAGGCGCTTATTCCCTTATTGTACTGCGTTATTTATTAATAGTATTTTCAAATAGCAGTGGTATCATATGGATTAAACCTCTATACCGCTATTTTGCAGCCAGTATGAGAAATTGTCTTCTGATAGATGAGCTGTCGCATAACCTTTCAGTCGGGTGATTGCACAGTGTAGGACCAGGTGGTCTTTATCCTAGAGAGCTTCATTGCACTTTGAGCAGATTGGGGAGTCTATTTGTCCCCACCCGTGTTTGTTTTATGCAGTCCTGCAGTCTCTAGTTCTCATCGGGTTTGCGGCTTCCAATTGCTTTCTACTATTTGTGCAAAACGTGAGAGGCGCAAACTTGAGTCTTAAATAATGTCGCCTCTTTTGAGAGCATTGTTTCTCCATTCCTCCTATGTCTCAACTGGATCGACATTTTTTTTATTTTTCATTATAAAAAGTCGACCAACGAGGTTATTTTTCTTTTTCTTTGCTTATCATATGTCCGGTTCTTTTCTTTCATTACATGCAAAAATTAAATTAAAATAGTATTACAACTTGAGTTAATATTGCCTTCTATTTATGATAGTAAATTAAAATCTATTTTTCTTATCTTGAGTACAATCAACTATTGCGAGAAAAAAGATAGAGAAAGAGGAAAATTTGTTCGAAGTTGTTATTATGAAAGCAAGTTGTTATTATGGAAGGAAATTGTTATGAAGGGAAATTGTTATAAAAAGACGTTGTCGTGTTATGAAAGGGTGTTGTTATTATAAAAGGAAGATGTTATTCTGAAAGGAATGAGTTATTATGAACGGAAGGTGTTATTATGAAAGGATGTTATTATGAAAGGAATTTGTTATTATTAAAAGAAGGTTTTATTATGAATAGATGTTATTATAAAGGGACGGTGTTATTATGAAAGGAAGATGCTATTATGAAAAAAGGTGCTATTATGAATAGATGTTATTATGAAAGAAAGGTGTTATTATGTAAGAAAGGTGTTATTATGTTAGAAAGGTGGTATTACGTAAGAAAGGTGTTATTATGTTAGAAAGGTGGTATTACGTAAGAAAGGTGTTATTATGTTAGAAAGGTGGTATTACGTAAGAAAGGTGTTATTATGTTAGAAAGGTGGTATTACGTAAGAAAGGAGTTATTATGAGAGGGAGGTGTTATGAAAGGAAGGATTTATTATGAAAGGAAGGTGTTATTATGAAAGGAGGTTGGTATTAAGGAAGGAAGGGGCTATTATGAAAGAAAGGTGTTATTATTAAAGCATGTTATTATTAAAGGAAACTGTTATTATGAAAAGATGATGTTATTACGTTTATTAAAAAATGAGAAATGCAAAAACTTAAAAGAGGGTTACAATGATACAAACAATAGAGAGAGATGAATTATTTATTTAATAAAAAGAACATGAAATAAATAACAGTGGATTTTTATTAAAGGGCACACCTTTTACAGCCTAACATCACAAGTGCCTTTGAGAAGTTGTATTTCCACACAAGTAGAAAGGCTCAGCATATAAAATTAACGGTAAGTTCTCTTAATATGACAGGGGCGGGTTCGAAATAAATGTTTCTGTTTATAGCAAAATAGAACGATATTTTCTTTTTAATTTTAAACTTAAATTCAAGCCATTATCACTGAGCAAGCAGAAAGTGCATGCATATAAAAGCAACAATAGTTATTTTTTAATGTCTCTGTCTAGAGAAAAATGGAAGTATCTTACTTGACTTTTGCATTTTATACTTTACTTCCGGCGCTTATATATACGTATAATTTTATAAATTCACCAGCAGGTTCTCTGCAGCGCAATGTAAACTGCATTTTGGACTATGTCACTGCAAATAGGCATTTGAAGATTCCCTCGGTGAATTCGCTAAATACCAAACTAGTGCAGTCAATCAATCGATTTGATTAAGAAATGGTGATTTCATCGGTTTTGATGACATTAGAAATATGAGAGTTTGAAACATTCGTTGATCATCAACCGCAACGTCGGGTATCCCTATAAGTGCTAAATAAGAATAATTTAAGTCCGTTAAAAGGGAAACCGCTGATCAAAAAGAGGACTAATTCGTAAATAAACCGTTTGTACACTATCCTTGCAAGTTTCTTACCAATTATTAGCAAGACGTTCTAAGTTTCAACTTCTGTAAAAAAACATAAGGATACAAATTTTCAAAGGGAAGACACACTGGATCTGTGGCTTTGATTTTCTCGTGTTACCGTTTTGTTTCCGTTTCAAAAATATAAATAATATAAACAAGGTACTCATATACCCGTCTGTTTGCCGATGAGGTATTATTCGAGTGTCGGGAGGCGTTTCTAGCTCTGCCGGTGTGAATAAAAGATATTCAAACGTTAAGCAGAAATTATAACACGATCGTTTGTCAAGGAATGGTTATTTGTTTCCTCTTGTGGAAATCATCAGCCCCACCAGTGTGAACTAAAAGGGGTGCAAATACCATATAGCATACCTCAATGTTTTTGTGCAGACTTTTTTTCTGGCTGTTGTCTATCTCAGATCATCGTTTCCTAGGGTCGTTCTGGCTACATGATGGTGACAAATGACATACAACACAGATTTGTAGGAATAAGTACTCACCTAGTTTATTTTACAATATTATTAAAAAGTTATTAAATTAAAAATAGTTTTTATCTTAGCATATGCTACACTTAGCTTTTTCTTTGCGTAGGTATAAAGGGAACATTAACTTCCTCTCCCAAAAAAATACACAACCATATACGTGTTTACTGCATGCTGATTAGTCGATAAAGACAGCGAGTTCTGTAAAATGGGATCATGGGTATCCTTACGCGACAGGCCCCATCACTCAAGAAAAACATTTGTGTTATTACACAGAGAGTGGAACCTAACAAATAGTGAAACGTACATACTTCGTGTGTGATTCCTGGAAAGGGATGAAATTAAAACCAGGCAGGAAGCCCGTTCCGTCCTGCCAAATTGGCTTCCATTGAAAAATAAACTCAACCGGCGCTGCCCGGTAATCTAATGCGATTTTAAAATAGGATCTCTTCTAAAAAATATGGCCATTTAATTTCAGTTAAATGGAGATGGTTTAATATTATCATGTCTAGAGCAGAATCCTTTTATAATACCGGCGAAGCATCAAGTATTCAGCTACCGACAAGATTTGAATTGCTCTTAAAACTCGGCTACGGTCGCGCTGGTGGAGGGAGATATATATCAACGTCAACGAAATATAAAGTTACTGGCTTTACTCTATATAGTATATAACATCCTTTTATTGTTCAAGCTTATTTTCTCTTGTTTTTATTAGTAGCCTTTCGCTTATCAAGACCCAGTGACAACCCGGTGATAATGGTTAATGAGTATCGAATACCCTGTGAGACAAGACACCTTGATAATCATTAATGGTGCAAGTTTAGGTAGGATTGAATTATTTAAGAGGTTGGATCAACAAGAACTTATTTACATTAGACTTAAAAACGAATATGTTATAGTCCAAGGGAAGCAACACAAGAGTGCAGTGTTCCGATGACGGAGAGCGTATCTAGTATTTTAAATTCAAGTAACTGATTGTTTTACTTTTCTCTTATTGCACATGTATCCTGCGATGTATTTTCTGTAAAACATATTTACTTAAATATAATAAACTAGTTCGAAATAAGGAACTAGTGACGAATATTGTTTCGTTAAATGGTCGTCAAGAGTGAGTGCTAAAAATTCGATATTTCTTCAATCAGGCGTCTACTAGAATAGTATAAAATATACTAATCAAGTGACAATATCATTCTTTGCACGTTTCAGAGTAAGAGCCGCCCCAGGACCAAAACATGGGTTCCATTCTAATAAACACAGCAAAGAAAATGTGGAATAAAAATGAAGACACATTGTCATAAGATACAGAGACTTCTCGTAGTTTCTCTGCTTCTTTCCTGTTTGGTTTTCCAAAACTTGTTTCATAAAATTCTTTTTTCTATTATTCTTTTTCACCTCAAACGAAGCATATTGCCATTTGGAAAGAGTAAGGCTACTATTTAGGAGCAAGTTTACAGGTAACTGTGCAATAAGATGAACGCGTTTTCGGTCTGGATTATATTAAAAATTCTGAGCGTTAATACAGTCAGGGAAGCTGGGAACATGGTTCGAATTCCAAAGTGTACCTGTCCGAGGTAAGACGCTATAAAAGTAGATAGCTTTAGACTTTCTAATGGGCTCTACAGTAAAGAGGTGGGATTTTGTTGCTAAACGGCGATGGGGCGTAAGTTGGAGCTTATTTAGCATTGTGGTGCCTAATAAATTGGAGACTCCTTTTTGGATTGTAGCTCACAGTATTCTTTATCTCTACCAAGCAATCATTCGCCTATGCGTAGAGTAATTTGGTCACATCGGAATTTGTGCCTCTACCATTATTACATGCTCCTTAGAGAGTATCCAGAAGAGAGTCTGCGATATAATTGATCCCGCGTTGTCAATAAATGCACCAATGTTTCATCCCTATGTTTGGATACGAACTCGTTGTCTTTGTGTTCCCACTTGACGTAAACACCTTTGACTTTCCCGACGTGTAGAAAAATAACACATCTTCACCTAGCCGCCTCTAGATGTAGGAAAGGATTTAACTTTAAAAATCCCTCCCTGTTTCCCGTTTCTCGAACTAAACTAGTGTGCAGAAATTTTAATGTAATGCGACAGACACCTCGCTCATCAACTACCTACATAGTGTCCTAGGCATATTCTCAAATAAAATAAAAGCAAAGAAAAGTACATTTAAAAAACGGATTCAATGTAGCTTACATTGAATCCGTTTTCCAAGCAGAATGTTTCTCGTTTCGCAATTACTTATCCAATCTTGTGCGTTCCGCTGACTTTAACTTTTGAATATTTAAAAAAAAATATATTCGCTTATTGGATTTACCATCGATAACTCTTCATGCATTCTGGGCCCTCTATATCCGGTTCGTTTTTTTTCCACATTTTTCCTATTTTCACATGTTTTAACCAACATCAACAATTTTTTGCGATTCATAACTAACCATAATAAAGTGCTATTTCATTTAATGCTATAACCAAAAGATTTTATCTCGGCCACGAAAACAATTTGCTAATGTTTATCTTTGAAACGGAATCTTTGAAACGTCGGGGAATAAGTATTTTTTTAATTGGTTTTAGAGTAATCTGTCGAATAATAAATTTCCTTATAAATTTTAATTTACAGTCTGGATTTTTCCTTACACACACGCACGCACACACACGCACACACACACACACACATATATATATGTGTGATTGGTACTTTCGTCAATTTAGACGTATTAAGTCCGTAACAACAGTTGTTCAGAAATCAACACACATATCTTTATAGTAGTGAAGAATTTGTGTAGATACATTCACACTTTATGCAACAACTGCTAATCTCGATCGGTGCAATGGCTGCGCCAGATATAGCAGACATAAGTAAAGCTTTAACATTAGTTTTTCTTTCTCGTAAATGTATTTATTATATTGGACTAAACGCACACCAAATATTACGTAAGAAACATAAACGTTATATATATATATATATATATATATATATATATATATATATATATATATATATATATATATCTAAGCCTGAGGAGGGCGTCCATGGGAAAAATACGCTAACATAGGATATTTTAATTTGTCAAAATTTCGTGTATATATATATATATATATATATATATATATATAAATTTCGTGTATATATATAAGTATATATAAATATATATATATATATATATATATATATATATATATATATATATATATATATATCAATTTTTAAAGAAAAATGTATTACTAAAGATGGGAGTTTTCAAACCAGATTGCAATTAAAAATGTCATTTATGATCTAAACATATCATTATAACCCTTCACCTTACAAATTTGTCGGCGCACACATAATCTCCTTTTCCTTTCGAGTAGACCGTATGTTGCGTGTTTTCTATTGTGAATAATACAAGCTAGTCAGAGATTTCGGCGAATATATCCCATAAATCAAATTAAAAATTAAATGTTACTATATGTGTCTCTCTATATATATTGATCTCTCTTTATATATATATATATATATATATATATATATATATATATATATATATATATATACATATATCAGCATTTTTAAAGATTATATTAACCATTATTGCTTCTCTAATTAGACGGTTAATGTCGAAACTTAAATTAATCCGCATGGGGCTTTTTTCTGCTGTTAATAGTATTTTATTATAAAAGCTATTAAACCTTTCAAAAAATTGCTGCACCCGAAAAAGTATTGTTTAGAGGCAAAGGGTGGTAACATCTCTTTGAATATTCAAAAAGTAATACGATTCCATCTGAACGCTTTTGACGGATCTCTCGTATTTGAATTCAGGTTCTGGGTCAGAAGTTTGTTTTTTTCTACTATTATTTTTATTTTTCTATTATTTCTGCATACCGTCTTACTAGAACGTCTAATGAACGAACTACAGTTCATTAGTCTGAACCGTGTTATTATATAACTGATATGTTATCTTTATAGTTTTAAAAGCCAAAGACCAATACTCAATGTCCGTTGGGCAGAAATCACCCAGCTGACGTCTGTAAATATTTGAATATTTCTCGTCTTTATTGTCTGTCGCGATACTTAGCAGTTGTTATCTTCTGCATTCGGTGCTATTTAAAACGCAGTTGAAAGCACGCAAAAAAAAACATGGTGTCGTTTAATGTCAAAGGAAACAGCCGTGTTTTATGCCTTGTGAGTATTTCATCAAAGGTCAGGCTTTAAAGTATTGAAGTGCTCGTTATGAGAATGGCTACACTCTCTCAAAACTTTAAAATCAGGCCTTTAGGGTAATAGATATTTATAAAAATCGGTGAAGTTTCTTAATTTCCAAGATGAGATTTGATAACCTGTATTGTTTTTGTATTGGATTCCTTTTCTTATTTTAAGGGTTATTTCAGCCGATGTAACTTCCGAATTAGTCATGTGTCTTACTCAGGTGAACATCACGTGGAATAGATTAAACATGAGTCAGATTCATATACTACATTTCATTCTAAGGATTTTTACAATCAACGCATTCATAAGATCGTTGACAAATGAAATGCAGTTATAGAGAGCAGAAGCCGTTATCGCTATAATAATATTTTCTAAACATTATTTTTTTTCAAAAGGGAATTTGAAATAGGTAAACACATTTTCACCGATCTGATATTATATACGAAAAATAAAATGGAACAAAGTGATAAATGATTATGTTGCATTAGACAAAAAAATCATAAGAAGCAACCCGTGTGTACAGAACTTATATCAGTTTCTGTTTTATTGGCGAGTTATTCATAATTAATTACCGAATGCCAATATTAGATTAGTAAGTTTTCGACGGTTATGCCTTTTTAAATTGCAACATCTATAGTCAAACTACCTTTAGCTTGTCTTGTAAACGCATTTGATCGGGTACAATTCCTTCTAGATTTAATATTACCTAGAAATGTTTTTCTGAATTTAAAAAAAACTCGGCTCAACCCGCATCTCGTAAAGTCTGTGCTAGAAGGCAGGGCATTACCCATAAACTGGATGCTTTTTCACATGGAATACCATATAATAAAGCATAAACCACTGCTTTTCATTCTTGATGTTTTGCAACTAAATAGTTACGATTAGAAAAGCTCACATCGAAGAATAAAAGACACTATGAAATTCCCGACGACAGAACACAAAGTCAAACCGAGAAAATCAATAGAAATCCGAGAGATCGATCAATACAATTCGCGCCGTGATCGATGAACGCTGGGTCGTATTTTGCGAACAGGTAAGGGAATATCTGTCTGTTTTCTGACTTTCATATGAAAGTCGTTCACATCCAACCATGACGATCGATCCAGTTTTTAAAACTACGCGACACATTTTAATTAAACACTCGTTTTACATCGCTTAGTTCCATGATTATAACTTCGTACAGTAACCTCCGAGGTTCTTTCTGATCTGACCAAATCCTCCTTCACAACAAGTAGAAATAGGTTTTACATATTATAAGTTAGAGTGGGATTACTGAAATTGTTATAGCTGTGCACATGACAGAGATTAATGATGCAGTTCATGTCGAACAGTGGTTAGTATAATCAAATGCCTACTATTAAAAGTGATTTAAATGAAGTATGGTGTTAATTACTCAGCACCGTTTAATTAACATCGCGTTCTTCACAACGATTGCAACTTAGTACCGTAGCCTAAACAATTAATGTCAGTTTGACCAGATCCTTATACACATCAACTACTAAGTTTTATACACAACAAAGGCGTGTAAAATAATTTACTATTTACATAGGTAAAGTTTATTCACAATTATGCGTAATGATATGTTTAATACACGAAGAGTTTAATAAAGCAGCGATACATCAAGACAAGTAATGAAACTTGAAAATTCCGGAGGGGAATCTATTCTGCCACGCATCATCATCGCGCATGAATCCGAAGATCCTGTTGTTGGCATTGGCTTTCCTGGTATTTTTTCTAGTCGAAATTTTATAAAGAAAGACATCAGGGGATTAGGATAAAAACCACGAAAAATGTTCCAACATCATAAGTGACAGGGATTTCTGTGAAACAAAGCGCATTCGAACTTGGAACACCAAAGTTATCAGTCCCTCAGCTTGATGATCATCACCTCCATGTTCTGTTATATATATATATATATATATATATATATATATATATATATATATATATATATATATATATATATATATATATTCTCTTCTTTCTCTTCCCAGATCTTTATTATTTATATTTAGGTCTCGGAAGTAGAGTGAAAAGCACATCTTATTTTTCTTTTATTAATATTATTGGAATCTTTTTTTTTTTTCCTAGTACATATTTTTGTGAATTATTCCATGGAGTTCTGCCTGTGGATTATTATGGACCATCTTCTTCCAATTACGGGATTTCCTTGAATTTTACTTGTACATTTTAACTTTTTTGAAGTTTTACATTTGGATTTTACCGTCACTGGATTTTTTATCTTCCACCAGACTATCCATTCATGCGTAATCACATTTTTCTTTACCATATTCCCTCTACTTCACTTTTTATGTTTTCAAGTAAGATCTTTGACTTACTTGTTGTTTCATCAAATACTTTTGCATGCAAAATCCGATCCCGCATTTTGCTAATTCCTACCCTCTGATAAGAAGGAAAGTATTTCTTCGAAACTCCGCGGATTAAGGACTATCCATTTATCTAGTGTTTCCTTTTCAGATTAAATATGTTTTTAACTCATTTAAAAGTGTTTTTTTAACATATTTTATTAACTGTTTGTTCATATATATATATATATATATATATATATATATATATATATATAACGTACAAGTAGCTAATAAAACATGTTGAAAAAGAGTTAAAAACATATATAATTTTAAAAGGGAAGCACAAAATAAGTTGATAGTCCTTAATCCGCGGAGTTTCGAAGAAATAATTTCCTTCTCATCAGAGGGTAGGGATTAGCAAAATGTAGGATCGCATTTTGCTTGCAAAAGTATTTAATTCAATAACAAGTAAGTCATAGATCTTACTTGATAACAAAAAAGTGAAGCAGAGGGAATATGGTGAAGAAAAATGTGATTTCACGTGAATGTATGGTCTGGTAAAATATCCAATAACGGTAAAATCCAAAATGTTGATTAAATTTCTATTTCCACAAGTAAAATCCAAGTGAATCGCGTTATTGGGAGATTGTTCAAAGTAATCCAAAAGGTAGAGATCCGTGGAATAATTCACTAATGGGTACAAGGAACTGGGGGATGAGTTCTAATAATATTATTAAAAGAAAAATAGGTGGTGCATAGAAAAAAGAAATGGATGGGCTGATTATATATATATATATATATATATATATATATTAAGTAATGTGATTTATAATTTAAAAATTTAAAAAAAAAAAAATTTAAATTTAAAAATCAAATTTTAAGTAAATTCAAGACACGAGCTTCTATCATGTAATCATAAACGTTGGTTTAAATTTAATAAATATAAACCACCTTAAATCATTAAAAATTACTCATTAGTAAAAATAGATTACTTTTTTTTTTTTTTTAATAAATTAAGTTAGACCAATTACCGCCCTTAGACTCGTAAATCAAATAATAAATAAAGTCAATAACACATGACAATTATCTCCCCTTAAAAACTTGCAAAATAAATATTCTCTCTCTATATATATTAACTGTAGCGTCTTTAAATCAAAATACGCTAACGGAAACAATTTACTGCACGAGCGTCGCCCTTTTAAAATTCATCATTCAATAAAATAAAAAGCTATAGCAAACATCTAAATGACTACTTTAAATACAGTTCCTGATTTCAAAAAAAGAAAAACTAAAAGGTAACTATATCTATATATTTTTAAATCAAATTTATTATGTAAATTAAAAAAAAATATATATTTTTTCTACTCATTTCTATCTCTAACCTATACTAATTTTCTTATAAATTTTAAATCCAAACCTTTTACTTCAATTTTTCAGATTCATCTGCCTTACTTTTAATGCTAGGTTTATTTTTCGTGTCTTTTCAATTCAATAGAAATCCTCCTAAATTTGCTGATGAGGAGACCGTGCTTACCAAAAAAACTATGTATAATTGTTCTACGCGACTTCATGTATATCACAAATAAAAAGCACGGATTTCCGAAACGATCGTACAGATAATTGACTTTGTTGTTGTTACTTCTTATGAAACTGATTTTTAATTTAATTAAAATTTGATTTTTAAATTTAAATTTTTTTTTTTTTAATTTTTAAATTATAAATCACATTACTTAATATTGAATTAGCTCTAGGACATTTAACTATCGAGCTTATTATATATCTAAATTACAACGAGAATTTCCTGTATTTTAATTAAACTAGTAATTTCACTATTACATTAAAATACACTTAGCTCTTTAGACTATTATTCTAATCTCCTTTAAATTATATATATATATATATATATATATATATAGTCTGTTTAATATGCCACCATTAATAGCTACCTATATGCATATATGTTTCAGTGGAATTCCAATTCAAGTATACCACTTCATCAAACTAACATAGGGGCGATATTGAAGCGAGAGTCAACATTACATTCGTTTTTTATAAGATATTCAGGTGTTGTTTACGCTTTGGAAGAAAGGGGGGTGTATACTTTCTGAATGAGAGCAGTGGGAGTTTTTAATGGAAGTGTGCTGAAGAAAAAGAATGAGGCTGGAGGGGAGAAGGAGGAAGGAGAATGTACTGTCTGGTTTAGCTGTCGCAGCAACCAGTTATGCATAATATTTTGACTTGGCGGTTGTTTATGATCCTAAGTTTTTATTTGATCTGAAATAATATTATACCCTCATTGCCGCTATTTCTCTATCAGGGTTTTATGGCTGTTTTTTCTTCAGGTGACGACTTTATAATCCGTCTATTTCATTGAAAGTTCTATTTATTGATTTTATTCCTCGCTCTCTTTTATGCGTTCATTTGTTTCTCGTTTTGAAATTATTCATTTATTGAATTATTGTTTTGTTTATTTATAAGTTATATGTTCATATGGGTAAATTAACAGTCACTTAAACGGATATAAAATCCCCACAAAAACTGAAATTTAAAAAATATTAATTTAATGATATGTAAATTCAAACATTGACTCTTCAGAAAAATTGGAGATATCTGGATGTTTTTCTTTGCTGTTATAATCCAGGTATGCTCCCGTATTAGTATAGCTCTGAAATCACCCTTGATATATATATATATATATATATATATATATATATATATATATATATATATATATATATATATATTCGGGAAAGCTTTCTAAACTACTATTTTTATAGTGACCTTTAGCACTGTTTTATAACATCGACTATTAAATCCTTAAAGTGTTAGCTGTCGGTGAATTAAATCAACGTAGGAAGAAAACATAGGATGACTTCTTGACATTTCCAAACCACAGGTGACAGTGGATTTGTTTTCGTGAGATTTTCTGACACTTTGATGTATTCTATTTTGGGGTCAGGAAAGAGTTTATTCATTGCTAAAGAACGAAAATAGCAGATGAGTTCGGCTCCTCTCAAGTGCGTTCGAAACTTTACCGAAAGTCTTTGAATAACCTTGATATTTCTTTTTAAATGTCATGCTTTAATCGCCAAAAAATGGTCTCGTAATTCTTGAACCAATGCTAAGAATAAGCAAATCGTTAAGAACACGGAGAATCTTTACAATTGTGTGGAAATCACTTTGTGTGTGTGGGGGGGTTCTTCCTGATAGGTCTATCTTTTGCAAATTTCTCACAAGGATAATTTATGCCTGGCGGTGTTCTTAAATTTAGTTACCAGTGTTATATAAGGGTTTCAGTGATGAGAGTCTTATTATAAGTGATGTCTAGAAAGAGAGTCTTATTACAAGTTATGCTTTTTCTTAGTGAGAGAGATTTTTTTAAGAGGGATGTTGTAAGACTCCGAGAGAGATTTTATAAGAGACTTAGAGAGATTTTTGTTGTAAGGAGAGATTCTTATACATTAAATGTTCATTCTTTTCTTGTGTAGAAGAAGAAACTCTTGGAGTGAAGGGATAGTGTTCAGACAGTTCGGACATGATGATGTTGAGACGTTTATGTAAAGACATATAACACAAATATATAATACAATTCCACTTTACCTTTCTGTAAGAATCATAAGACACAAGACGAGCTTTACAAAAAACACTTGATGGTTTATTTCGTCACACGGCTGTGATTCCATCATCAAGAATTCAAAGTCTCACATTTTTTCTTGAGGTGACGTCTCGCTCCTAGACGCCTGACAAGACGACTGACTCCCTCCGAGTTTTCTCACTGACTGACTAACTCTAAAGTTTTTTCTCTATTACTAGAACTTTCTATTTTCCGTGACGTCATACACATGTTAAAACATGTGCCTTCTTTCATGTGTTTTGGACATACGTGTCCAAAACTTTTCCTGTTTCTCAGTAACCTATTTATCCAATATGTTAAAAACATTATCTTATAAGCTGCATTCTTTCAATTTAAAATTTCATAACAAATTTGATAGTTCACATTCTTTCCTTGAAATATTTATCTATATTCTAAACAAATGTTTGTTTTACATTTTTAAATTCTCAAACGTAATCTATATCTAAACCTCGATTACGAGGTTCGAATTTCGCCTATGCTATTTCATTTTCATTTTAAACTAAATTCTCCATTTTTATACTTACATGACAAGGGGACAGCCCTTATCATGTAACACCAGTATTGATATAACTATATATACACACACACACACACACACACACACACACACACACACACACACACATATATATATATATATATATATATATAAATTACAATAAGTTTACCAAGGTAATCAAAATGGTAAACTTAAAATATATTATAAATATTAAAGAGTTAATATTTACAAGTAAAGTAATCTCAACCAGATGTAAATGCTCAATAAAACTGAAAAGGAATAGAGCTTATAATATGAACAAATGATTAATAAAACATGTTAAAAAACATATTGAAAAAAAGTTAAAAACATATTTACTTTTAAAAAGGAAGCACAAGATAAGTGGATAGTCCTTAATCCGCGGAGTTTCGAAGAAATACTCCCCTTCTCATCAGAGGGCAGGAATTAGCAAAAATCCACTTATCTTGTGCTTCCTTTTTAAGGTTGGGTTGTTCAATGTATATATCTATATCTATAAAAGTGAACGTGCCTGTCTGTCTGTGTGTCTGTGTGTCTGTGTGTCTGTCTGTCTGTGTACATTTCCCTACGCAATAACTCTGTCAATTTTTAGTCTATAGACTCGAAATTTGAAATACCGGGTACTGAAATTTGGGAAAATCGATGTGACGGGTGTCAGTCAGAAATTTGGCTGTTAAGGGGTCAAATTTCAACGATTTGACCTTTAAGAACTCTACCAAACTCCTCCGACAATTTTGTGTCTAGACAGTTGAAATTTTAGATATAGGTTCCTTGAACATGGATCTAACTTAATAAAGTGATTTGACCCCGAAACAATAAATTTTAAGGGGTCATAATAGGGGTCAAAGTTTTAAAAAATTAACCATTTTTTTGTTTTTTTGCTTTTTTTGCAGAGCATACACCTCCAAACACCCGAGCAACGCCGGGCACCCCTGCTAGTATATATATATATATATATATACACTTTTAAACATACGTTATATAAATACGTATGTACATTTTCCCCCTCTAATCTTAATTATTTTTTTAATTTATATTATATAAAAAAAATGCATAGGTATTTAAATAACGTATTTTTAAAAGTGTATATATATATATATATATATATATATATATATATATATATATATATATATATATAGACATTTAACAACCCAACCTTCCCATACACACACATTTATAGCTTTCTCCCGAGATGGATAGGATTCTAACACTGTCTCCTCTTTCACTTGCATATGGTCTATGATCGTTTTTTTTTGTTTTTGCTTCTGCATTTTTCTTTTTAATATCCTAAAGATGTCCATTGCAATGGAGACGAAACGTTGATCACCATTTTTTTAAATTCATTCGGTTTTTCTTTTTTCAAAACAACATAACGTAAACAATCGCTGGTATTTTTTTATTCATATATATATATATATATATATATATATATATATATATATATATTACACATATATATATTATATTGCATATATATATATATTGCACATATATATTATACTGTATACATATATATATTAAATATATATATTATATTGTATATATATATTATATATCTTGTATATAGTTTATATATGTTTAATATTTTGTATACATATATGTATATATATATATTATATATATATATATGTATATATATATAAAGAGAGAGAGAGAAATAGAGAGAGAGAGAGAAAGAACACAATCTTTGGCAACATTATAAGTTCCAAATCTCAGTGATTATTGATCAGACATAAACAAATGAAGATTCGTTGGAAAGGCAATGACCTTAATTGTGTTATAGACTATGTGACATTTGCCCCTAAGGTCACATATGAAGGTGATCATTCATCATCTAGAATTTATTATTTGGCATTTTTTAGAACCAAAAATCTTTCAATCATAGTCATTTTTTTTTAGTTTAGCATATGAATTACAAAATATCTGACGTTTCTCCAAAATATTTGGCTCTGATGGAGAACAGACTAAAACTTGTTGCTATGGTTTGAAATGATCTGAAATAAGGGCAAGGGGAGACTTGATTGCAAATATTTTTATATGCTAAACCTATCTTCTTTGGTTTTCATACATGAAGTAAATTTCACAGTTTATAAGGACTATTTGATAATGGAGATATTCATAATCATATCGTATTTTAAAAAGAGGGAAGATATAACATATGAGGAATATTTGGAATCAAGTCTCTTCTTGCTGTTATGTGAGATCATTGAAGCAGTAGCAGTAAGTTGTCTCCCCCATCAAATCCAGATGTTTTGGGGAAATAAACCCTTTGTATCCCTTTATTTTTTGTAATTTTGAAATTTCGCTTCTCTGCGTTTCATAGCAATTTCAAAATTAAAAAAAAATATTGGCATGCAATAAAGCGATACACAGGGTTTATATATATATATATATATATATATATATATATATATATATATATGTATATATATATGTATATTCCAAAAAGAATATGAATAGTATCATACCTTTTTAAATATATTAAAGGCTATATGACGCTATAAAATTATTTTACAACGCCGTTTCTTTTTAAATAATGTTTCAACGACTTTTTCGGTTGTGAAATGTAACAGAGTCACCCATTTCATTGCATCAAAAATATATTTTCAAATATTTGTATTAGTGTTGTTTTCTTTATTTCATTCCTCCAGGGGAAATCTCACAATAAAGACGAAACATTAATGAACACATAACTTGGTTTGTTCCCTTTTTAAACTCTATATTTAATCGAATACTATTGCCATTGATCTCATTTGCGAAGTATGTAGAATCTGCATAGGTATCATAAACTAGCCGACTACAAGGCGTTTTCTCGGAATTAATGATAACGACTGGAATTAAAGATGGCTCCTTAATTTCGTAAGGGAGTGCAAATGTTTTGAGATAATGTTTATAATTGTCACAATAATATTAAAAATAAACAACATAAATACAAAGTTAAACCATTATTAGATCCCTTCTCAAATTTTATTTCCCGGATACGCAAAGATGCCGAGAAAGTGAGATGGAGAGAGAGAGAGAGAGAGAGGGAGAATACACAATATTGGAGGAATATGGCTTATAAGTATTATCATGTTATACTCTGTAGATAAAGAGAGAGGAATACACAACATATAAGCCAAAGTTTATAAAATTGAGATCTATTCTATTCTCATTCGGTCTTTCATTAATGAAAGCTTAACAAGTCTTTCTGTTATGTCACTTTCTTTTTAGAAAATCTTATTGTTTTCATGGTAAACATAAAAAACCTTAATTTTCATAAGCTAGAGCGAAGGATTTTCCTTTTTTATTGATAACATCAAGTGAAATGGAAGACAATACGGGGGGCAAAACGTTTAAATAGCGTTATAGTGTTTTACACACGAAACAAAAACAAACGAGATACAATATATGCCTAAAATATCGATACGTATAATATCACCTAGTGACTGATCATGTACAAACCTAAGAGACATTCCTGTCTGTTTGAAAAGAGAAGGCTTCTTCAAACGAACGTGAATAGTCTTCAAGGTCTTCAGGTGATAGGTCGAATGAGCATGTGTGAATGTGTGAATGAGTCAGTGCTAAATTTCGTAGCACAAACCATGTTTTTAAGCAAATATTCAGCTATAGAAGACCCGGATATGTTAATAAGAACGGTCGTTGCTAGATAACTCCCATTCCTGATTTTGCTAGGTACGTGCTGTTGGACTCTTAACGACGTCCGAAACACGTAGTCAGCAAAATCGTATCTTTTCACTGATGATCTGATTTGATTGGCAAACTTCTCACTTATTGGTCCTAACCACGATAAACCGGACATTTAGTCATCATGGTGAATTTATGTTGGAAATCATCAGTTATTTTCCTTTTGATGACTGACCTAATCTCATAGAGAGGGTACCATCATTGGATTATCAGTAGTAGTTTTCAGTTCTTCGTCGTTGTGTTTTAGAACAAATCATAAGGGCACGAAGCGTTAGGGTCCAAATTGAATTAATCTTTCGTTTGGTAGGGCAAAACGGATCACAGCTTGTATACAATCCTATAAACGTCGGTTTACGATATATTGATGTAGCTTAAGGGATTTTTCTTTACAAATACATCAAGAAAAGCTAAGGACAAGTTACACTCTCCTTCATATACTTTAAGGCGGAGTGCATGCTATTTAATAAGGAAAAAAGGTTTGCCTTCATTTCATTATTCATTATAAAATAGGCAAAATGTGTCGTCTATATAAAGTAGACTAACGCTTTTCAAGGTCCGGAAAATAACTATTTCTCAAGGAAACCAACAAAAATGCTTGCCATTGTTAGACTCAAGACTGAGCCAATTGCTATCCATTGCTATTTACCAATACATAAAACTGCTAAAGCTAAATTCAACAGATGTAGTGACAGATTTCACCAACTCAACAAATATAATGTCAGGAATGGGAGGAGGTTATAACTAGCTATGATCTAAAAGATCAATACAGATATCAGACGCTTCTAAAATAGGAACGCTATATATATATATATATATATATATATATATATATGTGTGTGTGTGTGTGTGTGTGTATGTGTGTGTATTTGTGTGTGTGTGTGTGTATATATAAAAATAGTGACAAAACCCAAAACAACAAGGAATAACTTCATATTTGTATTTTCTTTTCGGATATTAAAATTGTTTCGACATAAATCAGACAATTTAAAATTTTATATCATTTAAAAATTTTCATATTTACATCTCATCAGGTATGATGCAAAAAGAATACAAAATTCGTAAGTATCTTGGCATAATTTCTTTTCATTAAAGACTATATCGGGCGGTGAATTACTATCCCCTCATCTTTTACAACGTCCACCATCTGTGGTGAGGAAATTTATATTTAGCCTTATTTTGGTATATTTGCTCTAAAATACGGCGAGAATATTTAAATTTGGACTATTTTGAAACCAGGCATGCATACTGGATTAATTAGAATTATGGTTTATTACTTTTAATTTATTGTTTTTATTGTTTCCTGTATTAAGGCATTTCATGTAATTTGATTATAATTAAACCGTCACTCAAAATTTAGAACTATCACATAGGAAAGTTTTGTACTTTTGCATTACTCGGTTACTTTAATGTTGAACTAGTTAAAACTGCAATGCCGTTAATTTATTTATTTTTCCTACATTCACATATATAAAATACGACAATATAATCTCAAATAAATAAAATAAGATGACTCTATAATCTTTATTGATATCTTAGGATATTCGCGAATAATAATTATTTTTGTAACAAAAATATTTCTATCGGTGAAATAAACAAAATCTATTTCAGGGGAAGTAACTCTTAATTCCTTACTTAATTTATTCTTATCTAGGCCGTCGTATTAGTTATTTTAAACGATACTTAATGTGTTTAAATTAATCCCTAGTTAATTAATTATCTCAAAAGTTTTTATATCCCAATTGATTTGTAAAAATTCATCGGTGTCTACATATTCATATTTAATTATTATTCAATTTCATTTACTTAAGGTGTTACGTTAGTATTTATCTAATAATTATAGTTTCTTGGTATTACTTATTACTCAAAATTTATTTCGAATGGGTTATTTACATTATGATGCGAGAAATATTAGCATATTGGTTACATTATGACTTAGTAATTTTATAGTGTTAAGGCGGTAACACCGACGAGATAGGAACTCTGAATTTCCTGACTACATCCACTGCAATTACTTCCTTCCGTAGTTTTTGCTTCACCACGTTTTTGGCCAAGTAAGCCTCTGGCCGGCTTTGGGTAGGATTGAAACCGCTATTTTCAGACAATTCTCATTCAATAAGGAATTCCAATTAAATAATATATATCATTCGGTACGGTCCCGACCATGGAAGATCAGATAATTAATAAACATAAATTTATAAGACCAAACAATTCAACGTTGATCGTCCTTTGGGGCACATGGCGCAGTTGATGGAGACGTTGAATCTCTACGATCCCAAGTGAGAATTGTCTGAAGATAGCAGTTTCAATCCTACTCTTGGCCCAAAACACGGTAAGATGGCAACTACGGAACGCCAGATGAATAGTTGGCTGAAACGTCGTGAAACAACCAAGAAATATTAGTCCGCAATAAATAAAATTAACAAAATTCATTAGTTCAGCTTTCAACAAAGAAATAGTATTGCATTTAAAATGTCTAATCATCGTGTTATTTGTATATACTGATGCATTCGATGATTTGGTTTATTTATCTATTTTCATCACTATTATTTTCGACATAATTGCTCTTATATATAATTCTACCTGACAGCTCAACTAAACAATTTCGGTTTCGATAAGAATAGTAGCTAGTATAGCCTGAACAATAAACCTGATTTCATAGTTATCATTCCAGTTTGGCAGCTAACACAACTTTAATAAATACATTTTTCCGAGAAAAGACATATGATTTTAAAGATTTTTTTCAATGTATAGGCCTTTTTTCCTGTGAAATTTGGATAAATTAATTAGTTTTTCATTAGATATTCAATAATTAAAAATTTACTTTTCTGGATTTTTAAGATAAAGGTTGATTATTTTATTTTTCGGATTACCGTTCCCATTTTGAACGTGAGTCTTACAAGGTTTCTCTTTATTATACACCCAATATTCTTAAGGTAAACTTGTTGAACTCAAAAATTGTTCAGTCAAACTCGGGAATTTCCACAGAATTCTGAAGGAGCTTTTTTTTTTATATAATTCACGTGGTTGCTAGCTCTTGTTTCTAAATGATCTGTAGTGCAGTTGGAAAAAATTTAGTTGTAAAATATTCTTTTGTAAAATTGAAAGTTTAATCCTCAGTGTGGCTGATCCAAAATGCAATTGCGAATTATTTAGGACCAGTCAAAAAACGATGAATAGCAGACTAAACCGGCGAATTAGATAAAGGGTGTTGTTCGATATTTAGTGCACATTCCAGAATTCGACAGGACAAAATATTACCCTTGACAACATACACTTGAAAAATATTGAATGTTACATCAATTGCAACGTTGTGAATATTAGATTCAAGATGTGAACAGTAGTCCGAAATATGCAAATAATACGAATCTTATATTTATTACGCTATGTTCTTAGTTGAATCTTGAAGAATGACTGATTTTTTTTTACATAGGAGTCACCACTTATCAAGGTCCTGAGGCCACTCGAGGACAATGGTTAACGGGTATATATTAGCCATTGCGATTATAGCGTAGTAAACATAAGTACTGGGAATTCTGTACATTGGATTATTAGGCGGAACTTCTTCATATTGGACAATCAGATTGTAGTCAGCTGGAAAGCAGACAAACGTGTTACATGATAAGGTCTGTCCCCTTTTCATGTAAGTATAAAAATGGAGAATTTAGTTTAAAATGAAAATGAAATAGAAATAGACAAATTCGAACCTCGTAATTTAGTTTAGAAATAGATTACGTGTGAGAATTTAAAAATGTAAAACAAACATTTGTTTAGAATATAGATAAATATTTCAAGGAAAGAATGTGAACTCTCAAGTTTGTTATGAAATTTTAAATTGAAAGAATGCAGCTTATAAGATAATGTTTTTAACATATTGAATATAGGTTACTGAGAAATAGGAAAAGTTTTGGACACGTATGTCCAGAGCACGTGAAAGAAGGCACATGTTTTAACATGTGTATGACGTCACGGAAAATAGAAAGTTATAGGAATAGAGAAAACACTTTAGAGTTAGTCAGTCAGTGAGAAAACTCGGAGAGAGTCAGTCGTCTAGGGAGAGAGACGTCACTTCAAGAAAAAAAATGTGAAACTTTGAATTCTTGGTGATGGAAACACGGCCGTATGACGAAATAAACCATCATGTGTTTTGTAAAGCTCGTCTTGTCTTATGATTCTTACAAAAAGGTAAAGTGAAATTGTATTATATATTTGTGTTATAAAATGTCTTTTCATACACATCTCGACTTCTCATATTCACAATGAGAATCTACATCATGTCTACACAATGTCCGAACTGTCTGCACACTATCCCTTCACTCCAAGAGTTTCTTCTTCTACACATCTAACGAAAGAATGAACATTTTATATATAAGAATCTCTCCTAACATGAACAATCTCTCTAAGTCTCTTACAACTTCTCTCTCTCTCCTTCTCTCTCTCTCTCTCTGAGACCTTTCAACATCCCTCTTTCTAATAAGACTCGAATCTTTACTAATAAGAACTCACGTAACATACCCACAAGTGGTACCCTCTTCTAATATAACCAATATGCAACAAACGATAGAGAATTTCACGGGTGTGCAGTTCTAAGAAAGAAGCTTTGTTCATGGAATCTACGTTTAGGTTCATGCACAGATAAAGAGTGTGGGACATTGTTGATACATGCCTTACTCTAAATATTTTAACTTTCGATGGGAGCGGTTGAAACTTTCAGCAACATTTTTGACGAACCCCAGCATACATCTCATTACAAAAACTCTGTGAAAGTCACTAGGATCAAGAACCCAGTGTATATAATGTTCTGGATGGAAGAAAGCGTAGTGCCTGTTTTGATACCATACCTGGACTTTTCTGTCCTTGGGCAGTAAATGAGAAATACTTTTAAAAATATCTCGAAAGAGATTGCTTTATTAAGAGGAGGTATATTTTGTACACATTACCATTGACCTTGTGTCATACTTTACCCTAGCGTACCATCAAGTATATAAAGAATTTGGATAAGATGAAGTGCATCATTTTTCTTGCATCATACTTCATCTGTTCTTATCTAAAAATATTTTTTTCTAGATTAAATTTTTTTAAAACTTTGCTCAAATCTTGTGTAACCTCTTAAAGAGCTGGATTTTCCTTACGTAAAAAGACGAACATGTCTAGCTCTGCATGTCATTATTTGGGAATTACGGACGCTTGATTTTCATGCTTCACTCTGCAATAAAAAAAATACCATAGACGTTTGTAAATGGACTATTTTATAGCGCTCCAACCTTTAGTGTAGAAGCAATGCTACTACTTTTTATTATTATGAAAAATCGATCTCTTATTAATATTCATATGAGGCTTATTTTCCGGACAGTTACTCCGGTTTTTAACCGCTGTGTTTTGGTCTTGCCTTCACATTGTTGATTTTTTATCATTGCTGCCATGAGAGGTTAGTGATGTAAATATGTCCGTCCTTAAACACATCACAATCTCAGTTTTCTTATTTATTTCCCGAGGTTATCGGTCTGATCTTGAGTTTCGCATCTTCGCGTTTGGTTTGGCTTGGTTGACCGACCACTACAGTGATGCGTCTATATTTGCTTTACTTTTATATTTTCATAGATAACCTTTCATCTATTACTCTTCCAATATATATATATATATATATATATATATATATATATATATATATATATATATATGCGTTTGTGTGTATTTATATGTATATATATAGAGAGATGTATATATATGTATATATATTTATATGTGTGTATATTAATGTATGTATGTATATATATGTATGCATATATATGTATATGCATATATATGTATATATGTATGTATATGTATGCATAGATATAAGCATATATATGTATATATATATATGTATGCATATATATAAGTATATATATGTATATATATGTATGTATATATATATACCGAAGTATATATATATATATGTATATGTACGCATATATATGTATGTATGTATATATATGTATATATGTATATATATAAGTATGTATATGTGTATATATATGTATATATATGTATATATATCTATTTATATGTATATATGTATATATATGTATATATATGTGTATATATGTATATATATATATGTAAATGCATATGTATATAAGTGTATATATATGTATATATATGTGTGTATATATATGTGTATATATGTATATATATATATATCTGTATATCTATCCATATATGTATATATATCTATATATGTATATATGTATATATGTATATATATATATCTATATATATATTTATGTGTATATATATCTCTATATATGTATATATGTATATATATATGTGTGTGTATATATATGTATATATATATGTGTATATATATTTCTTATATATATATATGTATATATGTACATATATATGCATATATATGTATATATGTATATACATGTATATATGTTTATATATGTATATATGTATATCTATATGTATATATAGGTATATATATGTATATATGTATTTCTTTATATATACGTATACATATGTATATATGTATACATATGTATATCTATATGTATATATATATATGTATATATATGTATATATATGTGTGTATATATTTATGTATTTATATATGTATATATATGTATATATGTACATATATATGTATATATGTCTATATATGTATATATGCATCTACATGTATATATATGTATGTAAATATACGTTTATATATGTATATATATGTGTATATATATGTATATAAGTATACATATATATGTATATATATGTATATATACATATATATATATATATATATATATGTTGTAATTTATAAAATATATATGGCGATTAAGCTACACTGAATATTTGGCGTTTCATCCACTATAGGATTCTTCAGGCTTGAGCGCGAATTTTGTGGTTGTCTGTCGTTTTTATATACGCATGTTCTATTGAGATTTTAGTTAGCCAGTCAGCTTTCTAGTATCCACCGCGCGCTTCCTGTCAGCCAATGAACATGAACTTATAGGAAAAATGCCAATTTGACCTCTCGTTTACCTGGTTCCTTTTGTGTGTTCTACTTACCCTGGGTAGTTATATATTTTATAAATTACTAACTTACTCTACCTATGTATTGAGCACTTTTGAAGTAAATACTTAAAGTTTACGCATAAATCTATACTTTTGTATATTAATTTTATGTGAGTAAATGAAGCAGTCATATATATATATATGTATATATATATGTATATATATTTGTATATGTATATATATGTATATATATATCTATATAAATCTCTCTCTATATATGTATGTATATATATATGTATATATATCTATACATATATGTATGCATATCTATATACATGTATATATATCTATACATATATGTACATTTATATGTATATATATGCATATATATATATCTATATATATGTATATATCTGTATATATATGTGTATATGTATATTTATATATGTATATATATGTATATATGTATATATATATGTATATATCTGTATACATGTATATATATGTATATATATGTATATATATATGTTTATATATAATGCGTGTATGTGTGTGCGTGCATGTCTATAAATAAATTACATTAAATAATTGAGCGATAAAGGTTATTAAAGAACCTTTTCTCATAAAATCGATAAGGAAATCAGAATAAAAAGAAAAGAATCTATTTAGCCCTTGACATTTCTTTTAGACCATGCGCTTCGTTGGAAAATGATCTACCAGTAAGTCAAAGCATGCACGTACGCAGACTAACTGAACAAATTTTATAATAGAGTTAGACAAGCAATATCTGGCTCACTCACGACAAATATGCTAGTTTCATGTTTGTGGTTTAAC
Source organism: Euprymna scolopes (assembly GCF_053919585.1). Taxonomy (NCBI): domain Eukaryota; kingdom Metazoa; phylum Mollusca; class Cephalopoda; order Sepiida; family Sepiolidae; genus Euprymna; species Euprymna scolopes. The sequence continues at coordinate 11,422,788 of NC_136514.1, read as the reverse complement.
TTCTTAATCCCCTATCTTTCCTGAGGAGGAGACTATGTTTAAAAGAGAAAACTTCTCTCAGATAATTATCAATACTGATTGTTAAGTTCAATAAATGAGCAACGATCTTATATTCAAGTTGATTTTGTTTGATATTACTTTAATTCACAATTATGATTTGTGTTACGCAATATTAATATAGCTCTAGAATACCTATACCAGTGAGCTTATTATATGAAAAGTACATTAAGAGCTGTTTTCTTTTAAAAATATAAATACGTTAACGAATATATTAAAATAAACTCTGCTCGTTACACCCAGGTATAATTCGCTCTCAATACTAATATATATATATATATATATATATATATATATATATATATATATATATATATATATATATATATATATATATTTAATATAAAATCATTAAGTATATAATTATTATATATTATTTATATATATATATATACACTTTACATATACAATTTATATGCATAGTTTATGTATGTACATAGATAATTTCTTTGTATATATATACATATTAATATATGTGTATATATACATATATTTATAAAATTATATACATATATATCCATGCACACATACACATACATATATATATATGTATATATATATATATATATAATTGATTTACTATTAAAATACTTTTTTAATGAAAGTCATTTTATATAGTTCTGCTGTTATCTCTATACTTTGCTACGTCAAAAACTGATAATAGTGTGCATCTCGTAAGTCTATAGCATTTGCATTTATTAATAGTTCTTGAACTTTCAAAAACTATGATCGTAGAATAAAAATAAGGTTTTTCTTTACTTTAGTCTTTAATATAGGAGGAATTCTGCCCAAGAGCCAAAAATTTTGAATAAGTTTTTTTTTTTTATTAACCCCAAATCAAAACACGTTGTCACTGAGATGTAAATAGTTACTGAGAATTAGGAGTCATATTTATAGGAACATATTAAAGGGGTAGCTGTGCAGCGAGATGCTTGTCCATATTACGTTGGAATCTCTGCATGTTGGTATGTGAAACAGTGAGAACCAAGGGAATTCCAAAGATTAGCAGTTAAAAAAAAGCTATTAAAGTAAAACCTCTGATTTATATAAGAATATAAATAACATATAAATTCTTTTAAACTGATAAGTATTTTCTACTTAGATGTCTTTTTACCTTTTCGTACAGAAAGACAGACCTGGCATTGCTTGGATCATTTTTGTTTGAGGGACAATTGCTTAAACGAATATGACTGGGAAGTAGTGGAAATATTTATCAGCACAAACGTATGAATACTAATAAGGGGTCCTCATTATAAGTGACCCCATGCGAGTGAGTGATGTATCCCGTAAACACTCCCTTCCTATAGTGGGTATCATGGCAAGTTTGGTAGCTTTACTTCAAGCGGTGGTAGCATGCATAAGGTTTCCAATTATAAGTGATACCACTGGGGCTCCACCCCTATTGGTGGGAGTGAGCAATGTAACCCATAAAAACTTCCCCTTATTCTTCCAAATTTGATGACTCCACGTGAAACAGTGTGAGCATGCATAGGGTTGCCTCTTATAAGTGACTCCGCCCCCCTGAGCCCCACTTTATCATACTCATTTCAAATCCTTGATACTATACTATCATTGTATGTGGTCAGTTTAGTATGATAGTAAACGCATAGGACACAGACACATAGGTATTCAACTACACACGTGTCAAAAACAAGGCGATAAGTGTTAATTTTCTTAAACTCATTTTAATCCTAACAAATGCTAACTCTTATTTTTTCTCTTGTGTTTTTTTGTTTTATTTGTTTATTTATATACGTATTTATTGTCTTTGTTTTTGGTTGTCTCGCGAACTTTCTCGTTCTTCTCTTTAAATTCGTCCCCCCTCAACCGAGCAAAAGACCGTCACGTTTCTCTATTCCAGCATATAGGTTTAACTCAAATGTTCTGAACTAATGAAAACGAGAGATAAATATCTCAAGCAAGATAAATTTCTGAATTTTACACAAACGGAATTTATTTTTTCTATGTTTAGAACTTGATTTAAAGCAATAAATAAATAAATAAATAAATAAATAAAACTAAAATTAACATATAATACGTGAAAGATGAATTATATCTTCTATAAATAGATACAAGCACGCACAATATCCGAGCAAGGGAACTACCATTCACACTTCTACCTAAAATATGGTCACTCGTGCTGGAACACAAGGTGTAAAAAACAAGGCCATAAGTGTAAATTTTCTTAAACTTATTTTAATCCTTACAAATAGCATTAATATGGGAGGAGAGACTATTTTCAAATATCGTCCTAAATTTGAAATGGAGCAAAGGACTTATGATAAGTAGATATTAATAAGTCCCTCTAACCTTTTTTTTTTAAATGGAGAGCAAATAATGTACTGCGGATGTGTTTCGGCAGCTCCAATAACTCTCGCTTCTCCTTATTTGTCCCTCAGTCCTCATTTCCAAGGAATGATTTTTCTGAAAAGGGTGAAGAAAAGGCTGCTTTCCAGGTCGGCAGTGAATAGTAGCTTGAGATGTCGGAAATTTTCTGCTTCTATGTCCATCCTTGTGGCCATGTCACTAGTAAGGGTGCTGGGGGTAAAAGTTTCAGCTGAAATTACCCGCCTAATAGTCAGGGACCGGAACCTTGGATTAACCACTAAGGAGGCTGTCCTATAAGCAGGTGCAAAGTACTGGGGCTTCTGTATTGCCATTTGGTGAATGGATTCTGGAGTAGTTTCTGATTGGGGCTTCGCGATGGTATACTAGTGGGTAATTGTTATAGCTTTACCTTATCACGTGATACAAAAATACTTTTCTTTTTCACTCTTACTTTCCCTTTCTGCCCTGCTGTAACCAAGTCTGTCGACCTGTTCCACAAATCCCAAAACCTCAACATGAAATATCTCCAGAAAAAACACGAATAAACCTGGAACTCCATCCTCCAACGTAGTCCTTACTACCATGTCTCCTTCTCCAACATCAGGGGTCTACGTCCCAACCTTCCAAAGGTTGAAACCCAATTACAGGAGACAAATCGGGGCATTTTCGTCCTAAATGAAACTTGCATAGAGCCGACCACTTCCCTAGATGTGTTCATAATTAAAGGATACTCTAACCGAAAATCTAAATCTGACCCACAAGATCGTCTAGCTGAAACCACTGTCAATAAATTTCCCCATTCCGTATCTGTGCCTAAATCAAAACGTAGATTCCATGAACAAAGCTTCTTTCTTAGAAGTGCACGCCGGTATAACTCTCTTCTGTTTGCCTATTTCCCACCTGACTACAACTTGGATGTATTCAAGTCCAATGTAAACAAATGATAAACCGCCCCCTTAATTAAGACACATTATCAAATCTCCATTACATACAATTACTACGATATTATCGCATTGATTAATGTAACGCAATAACCCTCATAACCGAATGGCTTCCGGGTCTTGATAAGTGGTGACTACCATGTAAAAAAAGTTGTACATTTTATCTCAGTGTTATTTTCTTATTAATCATTCTAAGTGCACTATAATTTGTAATTAGTAGAAAGCTTCGGTTTGTGTTATGTAAAGGCGACGTTGTAAACCGATATTCTTAAAGGAGTACAGGGATTACTTAAAACAATAAAGGTGTGCAGCGATTACTTCATTTTACTCTTGTAGTTCATAATAAAACTCGAGCATTTTGTGGTAATAGGACTTTATTATTATTTCTCCCGGGGAAAAATAACACATTATCGTCAGATGTAAATACGATATTAAGAGGAGTGATGCAATGTTTGTTTAAGGCAAGCAAATATTGGAGTGGATATTGGATATCAGTTTTATGGTTATCTTTAAGAAAACAGAATGTGAAATGTTATCCGGATTCTACATAATTGGATTGTTCTTTATCTTTTCAGGATGTCATCAATCAATTTTTCTCTCATCTTTCTTTATCGATACAATGATAGTCGATGATTTGGTCATTTATCTATATCTCATGAATATGATAATTCTATTGGTTGCAGTGGTTTTTCCAGTATCTTTCTAGCCGAATTATTTTCACTGAGAAACCAGGTACCTAAAGAGGAACCAAGTAAAGGTTGCCAACATCCATTAATGAAAGTGTATGGCGTGCACTCAAGTTTTCAGTTCATGTCCTTAACTATTAAGCAGACATACTAGTCATGATGGAGGTAAAGGCAGCTTGCGTTTTACATCAAGATCTTAAAAGATTATTCTTTTCCTCAATTGAATAAAAAACATAGAAAGAGGAAACATTTTGACACGATATGAAAATTCAATTAATATTACCGGCTATATTGCTTTTTTTCACATTTACGGAGACAGTCATGCATATATACGGTAATTAATTTATGTTAAGTCTTTTGCACAGCTGTTCTGACCATAGACAGTTCGAAAAATAGAACTAATGACCGTGAACACTGTTTTATTATCACGTTTTTTCAAGTCTCATATCTTTTACTTTGGTTATAATATCTGGCAACAATGTTTTATATTTTGAAGTTTGTCTAGATTTCTCTAATTTATTATTCGGAGTCATCTGATTACTGTACTTATTTTTAGTGTGAAAGTCACACTCACGATGAGAACACTAGTCCGATGAATTCAAATAATACGAATAACCAATTCTCATCTAAAAACGTTCCCCAACTTATTTAAGGTATTTGTCAATGATTAATAGAGACATGGTATTTATTTGTCTTGATTGAGTTAATTTTTTGATTTGTAAAAAAGAATTAGATATAACGACAAAATCGGTTACATTTGTGTGGAATTATCAGCGGATTTTTGTCAACACATATCTCATGTATATGTTTTTTTAGAAACAAAATGTTTTGCTCACAAAATATATTACTTACCTGATTGAAATATCGATCAATGTAAACTGAACATTTATACATTTATAAAGATGAGTACGCGTAAATCGCATGTTGTTTCACCATTGTTCAAACCTCGAGACTTGAACTTCCGTTTTACGAACTCATAGAATGCTCAGCGGCGAGGAGTTTTCTCTCCGGATTCCAATAGTTGCCAGGCATCATTATTGCGTCCTGGCAACCCTGATTCCTGGTCTCCATCTCTTTCATATACTAATAGAATCTTTTCCCCTGGTCATTGAACGTAGATTCTTAGGAAACCGGTCGGCCAGTATGCGAAATAAGTAATGCATGTTGACACTCGTGTTGCAGCTCACCGTGTTGACAGCAGTCAGCGCATTGTTGACAAATTATGCGTAATCTCTGGATTTATTGCTGCCAAAATACTTCTTCATTGCCAGAAAAAAATGTCTTTCACGCTTGCAGTTCCACTTTGATCATTGAGTTTTCGAAGTCTGGATCTATGATTAGCTGCCAGATTTGAGGGCCCTCAAAAAGTGTCAGCTTTAAACTTCTCCATAGTCAAGCATAGAAATGCCTTGCACGAGTAAGTTAAGCAGTCTCTATTTTATAAATAGCAATACTTCGAACGCGCGATTGGTGTCATTTAGAGTATAGTTGACAAAAGAAAACAGATGCTTATAAAAATATGCATTCGTGTACAACACCTTGAGACACTTTTACTCATTATTCCCTTTTAAAACGTTTCCCTCTTTTAATGATTTAAAAATGTGCAAATATAAAATAATATATGAGTATTAATTTTTATTTAATGCCGACTATTATCCTCATCTTTTTCTTAGTTGTTTGACGACATTTCGGCCAGCTATTCCTCTAGCCTTTTGAGTAGCTATCATATGCTTCATGGAAACATCTGTAATGGCGATAATATCTCTGCACGATATTTATGTTCATTCATTTTTCATGTTGCTATGGCGACTTGTGTGTTTTTACTTATTTCACAACTATTTATTTATCTTTAAATAATAAGCCATCTCTAATCTGATATCATATTGTGCAATGAATCAGAGCAACGCATATATCATCTCCTTCCTAGTAATCCCCAACACAAACATAAAAGGGTCGAGATTATTTATGATATATATCTTTGCTGCCAAAGGAAATATCGACGAGGAAAGTGGGTATATCCGTATATCTGTAAGAAAACTGAAGACGCAGAAATGTGCTTTTTTATGAGGAATAACACCTTGATTATATAAACCTAAAAAAATACGGTGAAGAAATAATTTCCAGAAACAACTGCAAATAATGCATAGTGAACAACAAAGAAGATAAACATCAGACAGGGAACAAAAAGATCGATGCTTTCGAAAAACTAATGGCTTCATACTCACTTTCCTACAAAGACTTTTTCTCTTGCAAATAAACTCGAGCATAATCAAGTTAGGATGTATTTTCCTCTTTTTCTTATCGAGATCAGCTACATATATATCTATATAATACTAACATGTACGCTCGGCATTGCCCGGTTGTAAAATAAACTTTAATATTATATATAAATTTTGGCAGGTTTCATATTTATTATTATAAAGACAATTATTGTACACAATATACAGTCATGATTTCAAAAGTATTATATATATATATATATATATCCATATATATATTTATATATGTATGTATATATGTATATATATGTATATATGTGTATATGTGCATATATATGTATATATATATATATATATATATATATATGACCATTGAGGAATTATACCGTTTTTTAAAACGCTTCTTTCAATTTAAAAAACAAAACAAAACAAAAAAACAACAAAAGCATCGAGATTCATGACTGCTTTGTTTTACGTTTTGCATCTTTGGATTTGTTTTCATGTTTATTATCGTGTGTATTCAGTGAATTGTAACATCATCACTATCGTCATGACCATTGAGGAATTATACCGTTTTTTTTTAAACGCTTCTCTCAATTTAAAAAAAAAACAACAAAAACATCGAGAGTCATGACTGCTTTGTTTTACGTTTTGCATCTGTGGATTTGTTTTCATGTTTATTATCGTGTGTATTCATTGAATTGTAACATCATCACTATCGTCATGACCATTGCGGAATTATACCATTTTTTTTTAAACGCGTCTCTCAATTAAAAAAAACAAAAAACAACAACAACAAAAACATCGAGATTCATGACTGCTTTGTTTTACGTTTTGCATCTGTGGATTTGTTTTCATGTTTATTATCGTATGTATTCATTGAATTGTAACAGCATCACTATCGTCATGACCATTGAGGAATTATACCGTTTTTTTTAAACGCTTCTCTCTATTTAAAAAAAAAAATACAACAAAAACATCGAGATTCATGACTGCTTTGTTTTACGTTTTGCATCTGTGGATTTGTTTTCATGTGTATTTTTGTGTGTATTCATTGAATTGTAACATCATCACTATCGCCATGACCATTGAGGAATTATACCGATTTTTTAAAACGCTTTTCTCTATTTAAAAAAATAAATAAATTAATTAAAATGAAAGAAATAACAAAAAACATGTTGCATGCGATGGATTAATTTTATGTGGGGGTGGAGAGGGCTCCAGAAAGCCATGGTGAAGGAGGCCTCTCTAGGAGAAGCAAATCTCTGATATAAAAAACAAAGCGGAAGACCAGTACCCGCATTAAGCTGGTCTGCAGTTTGATTTGTTTCTGGCTATCTTGCTCTTGCTTGTTGCTGGATATCAACATTTTTAACCGAGAGAGAGACTAGCTGTCGTACAAAGCTAACTCTCTGGAATAACATCTTTGTACAGATACTTCCTCAGACATTTGTCAAAAAAAAAGAAAGAAAAGAAAGAAATGTTCTATTGGCGATGGCTGTCCATAGTAACAGGAACAGAAGATATTATGCTAAACGACACCCACTCCAGCTCTGTTGCTGGAATCTGAGAACACTTATTGACAATGGTAAAAGACTAGAACGGAAGACTGCAATTTTGACAAAGGAATTGCAAAGGTACAATATAGACATTGCTGCACTCTCTGAGACACGTTTCGCAGGTGAGGATCAACTGGTTGAGAGCGAGTCGGGCTACACGGTCTTCTGGTCTGGTAAAGCTGAAAAGGAGAGGCGTGAGGCTGGTGTTGGTTTTGCAGTTAAGAACTCCTTAATTGACAAGATCGAACAGCCAGTAGCCATAAATGACCGTGCAATGACGTTGAGAATGCCCCTTGCTGCTGGTCGTTATATGAATGTTCTTTCTGTCTATGCGCCGACTCTTACTTCGCCTGAAGACGATATTGATTCCTTTTATCATATGCTTAGATCTGTTATCACCGGTTTGCCAAGCGCTGAGAGTTTGGTGGTTCTTAGTGACTTCAATGCACGGGTTGGATCAGACAATGAGACTTGGTCTCCATTGGGTCCATATGGCATTAGTAGAGTCAATTCAAATGGTATGCTGCTTCTCCATCTCTGTAGTGAACGAAATCTTGTTATCACCAACACTTTTTCCCACCAGAAATACAAGGAGACCTGGTTACATCCCCCATCTAAACGTGGCCATTTGCTTGATTACATACTGTGTAGACGTGGTGATCTTGGAAATTTTTGCAAAGTGAGAGTAATGCGTGGTGCTGACTGTGGTACTGATAATTTAATGGTCAGAGCTTAACTGAGAATTACAGTTCGCAAAAAAAGCCGTTTCAATGGTGCCAAAGTGCCTAAACGTATTGATGTTTCCAAATTGAACGATCCAGTCGTAAGAAGTTCCTTGAAATCTGCTTTCAACCAGGTGCATTTCTCAGATTGTGACTGGGAGACAGTAAGAGATACAATATACCAAAAAGGTGTTGAAGTTCTTGGATTGAAAGTTCCCAGACATAGAGATTGGTTTGGTGATAATTTCGATCAAATTAAGCCTCAAATTGATAGAAAGCGGAAAGCTTATTTGAAACTTCTCACCTCTGAACGAGCCAGCGCTCGCTGCCCACTTTTCTTCTGTTCGGAGTAAGGTTCAGTGTTGTGTGCGCCAAATAAAAAACAAATGGTGGTCTAACCGTTCCAGGGAGATACAGACTGCCTACGATCATATAGATATCAAGACATTCTACACTTTGCTCCATCAAGCTTATGGCCTGAAATCCTCTTCAACTACACCACTCCTGGCGAAGGACGGGAAAACCTTGCTGAAAACCTCAGATGAAATTAAGCATCGATGGCATGAACACTTTCATGATCTTTTCC